>NC_138957.1:5392500-5472500 GCF_965226115.1 Aulonocara stuartgranti | reverse complement strand
AACCATATAGACGAAAACAAACACACTTAATAACAATTTATTTTCCGCATTTCTTGTTTGCCCGCCTCATTTCATGCAATGTCTTTTAGTGGATGACTAATACGGCCGTAAAATAGTCCCTGTTTTATCGGGGGCTATTAACTAATCTTGTGCATGTGGCATAAATTAATGGCGCACATGCCCAGTCTAAATGGACCAATCACGCTGTCTGTCCTTTGCGTTTTGCCAGTGCGCTGCTCTTGATTAATTTCTGCGTCGTAAATGTACAGCATGACCGATCAATCAATCAGCCGCTGAGCTGAATCAGACAGTCCCCGACATATCTCATCTCAATATCAGCAGATCTTTTATTACACAGGACCTTTCGATGTGTCACAGCTCCCCCCCCCCCCCCCCCCCCCCAAAAAAAAAACAACTGGGTAATAACATGAATGATGGCTGCTTGGCTGCTTTGGTTTGATATTAACTTTTAAGCACATATTAAGCAGATTCCACATTTACCAAGTTTTTAGATCATTTTTTTAAAGTCATCAAAAGATTTCAGTGACAGGAAGGTAAGAGTGATAAAAGTGAGCTGCAACAGAAAGGTCAGAGATAATAAAGAAAAGATGATTACATCGTTTAGTACAAATTCTTGGAGTATGAAAAGCCGTCTCTCCAGAATTGAATTTGGACTGATTGTGAGCATGAAACCAAGGCAAGAAACCTTAAAGTGAAGGCAACATCACAGAGCCTTTGTGTTTTGGTATTTTTTGGAATTGAAGTCATACTTCACGTCAGCAGTGGAAATGAGAAATAAACATGGCTGTGAAACAGATGTGAGAAACAATGATGCTCTTAGAGAGAACTAATGGGACGAAATATTCATTCTGTCAGGCAGCAGAGCAAAAGTAGGGGATACAAGTGAGGTCGGGATTAGAGCTGTCAGCCCACAGAGACGTCATTAGGTGAGATTAAGAACAGCAGAGGGCTTGTTTTGTTTGGCCCATCGCAGCTCAGAGTTGTCATCTGATTGACCTTCGGCCTCCAACCGTCTCCTGTGGTGCAGCCTATTATTTGGATCTTGCGTGACCGTGTCTCCGACACTCCTGTTTTTTTCAGCGCCAGTGGAAAGGTTGATTATGTGTGCTTGCATGTCTGTTTGCATGCGATGCCTGCGTGGGAGTCAGCGTTGCTAGACTGTCCTTCACAGCAGCAGAAGAAATCTGCTCAAGTGTTAAAGATGGACAGACACAAATGAGGCCAATTCGGAGCCTGAAAGTCTTCGGAAAGCTCGTAGAGCGACATCGTTTCACTCTGTCAGTCAAAATAGCGCGACTTGACTGACGAGTAGCGCAGCGTCTCAGTCTCCACAGCAAATTTTATTTCACTTAAATCGCAGAGCCTTAGACACAACAGCAGACTAAGCGTCTTTTAGCTCCCGCAGCAGGCAGATTAGGATCGCTTTAACCACAGAGACACCGAAGACGTGACAGCAGTGGCGTTAAACTTGAGTAAGATGCGCGCGCGTGTCCGTATCTCACATCCCCGGCTGGGCGGGTGATATTCTCATCGTCCCACAGGAGTGTCTCCTCTCTTCCATTTTTGCCCTCGGCAGGAAGTGAAACAGTGAACAGGCCTGTAATTGTGGTAAATGCGGAAATGCAATATTCACACCAGGACTGCTCCACTCACTTAATGGACGACTTCTATCATCTGTCTCACACTCCCTCCGTTTTTGTTTTTTTCTCCCTCTTATTTTCTTTCAACACTTTCAGCACCCCAGGCGGCCACATGGCAAAGTTATCACCAACAGAAAAATAGGAGATAACAATGTCTTTAAAAGAAAAACAACCAAGAATTCTCTTTTGTAGATGCCTGTAAATATCAGGATTACAGCACGCAGCCAAGTCCATGAGTGTGACTGCCTGGTTTTCTGCTTCCCAGTGGCTTTGCAGTAGTGGCTGTGTTTCTGCCTTAAAGATTTGGATACTTGCTGCTGGATGGCTTAAAATGGTGTTTGGGATAGCCTGAAAAAGGTGTAAGTATCAGCCTGATCATGTTGTATTGCAAAGCAGACTCCTGTTCTGCAGCGGTGCATCCCTGTTTAAGAGACAGTCATTCTGAGATTTATGATGTCAAGTCAAAAAAAAGGTTTTCAAAAAATAGGAAAATACAATCGGGAGCTATCACTTACATCTTGCTACAACTTTGAGGAATTGAAGTTGTTTGTCATAAATGTTTGCCTCCAGTGTTTAGCAAACTTGTGTATGGATAAGTACCATGCGTATAAATGTCAGCTTTCTTTTTCCAGGAATGTTGTATTGCTCCTAATGTAATTGGTGAATGTGCAATTGGTGACCAAAGAAAAAAATCAAATTCAGTCACCGGGAAGACACAAATTTTTCCAAGTTACACTATGAGGACGTTCAGTTCAGTTCAACTTAGTTTTATTTATATAGCACCAAATTACAGTTGTCTCAAGGTGCTTTAAATTGTAAGGTAAAGACCATACGATAATACAAAGAAAACAGAAAACCCCAACGCTTTGGCAGCAGTGGGAAGGAAAAACTCCCTTTTAACAGGAAGTAACCTCCAGCAGAACCAGCCTTATGGAGAGGCGGTCATCTGACGTGATCGGTTGGTGGTGAGGAGAGGAAGACAGGATGAAGACACGCTGTGGAAGAGAGCCAGAGATTAATAATAACTAATAACGTTGCTATGTTATGTTTTACTTTGGTGTGACTAACAGGACTTTGCACTGTATTCACATGAGGCATGGTGCTTCTCCACACACAAAATGCTAAATCTTTTTAAGAGGGTTTGAATTAAAGTTTGGATAAACTGCAGTCAGGCCATCTTCTGAACCAATGAAGGTAACTGATTATGTAAAAGATATCTTTAGATGCCTTTTAGTAATTTAGATTATTTGGGTCCTAGCATGGTTTTCAAACCAGCCACACTTACCCAGTTATCCAGACAGGGTATTTCTTTTCATAACTATATTCAATTCTGTTTGCCACCTGCTTCTTTGTTGCTAATAACTATATTTTTCTCTTTCTCTTCACTGTCCTATCACACCACAGGCGTACAACTAGTAAAGACGAATGGCTGCCCCTCTCTTTTCCTGTTAGAAGGTTGCTTGTTCTTCCCAGTGTCGCCAAGTACATTTACATCCATTTGCTTGTTCTGTGTCTATTATGTGTGCAAACATTAAAACTTATCTTATACAACTTCCAGTTGACTTCCAGTCCAAGTCAACAGAGCCTCGAATGTGCATAAATACTGACTTGAACATGCTACTTATAGTGCCTTGAGCACACGAGGCAGACAGATTGTCTAAAACTTTCACCACTTTCTCACCCTAAGGCTTCATCTCTCGCCTCTTCTTCTTTGAGCAATTAAAGGAGTTAGCCTTGCGAGAAGGCTGTTGAGCAGCAGTTCGTTCGTATGTCTTGCCAGACAATAACTGCTCTCCGTCACTTTGGCGGAGGCGCGATGCACAGTCGGCCCAAACAAAAGGAGGGAAAAGACAAAGTGAGAGAAAGCACTGGAAGTTTGTATCAACAGAGAAATGTGCAATAACACACTCATCATCATATCTGATGCAGACAGAATCACTCTCAAACCTAAGATGTGGAAGCAAGGGGGTGTGTGTGCGTGCGCCCGCCTGCGCACCCCCTAATAACTGATTCCGATCACCGCCCCACCATTGTCTTGTAGATGCCTCTCGAGAAATAAAGCAGGAAAGATAAAAAATGATGGCAGAGAGAGAGAGGAATCCTAATTAATTGTGATGAATATGCAGATTGGGTTGAATCCTCAGGATAGCCGGCTCCTTTCACCACGATCTGCTTCAATATTTAGACAGAGCTTAGGGACAAAGACAAGTCTACGCCGAGAATACAATCAGCCCCAATTTAACTTCACTGCTAGTCCTCGGACTTTTGTGTGAAAGTTTGTGCGCTCGCCTTCTGCCTTTTTGACAGTCGTCCGTCTGTCTCCTCTGCTCTGTTATCCACTGCAAAAAACTGACATCTCATGAAGTCTCAGATTTGCTGCTTCGATTTAAACGAGTAACATCTTTGTGTGATTTTTATTGGTAAAACACATTGTTTTTCTTTCTTTCTTTTTTTCCCACTCAGTGGCATCCCACTGGTGTTATTTGACAAAGTATGTTCTTTAGCAGCCACAAGCACACAGCAGCAACAGAATCATTGAAACAAGATGAATTTTTCTGTCGAAAACAAAGTTGGGATGATGTCACTGATGTCTAAAATACACTGCTTTGTCTGCAAAGGTTTCTTGAGCCACTTTCCGTCTAAGGACAGTGTCTTAAACAACCTGCACTTAAACTACATTGTGAGATCCCTCTAAAACGGTCTCTTTTCTTTTCACCACTGTGGGTAAGAAGAGCATCAAAAACAATCGTACTGCAGCTCGTGCTCAAGTTTCTGTTTGATCTGCTGCTTGAAGAACGCATAATTATAGTGGAAAGACAAGCAAAATATTTGGCGAGGCTGTATTTAAACAAAGCAGTTCTTTGAGCTAAAAGCTAACATCGGCTTGCTAACATGCGCTCGGTGAATATGCTCGTGTTAATGTTTAGCAAATAATGATTGGCACGTTTGCTTGCTTAGGATGTGGTGTTAGCTTCAGAATGTATATTAAAAAATGGAAGTACAGGGTGGGCCATTTATATGGATACACCGTAATAAAATGGGAATGGTTGGTGATATTAAAGTCCTGTTTGTGGCACATTAGTTTCCACATGATGTGAGGGGGCAAACTCCTCAGGATGGGTGGTGACCATGGTGACCATTTAGAAGTCGGCCATCTTGGATACAACTTTTATTTTTTCAATAGGAAGAGGGCCATGTGACACATCAAACTTATTGGTAATGTCACAAGAAAAACAATGGTGTGCTTGGTTTCAACGTAACTTTATTCTTGCATGAGTTATTTACAAGTTTCTCTTTGTTCACAGCCATTGACATGTCGAAGAGGAGGAAAATCCAAGGACACTACAGGGCCATGCCAATAAAGCATACCCTGTGAAACCAAGGATTAACAGCTTGTCATTAAAAGCACATTATCTAGTGAGCATAGCCTAAATCATTGTTTTTTCTGCCATAACATAAAACAACATAAAACAAAGACAACAAATTTCATATTGTGTTCATTATGAGTCGAAGTGTCATCAGGAAAGGTTTAATTGAGGTCACAGAGAAAGGAAGCCACGGGTGTTTTTCTATAAATTTTTATACAGCAAGAAGTCTTTTTACAACTAGAGGAGTCGCCCCCTGCTGGCCATTAAACAAAGTGAAGTTTTAAGTAACCTACCAACTGGGTTTTCTTTTGAGGCCCAGAAGCTATCCTCACCTTTTATACCATCTATAGTTTGTAAAAAAAGATCAATTGCAAATAAACAGAGGGATCATTTGTTGCTGGACTGCAGGTTTAACTCTCTGTAGCCCATACCTCAGCTGCAGCCGACTGCTGTGTTTTTAGTAGTGTTTGTGTATAAAAATGTTTTTATACACATGATATTTTAATATATTTGAATAATGATGGCATTTCACAATTTATCAGGAGTAAAAACGGATGTGACAATAAAATGTTTTGCAGTATTTTATGTTTTAACCCGGGGTCACCTTAAACTCTGGCCAGTGAGTGCAGGCTATCAGGTAACTGTATACCTCATAATGCCAGATGTGGAGCGTCCGACATGAGTGAATGAGTTGGTTACCCACTTCTGTCCGATGACAGCGATACTGAGAATAACCAAAATTCTTCTATCAGTGAATGCTGCTGTTAGCTGCTGTTAGCCAGCATTAGTGAAACTTTCTTCAAAGTGGATCCAACACTTTCAGCGACTCGGGCACTTAGTGAATAAACTTAGAGAGTAATAAAATGTTTGTTTGCATTCTCACATGATGTGAGTTAACAACATTAGCTTCTAACCAGCTTTTGTTGATATAGCCAGCTATGGCCAACTGTCCGGAGGCGAGAAAGTCGATTGTCTAATTTGATGGAAATCAGTATTTGGAGGATGTGGTTGAGATGAGGAAGGAGAGAGCAGTGGTAAGAGGAGGCAGATGAATAAAAGTAGTAGGAGAAAGACATAATGGAGGAAAGCCGATGAAACGTTCAAATATACAGATCTTAAATAATCATACGTGACTTAAAAGCACAACTTGTGATCTTTAAATTTTTAAAAAAAGCTTATAACTGATATACTTTACATCAGTTTTTATTTATTTGTATTTTTTTTTTATATATATATATATATTTAGGTGTTTCAAATGTTCATCAGATTTTCACCTTTTTTTGGAATTCTCGGGAATCTGAAACATTCTAACAGAATTCTGTTGGGGTATAGAGGATGAAGGTACTTAAGCAGTGGCTTCATGTTTTACAGACAAATAGTGCTTCCATCTTTAATATACATTCTATATTGAGTTAATTAATTATCAAAACCCAAAGTATATCTAAAAGTCCCAGATGAAAGCACTAGATGAAAAGTAAGGGGAAGAGCTCTTCCTGTCTGTTAGTATACTAGTTGCTTAAAAAGGGAAAAGATATTGAGGAAAACTGTTAAAACTGAGTGTAATTTATTGGAAAACTCCACCCAAATATTTGTGGTTAAAAAAAATATTTGAACCACTACTTATATTATTCAAACACTCCTAATATGGATAACATTTTTGATCTTCTTTATACAGGGTTACTTCCACTTGCCTTTGCTAAATGTGCTCCCACAGTGCTCTTGCCTGTTTTTGTGATTTAAAAAGAAAAATCCAAATTGTGCTACTTTTCCAAGCTGTCACCTGCCCCACTTTCCACCAGTTGCAGTCTGCGGTCGTCTTCTGGTGCCAGCTAGCGAGGACGGCAACATTTAATTGTCTAGTGGATTAATTATGCACATTCCTAGTCAGTGTATTGCCAAAGTTATTACAATTTAACCAGAGGAAGAGACATGAACTGTAATGACATTTGAAGTTAAGATATTTCTGATATTATTAGCCCACAGTTGCAGTAGCAGAAATTATACCTCTAAACCACGTGTTCAGATGGCTTTTCTGCAACATGGTCTATAATAAAAGACCTGCTGCAGTATCTTTTTTTTTTCTTTATTTAATGCTTTCATGCGTTTAATGTCTCTGTTCCATTCAGTTTTAAAACACAGACAGCTCAGAAATTCTTTAGTTTTGTTGAACAGACTCACACACTTCCAAGAAGCACAGAAAACAAGTTCAGACTTCCAGTTTGCTTGGTAATCAAATTAGAAATCCATATTTACACTTCAAGTCTGCGCAGTAACAGTAAGACTGTGCTAATATTTAACTTTGTGCAACTGCCTTTCAAGTCACTGTTTTAAACGTTTCCAAGCTGAGATGAAACAAGGATCCTGTTGGGTTTCAGGTTCGCTGCATGTTATTTCATTCTTCCAAAGAAGTGCCTCACGTTCGCTTTGATTGGCTGCTCGGCTAAAGCCCTGCGCAGCCAGTAGGCAAACTGAAGGCTCAAGTCTTCTGGCACCTGTGACCCATGAAAGAAAAATTGATGCACATTTAATGAAACGTGTCTTGAATCAGTTCATGAGAGAGGTTTCTAGTATTTACAGTTTGTGCATGTGTGTGTTTTTAGTCAATGTAAGAAAGAAAATAGGAAATGTAATGTTCTGGTAATGAAAAGTGTAAAAAAAAATATTTTAAGGATTATCAAAATGAACAAAATCTTCAGTCAGAAACACCGTCTGCCTGAAAGGTCCTTCACAGCAGACCATTACTGAGAGATGAAAAAATGTGTTTGAGGTCAGCGCAGGACCCAGACTCAACCTTAACTCTTTTCATCATCTACTTCCCATTTTTCTTTTCTTTTTCTTCAGCTGCTCAAGATTTTTCCCTTTATCTCTCCCTCTCCAGCCAACACAGAGTGACTTCATCCTGACAAATGTGATGTGTGTGTGTGCGTGTGTGGGGTATATTGTGTGTGCTTGCACGTGACTGTAGCGAAGGGTGATTCATTTTAATGTCCGCAGGCCGTGTTGTGATCTCTGAACCACAGGCTGGCCAACAAGAGGCGGCCAAACAGTTGGTCATCTGGTGTGGGCTGAGATATTGCAGCATGGGTGTAAAACTGTGTGTGTCTGTGGTTGTGTGTGTGTGAGTGAGAGACATGTGGAGCTACAAGTGAGATTACTTGGACCAGCCAACTGTGTACAGAAAGCACTGGGAGTTATGGATCCCATTGTAGGGTTGATGCTAAGATAAATAAAAGTTAAAAGTTTGCAGTCTGGCTGAACTACAGACGCAGTGCACTCACTCGCCACTTTTAAGTGAGCTGATTGTTTCAAGCAAGTTTAAAGACACACAGTGAGAGACGCAGCTGTGTGTAAAAGCTGTTCACAGCAGTTGCTCAAAGGACCTGGAAGGACTTTGGTGAACTCAGAGATGTGATCTGGTTCTCCAGGTCTGCTGGATTCCACTGCTGTTAATTAGCCTTAGTTTATACAGAGTTTCTTACATCTCGTGCCAGCTAATTTAAACTTGCACAGAATGGCAACGTTCAAGTGGTTATTTCCTCTCCTGGGGGCCAATTTATTATCAAATGCTCCAACAATATGAAGAGCACTGGTTGGACAATAATAAAAAGTAACTCAGTAGAAAAAAAAGAGCTTTTGAGGTATCATCAAGAAAACATTGCATACATAAGTAAGTTGGTTTTCTGTCCATCTATGTCTTTAATTTAGGGAACAATAAATAATTGCATTTTTTCATCACAGTTCTTTTAGAATATTTGAATATGTATTAAACATGTCAGCAACACTTCCTTTTGACACAAAGGAATTACTGACATTTAATATTTCCTTTATCGAAAATGCACCAAAGAAACAGGTAAATAATTCACAGACGATTCAGATGATTATAACTTGAATATGTAGTTCCCTTCAGTTCTGAGGTACATTTTGACATGTTTCAGCCGATTTAGTCTTTCAATTTTCTTTTGGCTCCTTTCAAGTATTAAGTAATTACTTTTAGCACTGTTTCACTATTTTAACAACTGCTGTTTCACATCATGCTAACATAGCTTTGAAAAATTAGACATTCTGCTCTTTAGATATATTTATTATATAATTTCATAGAACAAAAGCGTAGTGGAAGGTCTTTAGTGATTTAGTGATTCATTAATATCTTGGTGGGAGAAATGAACATTATTAAGTTAACAAAACATATTACAAAATACTGAAAACAATGTCCCTCAAGTGAAATGCTAGCATATATTTCTAATGGCATGGCTACATAGTAAGTGACTCCTTCAGTGGTCATTAAAATCTGTGTTTAAAAGTGTACCTGTGGACCTCCATGTTAAAATGCTCAACTTCAAGGGAATTAGCATTAGCATGCGTGCCATCACTAAAGCTAATTTCCACCATAATGACAACTGTAGATGTTTTTTTTAATTTACCAAAATAGAAGTTTGTTCTTCAGTTTTGATGAGTGAAATTCACATTGTCCAACCTTTTAAGGAGGAGATAGGGTACATATAGACATAAAACACTTCTTTCGTAAGAAGATACTCACAGAAAATTGGCAAAGTGTTGCACAGACTCAAAATGACATTCAGAAACTAATAGTGACACTGTTTTGACTGTGTATAATATACAGTCTATGATGATACATCTATAATAACAAGGTGAGCAGATAATAGTTACCATATTTGCTAGTTTAGTTTGGTATGTTAGCATGCTATGTTTGCTAATTAATGCTAGCTAAATCTAGGTTTAAAAAAAGAAAAAAAAAAAGAATACTTGATAAAAATGAACTGGGTCTTCCCGAAAAGCAATTTATCAGGCCAGTCAAGCTGAGGGGTGTTAGGTTTGTAGCTTGAACCCATCCGCTGGAACGTTGAAGACAATATAATTACACTGCTAAGCAAGACACAAGTAGGCAAAGTTCTTCATGTTACTCGTGCACGGGAGAGAACCGGACAACCGCTTGACTCCAGTTGGTCTCGTCCGTTCTCCCATACACTGTCCTTTTATTGAGGTTACATGAATATGCATAGGTTCATTAACATACGACGTCTACATACAAACAAAGAGTACCTTGCCTGTGTGTGTGTGTGTGTGTGTGTGTGTGTGTGTGTGTGTGTGTGTGGGGGGACTGCTGATCAAAGGGTCAAACATCCTTGGTCAGGAAGAGGGTAGCCTCCCCCTCACCCTAGATGGTTCATCCTAGATAACACGGTGAGGAAGTCCTGCAGTTCATCTAAACAAAGAGCACTTAGACTAGAACAGACGCAACTACGTTAATCCTACCATAAAATAATAAGACACGGTATGACCTCTCATGCTCCCAAAGTGCTGTCTAATACACACAAAGTTTGCAGACTATCAAGGATCAAAACCTCTACCAATCTACAACTAATTACAAAACTCTAAGCATATATAAGTAAATATTTCTAAGCATAAATGACAATCAACAATACAAATCTAACATTTCCCCCCTTTTTGACCTTTATGCCTGAAAAGTTCCCAGGTATGAATACGTCATGTCTGACAGTTTCAATGCAAACCTTTTTATACTCAGCATATGTCAAATCACCCTAAATTACTGAAAGGTACACAGTTTAATAAATGTATTAGCAGTTACCCCATTCATTGAGCTCATCTCATGGCAAACTGCATCTTACGAGCAACCAAAGAAATTGTTAATTTAATAGTGAAACTAAAAAAGTAACATTTTCAAAAACATCTCAACTTGGTGGTGCTTCCTCCGGGTGTGCACATCACATGTCTTTCTGCAGAGTGGTTTAAGCTCTGCAGGGCGTCATGAATGTCTCTTCCAGTTGTTTCCATCACTGTCCATAGGACCAGAGTCCAAATGTATGTAGAATAGACATTCAAACATACTAGTTGGTTTTGTGGTTCGTCAACATGGGTCTCAGCTATTTCCAAGCTGCAGACCTCTCAGCACTCTAGTTTTATGGCCTCTTACCAGCCCCCATCACCTGACTTCAGACCTTCGTCTTGTGAGGGGGATATTTATGACTCCTTAATTGTCCACGCTCTGCAGAAAAAGCTCTCTGTGGAAAGGGTGCTGGGTTCCGTCATCTTACTGCTGTTATGATCCCAGCAGCCTTCAGAGTGTCATCGTATGCACAGTATAGTGGCACAGCATTAGGTGATGTTCATAGGAAACTGCTGTCATCACCACCATAGCTTCTGGTTCCTGTGCTTTCACAGAATCATGATGTCATCCTCGAACTCCTTCTGCGCTGTCGATGGAGCTTGGCACGCTCCCCTCATCCCACGAGTTTTCATGTTCCAACGCTGCTGAAGGTTTAAGGCAGAGCACGTCGTACACCTTAGTCGTCTTCCTCAGCGTCAATATTGAATCTTTCATTTTATTTAAAATCTTGCTGTGGGAAGTCTCCTCTTGATTTCCTGGAAGCTTAGTAGCACAGCTCTCTGTGTGATGTCTGCTGTGCTGAAGATGATCTCTGATCCTCCTGAAGCCTCTCTCCCATCTTGTGGACGATCCTCTCCTCTATTTTGCAGGCAGTTTCATGGTCCTTGCTGTGGCTCCAAGGTCTGATTTCATGATGGGCCCCAATCAGCTTGATCTTTGACCTCAACCACTGCCTGGTCCTGTCAGCTATGCGCTTCTCACTGGGCCTCTGAAGATTTCTCAGGAGATTACTGCTGCACCTGTATTTCCTTGCTAGGAAGACAAACTATTTGGAGAGTATGTCAACAATCATCAAACCACATTCTTTAGTTCAGTGAACTTCACTTATAGGCCATCAAAGCCTCATCTGAACATGGGTGCACCACTTGCATAGGTTTAATATTTGTAAATAAAACGGCTAATCACACAAATCACTGCAACAATAATAAAAAACATTGTTTAATGTTAATCCTTGGACCCCTCCTCTTGACGCATGGACACACCCATGCGTCAACTCACCAAACCTGGATTCCAGTCTTAAAGAAAAAGATTAGCTAGATCATATCCCAGGCAACATCAGGGCATCTCCTCCCCTGGAGCAGCACCACCCTGGACCCATAATCCTGCAATAAAAATGTTAGTGTGCTTTGCATATTAAGTTTGCTTAACACCTGGCTCTCCCAGGAGCCTGCATACACACCATCATGGCCTGGAAAACAAAATCTGGAAGTAAAATCAAACTTCATACCTGTAAACAATTGTATCATAAGGACAAGAAGCATTCAACATCAGCAAGACAAGTGTCATGTGCAGGTTTTCTCAAATCAGTAAACTACAATTATTTTCATAAGTCGCCTCAGACATGGATCATCCCATGTACTCAGGCAACATTAATGTAATCGGTGACTGCTCCTAAGCAAAGTCACTCCACTTATATATTACTATGGGCTCAAAAGTGGCCAGCTAATGAGCCCATATCAAACTATCCCAAAAACACTGTATCTCTTATTAGTTTCACTCATGTCACTTGTCCGGTTCAGCTGAATCTTCCACAGCATTCTCAAAGAAACTAACATTAGCAATACACATTGACTGTAGTCAGACAGAGGTCAGACACAGGTCAACAGGTTCCAGAGGTGCCATAAAAACACCATAAAGTCAACCCTAGCTGTGGAAAGAAGTAACACCAGTTCTCAACACAGGAAATTTCACACAGGTTATTCACATTATCAAAGTAACCTTCACATTTTCCCATCAACACAATGCAACAGCATCACCACTCATAACCTGTAAACACAGTTTTCCTCACACATAAACCCAGAAATCCTGTAGTAGGAAAAAACATCAACCAGTTGTCCTGGTATAAATCGCATCATCAATTCACATGAAGAACTGGCATGCTGTAAGAAAAGAAAATGCAAATATTAACGCTTGCGCAGGCGTATGCATACTTTGTCACAGATATCTCTGTGAGCAACTCAAGCCTATGAATAACACACCTGATAAATGCACAGACACAGAAAATGGCATTTAAAAGGTTAAATCATCATGCAACCTCGAGTGTTGCTGTCATCTTTCTGCTCCTGTAAAAGGAAACACATGGGTTCATCTGCACCTTTGTCAGGTGGGGGTTAGCTTCACACAATCATGTTCAGTCAGTCAGTCAGATATTTTAAAATTCTTACTCATTCACTCAGTGGTTCCTTCTTTTGCTAATTGTGGAAATTATCATCGCATTCGTTTCCACGCTCAGCAAAACGACGTTATTTCAAAAAGAAAAATAATTTAGACTGGATTTCCTCGTTGAATCCTTTTTGGGGGGGACTCTCATTTCCTAATTGTCCCAAATAAGTGGCTTTCTCCTGAACCCATTTTAAATGTGGAGAAACTCACTTGCAACAATTTTCTTGACGACGTGTAACGCTTTTAATTCCCGACTTGCAGATCTGCTCAAAGAAAAAAAATTCACAAGCAAAAATCAGTGCTTGTTCAAAAATGAAAAATAAAAAATAACAGAGATTATCAAAACAAACTCTCAGTGCACTGTGAAAGTATCAAAATAAAAAGGCCTTGTTAAGTCATGACACAAGCTCCTCATCTCAGGAGGGTAAATCATACCATTAGCATGGTTTATCATACCATCATACTAATCGGCAGGCTCAACTTCACAACAAAAAAAAAATCATCAGCTAGATTCACTCCAAATCAACCATCAGCTGCACAACACACAACATAATCCTAATGTCTTATTAGCTATGAGTTTAATTACCAGGTCTGTGCTCTTCACTCATTTAGGCCACAGATCTATTTTATTCAATTTTCCTTTTCCCTTCATCATAAAACATGTGACATGCTGTCATGCACTTCACAAAACAGTCTGCTCTGACGTATTCAGAGTTGTGTATCTAAATACAGGATTCACTCGCACATCAAAGCAGGAAACTCAGTGTTTTAGAGTCTCCACTCAACACACAACAACTCCAACACATCTCATTCACTCGTGCTAGAATTCAGTCACCTTTCATTAATCTAAAACCGATCACTAATTTGCATATCAACTATTAACCCACTAAGTTGACAGGACGACAGAAAAGCATGTTCAAAATAGTATCACAAAAGACAATTTCCCTCATACAGTAAATTACATGTGCTGCCTCAATCAAGCAGGAAGCTTCTCCCAATTTACCATTTTAACAACTAAATTTATTGTCTGATCACTGGTTGGTCAAACCAGGATCTTTTTTCCCACAAAAGTTAAACTGTTGTCCTGCAACCTGGAGAGTCAATTTTTTGCATTAGATAAATTCAGTATTTAATAACAAGTGTCTGCTAAATTGACACTATTTTAACACTGATGAAAGATAACAAGCTAATTTTCATTACATGTGTTTGTGTTATTAGGCAGGTCTAATGCAGGTCTGTGGAGCTGCATCTCCAGCAGAGCATGTTCTTAAAGCTGCCTTTCCTACACACTTCTCTGCTATTATTTAATCATTTCTTAACTAATGTGCTATGAGTCTTCATGAGTCATTTTGTGTTTGGAATTGTTAGTAGGGTTAATGCATGTTCTGCTTGTGTGTGTGTGATTTTGTATATGTTTCTATTTTCGCAATGTTTCAGACTCCGTCTCAATTTTCCAACTTAAGCAGTCAGTTTTGTTTTTCCCCAGGTTTGCTAACCCAAATTTTGATTTCCCACATTAAATAATTCCTATGTGTTCTCACCTAGTCTTCTCACTCTGTTGTCCTCTCCCACTTCAACAGTCCAACAGCCGGCAGTTCTCCTTCAGCTTTGTCCTGTGTCCCACTGTCTCTTCTTGCCATTTTACTCCACAGGTGGCAAATGTCAAACTCCAACTGTTCAGTTCTCCTCAAACGTTTTCTTCACATGCACAGTGAAGTCACAGCCACTCTCACTATTGTCCTCTGATGCGGTTGACTTCGTGCTAGTGGCTGAAGTGCTGCTGCTGCTGCCTTCCTGGGCGACTTCTTAGCAGCTGCTGCCGGTTTCTTGGCTTTGGCCGCGGCGGGCGTCTTAGCTTTGGTCTCAGTAACCCTGTTCATCTTGAAGGATCCGGAGGCCCCGGTGCCCTTGGTCTGCACCAGAGTGCCCTTCGCCACCAGACTCTTGATGGCGGTCTTGACACGGGCCTTGTTCTTGTCCACATCGTAGCCTCCGGCAGCCAGAGCCTTCTTGAGAGCGGCCACGGCTTTCACAATCAGCTCGCCCACGCTGAGGCCGACCTTCTTGGGCTTGGAAGTCATCGTCTTCTTCTTCTTGGCCTGAACCTCGGCGCAGGGCGTGTTTATGATGGAGCCTTTCCCACCACAGCGCTGGCACGTTGAACGCATCACGAAGGGTCCATTTCTTTCATGTCGCTAGCCAGCATGCTAGCTGCATGTGGCTTGCCCGAGTCACTCAGTCCTTTTTGAGCATTTCAACATGCTGCCACCGCCATCTTGCTCGCCCCTCCGTGGAATTCATCCAATCAGACAGGAAGATGGGTTTGCTTTCTTCTGCTGCTGCTGTTTATCCACATTGCTGCTGCTTTGCTGGGACTTTTTGTGCTCGGGACTTGCTGCTGTCTCTTTATCATGGAGCTGCATTCCTTATCTTCAGGGAGGAGTGAGCTCGCTTGTGAGGTTGAGAAACACATGGCACTGTAAATAAGTCAGCCAGAAACTTGGCCTGCATGTTTCCAATGATGTTAAACTATAACTTTCTTCCGACCGCTGCATGTGGAAAATTGATTCAGGTCTGCTTTTCACCTGAAAGTGACAAACTAAGACATTTCATTATTATCATCACTGCTTAATCAACACATATCTCTCTCTCTCTCTCGCTCTGTGTTTTTGTGAACAGTCCTTTCTTAAAAGCAGAAAATGAAATTATAGTTGTTTTTTTTTGGTTGATCAACACAAAACCTTTTTCCTATGATTATTTTTTTCTACAATATAAATTCTCCCTCTTATTCACTCTTTTTTTTTATTTTTTATTTACAATAGCTGGTGACCTGCAAAATCACCGCTGTCACTCACAATCAAAGGCAATTACTCTTGCACAGTGCACAAAAACACTGTGATGTCAGACACATTCACACTCACTTTGTCATCTGCAAAAATAAATCACATGGCTGATGATATGTGCCATGGTGATCCGTAAATATGATCACCAGTTTATTTAACTATTTTTCAACCCAACAAACAAATAATCAAAAACATGATGCTGATGTTATGAACACTCTACACACAAGTCAAGATGCAGGAAAACTGCTCATGGAAACGTTGCACACTCCAGTTATCACAGTTATCATAGCGCTGTTTCCCTCTCTTAGAGTAGTTCTCAGACAGCTCTCGATCTGATAATGTGTAGCCTGCTCATCAGCTCAGAAGAAAAAAAAAAACTGCAACGCAACATCACACAGTAGTTGCTCTGCCCACAGTGGCAAAGTCTTACACTTTCATATTCAACTCAGCTTCTCCATCATGTACTTTTAGATGTTTCATACAGGGTTCAGCATATTAGTTGTTTTCACAGGTGTGCTCTACATCCCAACAATGGTTCATAATAAGACGACAGTCTTCCACACAGGTCAAGTGCCTCTATGCACTTCAGTAGTTTAAATATTTATCTATATCACTTCACCTCACATGTCATCGTACTGAATTTAAGCAACCACAAGCGTAATGTAGATGACTTTTAACAACTATCCACCTCAATTACGTCTATGGTCTGGCACACAGGCTGAAGAGTTAACGTTTTGTGTCAGCAAGGGGTGGGGGGACAGCCACCCACCAGAGCATAGCTGCTGATGTGGGCTGGCCTTCTCCACACGCTCTTCAAGGCTGGTGTGTTTTCTGAAAACTTCTAACATTTTAATCTCTTCCATTTTTAAGCCTGCGATTAACCGCACGGCTCAGGTCCGCGTGAAACCCGCGTGACCGCGCTCGCGTGAACCCGCGCAGCTGTGGAGCCGTCGCTCCCTCTCTTTTTTACATAAATACTTTGTGCTGCCAGGAGCAAAGTCCAGCACAAACGTCTGTCTCCCTCCGACTCACTCTTGGTTGCTTAGAAACCCATGATAACAACAACAGTCGGTGTCACAGACCACATGTTCTGCTCCGCACACACTCACACAACAACAACAACAACAACGACGACGACGACAACAAAAACAACACAAAATAGGCCTATCGTCCAGCACAATCTGGACCCCGCGGAACTTCTCAACGCCCCACAAAGCGGCGGAGAACTCACCTCTAGCCACACAAAGTAGCGAGGAACCTCTTGCTCCACAAAGTAGCAAGGAACCCGGGTATCGCTACACAAAGTAGCGAACTTCTCAACGCCTCACACAGTGGCGGAGACTGCACAACGACACGGTTATAGAGTCGGCCTCTTCTCAACGCCTCACACAGTGGCGGAGACTGCACAACGACACGGTTATAGAGTCGGCCTCTTCTCAACGCCTCACACAGTGGCGGAGACTGCACAACGACACGGTTATAGAGTCGGCCTCTTTAAACTTACTTGGCGTTGCTTAGAGTGTAATATCAGCCCGAATCCCGCCGACCGTCATTCATCGAGGAGAAAAGACAGACCGCGAATCCACAGGAACTTCCTGGCTGACGTCAGGCTTTCAGCGTGCCTCTCCTCCCCTCGGTGAATGCGATTCCAGGGCTCCGGCATCGAAGGACCAATTAATGTTAGGTTTGTAGCTTGAACCCATCCGCTGGAACGTTGAAGACAATATAATTACACTGCTAAGCAAGACACAAGTAGGCAAAGTTCTTCATGTTACTCGTGCACGGGAGAGAACCGGACAACCGCTTGACTCCAGTTGGTCTCGTCCGTTCTCCCATACACTGTCCTTTTATTGAGGTTACATGAATATGCATAGGTTCATTAACATACGACGTCTACATACAAACAAAGAGTACCTTGCCTGTGTGTGTGTGTGTGTGTGTGTGTGTGTGTGTGTGTGTGTGTGTGTGTGTGGGGACTGCTGATCAAAGGGTCAAACATCCTTGGTCAGGAAGAGGGTAGCCTCCCCCTCACCCTAGATGGTTCATCCTAGATAACACGGTGAGGAAGTCCTGCAGTTCATCTAAACAAAGAGCACTTAGACTAGAACAGACGCAACTACGTTAATCCTACCATAAAATAATAAGACACGGTATGACCTCTCATGCTCCCAAAGTGCTGTCTAATACACACAAAGTTTGCAGACTATCAAGGATCAAAACCTCTACCAATCTACAACTAATTACAAAACTCTAAGCATATATAAGTAAATATTTCTAAGCATAAATGACAATCAACAATACAAATCTAACAAGGGGAATAAAATGAGAGTATTACATACTATACTATACGCTTATACACCCAAAGGCGATTGGGTGTATAAGCGTAAAGAAAAGTTTCAATTTTGTTTTTGTAATGCAGCTTTATTTTAAAGCGTTAGCACAGACCATTTCTCTGGTAGACAATCCGGTTGTTAAGCAGGGCTGGACTGGGACAAAAAAAATCGGCCCGGGCATTTTGACTAGAGACCGGCCCACCAAAAATGTGACGTCATTCAGGGATAAAACCGCAAAGGATTCTGGGAACTTGTGGCAAGCGGTACTAGCGCATGCAGGCTTTCAATTGAACTCAGTTACACAACGATAAAAAGAAACACAAAAAATGGCAACAAGCTGTTGTATTATTAACTGCACTAGCCGGTGTTGTGCCAAAAAGTGATTGTCTGCCAAAAACTGATTTCCGGTATTTGCCAAAAACTGATTGCTCGTATTTAAATTGCTATAAGTAACTTGTTGGGCTATAATATGTGAAACATATGTCAAATGCATCCCTCATGGATGACATAAAGTCATCTCTCCATCTCCTGCTCTTTTATTTCTCTCTCTGCTGCTCTTCTGTCTCCTCTGTCACAGACTTCTCCACTTTTGATGATAAATCAGCCTGGTGCAACATGTAAGGATTGGCACAATTTGTTAAGATTTTGAGGAGTTTGAGAAACTAACCTTAAGCATAAAATAAAATTTACTATCAGTAACTTCATAGCACCCGCCCAGCAGTATATAAACTCTGTCATGCTAGCTAGTACGCAGTACCAGTTATTCTAAGCGACTGTAAAAAGTCAGCACAACGAAAACAAACTACAACTAAACTTGGTTTATATCTGACACAGATAGACAGCAGGTCATAACTTCTTACCTGAAGTTCAGTTCCTCTGCCACTATGACCGGCGGCCGCCTCGGGTCTCTCCTCCTCTTGCCTCCCCTTTCCCTTATCCACCTGCTGGCCTCCACCACTTGCTGATGTTGCTAAATCTGTGGAAGCTATGCCATAACTACCGCCAAACAATTCAGTTATTTTTACACATTTGGCAGCGTCTGCCTGAAGGGCTTGTTTCTTTTTGGCCCTAATTTTTTCTGCACCTCCTTTCCTTTTTTTTGTTCTCCATTTTCTTTAGTTCGTCTATAACAGGGCTGCCCAATCCCAGTCCTCGAGAGCTACTATCCTGCAGCTTTTAGATGCATCCCTAATCCAACACAGCTGAATCAAATGGTTTGATTACCTCTTCAGCATGCCATCGTGTTTGGCAAAGGCCTGATAACAAGCCATTCATTTGATTCGGGTGTGTGGGAACAAGGATGCATCTAAAAGCTGCAGGACGGTAGCTCTCGAGGACCGGGATTGGGCACCCCTGGTTATAGGATTGCTAAACAAGGGGGAGGGTGCATCCGACCTCCTCGGCTGTAATTGGTCTAGCCCAGAGTCGATCATGACCAATTGGCCAATCCAACACCTTTCATTATTTATACCCTTCCAAAAAAAAAAAAAAAATCGATCGGCCTATAAAAACAAAAAATCGGCAGCGGCCCACCGGGCAAATGCCCGGTATGCCCGATGGCCAGTCCAGCTATGTTGTTAAGTGATGATGTAACTTCAGTAACCCTACAAATGTCACTATTGTTTAGTTTTCTGTCATCATTTATGACGGAAGTGATAGCAGAGCTGTACGTTTTCATTTTTCAGAAATCCCTCAGTCAGAACATGGTATATAATCTTTAGATGGAAACTACCAAACTCCCTGCTAACTCCTAACTCCGCTAAACTTCATAAATTCTGTTTTAATGGATGCCTGGATGTTAAACTTAATTGTTACACCTCATATCGCCACACTGATCATTTTATTACAGATGAAAGAATTTAGACATTTTGTAAGTCGCAGTGATGCCACAGCGTTTGTTTGACTTTGGGACCAAAAGCAGAGTTTGGACCCGGAAACAGTTAATGATGTCGGACTTAAAGACATGATAGTATGACTGCCCATACAGTAAGTGGTTGAAGATCTCTTAGTTTACATTGAATTTTTTTCTGTCTTAAAGTTTTAGATTACAGCACACTAGCCCTGCAGTATTCCTGGCAGCATTCTCAAAATATTCCTGCATTTGCCTTCGAGTCCCTCCTGGATACAGGAAATGGGCGAAAGTAAATAATTTCTAATTAAGAAAAAAATCCTTCCATCAGTCTCGACAATAGGTGTCCAAAAAACACAGAAAGCCACTCTGCGACTGAATAAATAATTTGCTGTTGAAGATTCATGATAAATATACAGCTTTAAAGGGTGTCAGAACAAAAACACTGCAGGACTGAACTCTGCTGTTGTTCGCTGTGTTTGTGTCGAACGTTGGATTTCTGCTTTGGAGCCCTTTGATGTAATTATGTCTTCTCCCTTATGCCTCCCAATCTGGTTTTCATCACCATTACACTTTTCAGTAATGAGCACTCTTTTTCTTTTGAATAAAGGAAAACATCCCATTCCAGACAATAGAATATTTAGTAGCATTACGTGTCCTTGGATGGGTTTGCTCTCCTTTGCTGGAAAGCGTGAATACACTTTAGTGTGTGTGCGTGTGTGTGTGTGTGTGTGAGGGCTGAACCACAGCAGGAGGTTCAGACCTGAGATGGGGTGAGTCTTGTTGTCCTCCCTGAATTATTTAGCGCATGAGGGAGTATGTGAGCGAACGCTAACCCCGGTTGTCACGGGAGACCGCAGAGCAGAGTGTGCTGTTTATTATCAGTCTGTGTCCTTTTCTGTTTTTAAGTGCTGTTTAAAAAAACTGGTTCACTGTGCAGAAATCTTCACACATCCTCAGTTCAGTAAGAGTGATCAATGTCTCGTTTGTCTTCTCTGAATTCAACAACAAACAAGTATTTAGGAAAAAGAAGGGAGGGGAACAGAGGAGTATATGAAAGTGTGATCTTTCCTGGTAAAGCCTCTTAGGGAGCTGTGGATTTACACTCCTGTCAAATGATTTGTGGTTTCGTGTGTGTGTTTCAAATGTCCTCACAAGGATACAGAGATGAGAAAATCCCCTAATGTGGAAATTGTTATCCTGAAATGATGTTTTTTTTTCTTTTAGAAGTGTTGACTTGGATTAAGGGTCGCAGAATGGAGAACGGGTGTAGGTTGATGGAAGGTCCTCGCCGCTTTGGGGACACAAAGATGTATGGCGTCACATTTATTCCGCAGTGTTGGAAGTCCCTGAACTTGTGAACTGTGAATCTAACCTTAGACACTGAGGCACAAGACACACACATGAAAAGACACCCTCTCAACACCTCTAAGGGTCCCTGCGGGTATCCCACGGAGTTCAGGATGTGTACACTTGCTATATTTATGCACCTTTACACTCATTATACCAGCATGACCTTCAGTCTGCCTACTTTTTCACCTTCGTGTGGTTTTGGCGCTAAACCCAGATTTGACATGTTTTTTTCATGTCATTTCCCGGCCTCCCTTTCTCTCTCTGCCTGGCTACTAACCCACCCACCCATCCATCCACCAAGCATGTTGGCACACAAACACTGTTTTTAGAAAGCAAAACAACCTGGGGAATATGACTGGAATATGGAAACGCTTAATCTCTCTGGGTGGATGAGTATCAAATCCCCCAGCGAACGATCGAGGTAGAGAGAGAAAGAGCGAGAGAGACTGTGGAGGAACACTGTGTTCATTTTGCCAAGGCCAGATGGTGAGGGCAGCTTTGGTGCTGCACGGCCTCTCAGGCCATGACACACACACACACACGCACAGACATGATTACCTCAGCCTGTTTGTACAGCAGCAGTGTACTGTGTGTGGTGGCCTAAGCGAGTCAGACTTATTAGATTAAGCTTTTATTTGTCTCTGCGCCGTTATCCACTGTTTTCCATCTCAATGTGTTGCTGGGATTAAGAGACAGTCTCTGGTTTGCGTTTTCCATGTTTGGATAGTTTGTAATCTGCTTCTCTATCTGTATTATTCAGCGCTGGAGGTTGGTTCAAATGCGCCAAGCAGCCTCACTAACACCAAAACTGACACAACCAGAGTATTGTGAAATTACACTGTTTCTTAACAAGGGATGTTTAATTTCAGCTTGCTTATAACTTGAATATGGCGTTGTACACCGCTCAGAAAAATTAAAGGAACACTTTGAAAACACATCAAATCTTAATGGGAAAAAGTCCTGCTGGATATCTGTGCTGATCAATCAATCAATCAATCAATCAATCAATCAATCAATCAAAGCTTTATTTGTCACAAGCAGGTTGCCCTGCAGTGAAATGGGACCCCCCCCCCCCCCCGATGTGGACTGAGTGATGTGTTAGGAACAAATGGATGCGATTTGATGGAAATAAAAATGATTGATCTACAGAGGGCTGAATTCAAAGACATCCTGAAAATCAAAGTGAATTAATGATGTGACCGGCTAGTCTGTTTTGCCAAATTTTCACTGCAGCAACTTAAACTGGTACTCAGTGGTTTGCTTGTATACACACCTGGCAACATCAGTGCATGCCCCTGAAGGGTTTCCTCCCGGATCTGGACCAATGCATTACTGAGATCCTGGACCGTGTAAGGTGGAACCTGCATGGACTAAATGATAAAACAATATCCCAGAGGTGACCTGTTGGATTTGTATCAGGCAAGCATGGGGGCCAGTCAATGATATCAGTTCCTTTATCCTCCAGGAACTGCCTGCATGAGGCCCGGCAATGTCAGCCTCATGTGGCAAGTTCAACATCGCCTCAATACATGAGGTAAGACAGTGTGCAACTGGAGGAACCCAGGACCCACTACACCAGCGTAGGTTTGACAATGGTCCAAGGATACCTAATGGCAGGCAGTGTTGGGAAGGTTACTTTTAAAATGTATTCCATTACAGAATACAGAATACATGCCCCAAAATGTATTCTGTAACGTATTCCGTTACGTTACTCAATGACAGTAACGTATTCTGAATACTTTGGATTACTTAATTATCATGCTTTTTACAACAACGTGAATGTACTATTGCTGTGATTTATTACTATTACTGAAGGTCCGCGACTCCGAACTGTAGTAAAGGGACCTCTGACTAATACGGCGGGGTCCCTGTCGGCTTGTAGCCGAAAAATAGCTTTACTTTGTTGTGTGGGTCAACTTTTCTTGCGAGATACAGAGAGAGGCGTTGAAAGGCTGCTCCAACGGAACTTATTGTTTTCGGAGGAAAACACGAACACGGTGTACAGTCGAGTCTTAATAGCTTACTTACAACTGGGCTCGTCAGGCACTCTTCTTGGCTGCAGTGGTTATTATTATATTTACATGCTTCCAGCTCCCGTTTTTGCTCGATGACAACTCGTACCTTTCCACTCCCCTTTTTCTCCCTCCTCGCGCTCACAGACCCATAACGTGTATGGCAGTCCATTCTCCCTGCAACACGGACTACACTGCCCATGATGCTACATTCTTTAGAGCTATGCTTGTAGCATTCTGCCTGTTAGCTTAGCACAACAACAACAACAACAACGAAAAGGCGCTCTCTCACCCAGGAAACACAGAGAGAGAGAGCGTCGCCCTGTAACCATGGCAACCGTAACGCTGCCGCCTGGAACAACAGAACGTAGCTGTCAAACAAAACCAAACAGTCCTGACCCGCGACAAAATGAAACAGGAAAGTACCGCAGTGTAATCCATTTATTTCAACAAAGTAACTGTATTCTGAATACCACCTTTTTAAACTGTAACTGTAACGGAATACAGTTACTCATATTTTGTATTTTAAATACGTAACGGCGGTACATGTATTCCGTTACTCCCCAACACTGATGGCAGGGGGCCATTGCATAGCCTGTGGAGGTCTGTGCAGGCATCATTGACCCATAGCATTGTTCATAGCTTCTCCCGACCCTTTCATGTCTGTCACACGTGCTCAGGATGAACCTGCTCTCATCTGTGAAAAGCACACTGCACCAGTGGTGGACCTGCCAATTCTGGTATTCTATGACAAATGCCAGTCAGGCTTTACGGTGCACTGTAAACCCGAATCAGTTGACTGAACTTAAAACATTTGTGGAAACTGATTACCTCAAAAGTTTTAAGTACACAAACTCATCTTTTCTAAGTATGGGGTACTCAAAATTTGTATTTATTGTTAACTTAAAAATTTTAAATTATATTTTTATTTTATTAATTGAGCTTTACTTAAAAACTATATACTTTAATTTTAATATTTTTGTGTTTTTTGTAGTTTACTATTTTGATCCAACACAATGCAATTATATTACAAACTAAACGCAAATTATATGATTATTAATTAAAAGATATTTATTTTTAAATGTTTGAGTGTAGACTAGTAAAAAAAATTAGAGAAATTCATTTACTTTACATTTTGTTTATTTAACATTTTTTATGGAAATGTAAAAACATCACTTAGTGTTTTTATAAAACCACTAACATGGACATTGGCACCATAAAGTGAGCATTATAAATTCAATGTAGAACATGTCTTTTTATAAAATCACAAAGGACAACATCAGTCCTAATTGCATCTTTCTCAAAATACATAAATTCAAAATAAAAAGTCAAATACTAATCACTTTTGTTTGAAAAAGAAATGAAAAACAATTTTATAAAATGGGTACAAATAAAGATGATCATCTTCCAAATAACCAGAGCAAAGTTAGGTAAACTGATGGAGTTAAATCCACCCAAAGTCTGTAGTAAACTTAAAGTGCTTTAAATAAAGTGCTTAAAACAAAGTGCTCAGTAACAGAGTGCATGTCCTAACAAACATTGCCTTATATTCCTTCCAGAACTACTCTTTCAGCAACAAATCATTTTTAAGAGCATGTAGGCAGGGTTTCAGAGGTTTGCCGTCAACAAGCCCCATGAAGATTTTTTGGACAAAGGTAAATGTGTGAACGAGCTTCCTGGGGTAGTCTAAATGCAGAGCATAGATCAAACCAAACAATAAGGCAAATGCATCTGCAAATCTGGGAATATCACGCATCACCAAGTCGCCTTCCACCACAATGGCCATGCTTGAGGAAGTAAAATGGACTGGTCTGGGAAGCGCCGTCGGTAACCACTGTGAGAAGGGCAACTGGAGTGTCAATGAGGGTCGACTCATCCAATGTGTCCGCCTGGAATAGACACAGTATCAATAAGTAAGGTTGGTTTGAGAGAATGTGACAAGCAAGACCTGTAATCTAGCAAAAAATTCAGCAGTGTAGTGGGTTACTTTGTAACGGGTTAGGGTACTCTACTTTTTTGAAAAATGTACATTAACGCGTTAGCTTCTTGCATTACATAATTAGTATGTTTGTTATTTTTCTAAAAAAAGAAAAAGAAAAAAAAGAAGTCATTTTTTATTTTATGACTTTATCTCAAAAAGAAACTAAATCTTGACTTCAGCCTTGTTTTTGGGGCCACCTGCAGCGTAGCCGAAGTGCTGTGATACGCCTGTGCCCTGCTCCTGACCCTGTGTGTGTGTGTGAGGGTTTTCTAAAGAGAGGGTATTTTGCTTGTACAATTTGGTAGCTGCTAGGGTATTAAATTGTATTTAAAAAAATCCATGGTGTTTTATCTCACTGGCAGAATTTAAGTGATGCAAAAATACACTTACATTACATGTCTAAAAGAATTCTGGGTCCTCCTCCCGCAGGTATACAGGAAGGGCACGAAGCACTGCAGTGCGTTTCACGTTGATATCAGGCGCCTCCTAAAAAGGGAAAAGAAAAGTTCATTGAACACAAAGTTTTCAGGTGTCATTCTTTGGGGAGAATACATGTTTATGAAACTGCATGACATGTGACTCTACATAATTTTGGAGACATTTCTTTTAAGACACAACCTTTCTGTCTCTTATGACAAAGAGTCTGTATCTTACTCATTTGACAAAAATCCTACACAGTATTTTAAAGTAACATACCAGATCAGAGCTGTAATCTGTATAAAACACAAATGTTCAAAGCAAGGAAAAATTGAGTTTTTATCAGTGAAACTTTTAATTTGTGTTAATTTTATCATTATCAATATTCACCTGAAGATCATAATGATTCAGGATGGTTCGCAGAGCCTCTGATATCTTGCCAGTCCGTGCAGCCTTCTGTCTGTATAGAGCCATAAGTCGTGGTGTGTGTCTGTCAAGTTCAGCGTAGAACTGGTTCCGCAGGTTAATGTTTGTGACTCGGTGGAACTCCGCACAAATCTAAAATAAAACAGGACAAAAACATCCAACATGAAGCCAAATTACTGACCAAATTTACATCTTATCATTAAAGAGGAATTGCCCAACTTCTGTCTAACCTTGCTTTATAGATGTCCTATGAATTTTTTTTTCTTTAAATTGGACCCGAACCACAAG
This sequence comes from Aulonocara stuartgranti, assembly GCF_965226115.1. Classification (NCBI taxonomy): domain Eukaryota; kingdom Metazoa; phylum Chordata; class Actinopteri; order Cichliformes; family Cichlidae; genus Aulonocara; species Aulonocara stuartgranti. Next base: position 5,445,880 of record NC_138957.1, on the reverse strand, counting down.
CACAAGTGTATCACAAAGCTGAAATATATTTTTGTTTGTTATCCATTATTTATTTATGTGTTATTTATTTATTATCTGGATCTGAAGAGATCTGCTGAACTTGCATTGTTTCATGTTAAACTGAAGAAGAAAAAAAAAATCAAAGCACAGATACCTGAGAGTCAAATCGCAGAGCAGGCCATTTCTCTAAGAAGTTCTTTACCATTGGGTTGTCTTGAACAATTTCATGGCGACGAAGTGCGAAGGTAGTCTGCATCAGTTTTTCAATCATTACTTTGTTGGGCTCAGTCTTCTCAACCTCATTTTTTATCTGGACTCTCATATCCTCCAAACTGACCTGATCTTCTCCTCTTGGAAAGTTTGGGAGGTAGTTCACCTCAGCTCTTCTGGCTCTTTTTATGTTTGAGTGGGGATGCTCTCCTTCAGGGTTGTTAACACTCCTCCTACCAGCATTGACAGACACCTCCACACATCCAGATCTGGCTAGCTTGGTGCGATAATTTCCCATCTTGAATTTTAAACTGGTCTTCCAACCATAACTTCCATTCCTACTTCCAGGCTCTTTAAGACATGGATGAGTGGTAACAAGAGCTTCTGCTGCCAAACCGACATCTCCATCACTCGGATAGGCTTTGAAGGTGTGCATCACTGAAGCCATGGTCTCTAAGATGTTGTGCTTTTGGGCTCGAGTCAACTTCAGATGTTTTCCAGACATCTCAAAGGCTCTATTTCCCTCCTCAAGGAGATGTTCAACTTCGTAAGAAAAGGTAGGTACTGGGAAAGTGTCAGGCCAACACTTCAGACGCTGAGCTAAAGGCACATGAGGAAGGATGTCTGTATCAGAACTTGCACAAGAACTGACATCACTTTCAGATCTCACTACTTTTAGTGTGCCCTTCTCCGGCAACTCTTGAATATCCAGTAGGCAGGTAAGTTGCCCATCAAAGTCGGAGTCTTCGTATTGTAAGGTAAACTCAAAGTCCAGCCTTGGGTTGAGCTTCTCACGGAGTATGGTGATTAGTTCTTCCACCGACTCAGGCCGCTTAGTTAGAGAAACCTTCACAACAACATCTGTGGTGAGGTGAACTCTCAGCAGGAACTTTTGGGATACTGCCATCATCCTATGAATAAAACAAGGAATGGAGATGATTTTTAAAAAATGAATCGTCTCATATATAAAAACACTGTACATCATACCATTAACCTTATTATGGTCAGTGATAATTATATACTCAGCCATCATTACAGCTTTCAAAAATTTCAAAAGTACACTGTACATTTCATGACAAAATAAACACTTAGCATGGTAAAAAAAAAACTTACAATTACTGCTGTTTACTTTGAGTGCAGTCTTGAATTCTATGGCCGATCATCCAACAATCCAAAACATAGGTAAGAATTTCAGATGTTACAAAGTCACAGGCCATCATTCCATTTAGTCATGGTAAACAGTAACCCTCTTTTAGTTTTAAGTTTTTACCATATAATCAACATTGTCTCACCATGTATAAATTCTGTTAAGTTGGAAAAAAAAAAGCAAAAAAAAAAAAGCACAGAATACATATGAATTTACACTGCAGTTATTTTAAAAAACCAAGCCAAACTGCGGGATAAATCTTTGCAAAGACACATTGTTATGCAATAGTACATAATACATCAGTGAGATACATGTAATATTACACAGAACTTCTACTTACAAACTACTTCTTTTACAGGCTGCTGCTTAAGATAGAAGTTGCCACTGCTAGCTAAGTCACTTTTGAATGATGCTAATGAGAAGAAGAAAAAAACCCGGCCGAACAATGAGGCTGCTGTTGTAAAAACGCCAACTTTCTTGCGTTGGCAATGGGTCGTTAAAATATCACTAAGACACTTTCTTTATGTGCAATTCTTATTAAAACTGTGTTTTAATCGGTTAAAACTGTAAAACTGACGATATCATCGGTTTGAAAAAGAGCGCGAACAACAGCGAACAACAATTCACTACCTGGGTCTGTGCTGTTTAACACAACGGCGCATTCAAAAACAAGTTAATGGCTGCAACATATTAATATACTTGCTTTTTTACGGAAAAAATAAACATAACGAAGGTTCCGTTTTACTTACAAGTTTCTCCAAATGTGCTCTCCGGTCGCTCGAGAAGGGCAGCCATATTGAACAGAATTTTCTGTCAACGTCGTTCAGGTTAGAGAGAAAACGTCATGACGTCATGACGTACAAATGCGGAGCTCGAAAAAAAAACATTTACTCAAAAATCATAATTAAAAAAGCAGTATTTACTCTTAACTTCTAAGCCATGTACAATTATAACTGTTTGAATCGTTAAGAGAACAGAAAAGTTTTAAGTTGTTTCAACTTTGTGACGCATTTCAATTGTTGTATCCACAAACTTTATAAGTCAGGTGGACTGTTGGGGTTTACAGTGTGCCAGACAGTGAGCACAGGGCCCAGAAGAAGATGTGGGTCCCTCATTAAGTCAGTCTCATTGTTTGGTCAGAGACATTCACATCAGTGGCCTGATGGAGGTAAATTTTTAGCTCTGGCATTGCTCATCCTGTTCCTCCTTGCACAAAGGAGCAGATACTGGTCCTGCTGATGGGTTAAGGACCTTCTACAGCCCTGTCCAAATCTCCTAGAGTAACTAACTGCTTCCTGGAATCTCCTCCGTGCTCTTGAGATTGTGCAGAGATTGTTGATGCATGATGATAATCCTACTTAGGGCACCATGAACTGAACATGTAGTCTTGAATAATACTTTTTTCACATCTGCAGTGTTTATTCCATTGAAACTGGTTCATATTCCTTCTTGGTGTAAACACAGTAAGACTGATGTGCAGGGTACATAAACGGTAAGCACAGACTTGCAGCTAGCTATAAAACTAATATAAAGTATTCACATTATGTACCAGGTCAGAAGACAACTGTTTTTCTGCCTCAGGCACACTAAGAAGTGGACTAAATGTTCTCACTTGGTTTGTAGTGGTCTATTTTGGTTCACTTAGTGTTTGCTTAGTTTTTTCTGTGTGAACAGACACTGAACCATGAGAGAAAACTATGAGCTAGATGCGCCAGAGCATATCTTTATATTTTTACATGCTGTAGTGCCATTTGTGGGAGCATTTTAAGTTGCTATATATCAATACAACCATTATAGCCCAAATTTAATGATATGTATGTATTAAGTCCATAGTAACTACATAAATTGCAAAAAAGTGCAATAAACTACAAAAAAATGTAAAATCATTTTTGTTTTGTTTTTTGTTTTTTACATATATTTCTAGTTAGAGAAATTTAAGAGGTTTATCCCTCAAAACTGCAAATACAAAGAAGTTCCTGAAAATAGTTTCCAATAACAGGAAATTTATTTTGAGTGTCGTCATAGTTTTATTTTTGAGATACACCAATTTTTATATACTGCAGGAAAAACAAATACTATAATGCAAATTTGTAAAAAACCAGCCTATGCATCAAAATAAACTATTTCCAGCAGTGCAATTTGAGTTCTAAGCATCCCAGAAACTATACAGAAAAGCATAAAGTCAAACATGACTTTTAAAAGCACCAGTATAGGCTTATAAGGCCTGAAGGTAAAAGAAAAATCACATTTTTCGTGAAAATGACACCACTTCCGGTTTTGGGCAGGTAATGGCGGACATGCGATAGTTCACGCTGACGTTTGAAGTGTTATGAAAAGCTGATCTTATCGGCAAAGCGTGTTTCTGGAATATTATGTTTTGTGTTTGCTGCAATTGCTTTTTATGCAATTTTTGCAAAGCTATATGTGGAAGGAAATCGTGACCTAGGACAAGCTGATGGCATAAAATGTAAGTACAACTCGTCCGGTTTCATATGCAAAAATAATTATTGCGCTAGCTTACGTGGTTCCAGTTCTACAGGGATTTAAAAATAGTTACGCAAAACGGAGCGTGCCTGCTCCAACTGGCTTTAAAGGGTTAAAAATGCAACCATTTTACTCTTATTATGGACTGAAGCTATTCATTAGCAGGTGCATAATTACTATGAATGGCATTTAGTTGCCTACAAGGTTACTAACTTTCTTGTTTGATATTAGCTAAGCTAATATGAGTCACAGAACTAGATGTCTGATCCCATATTCATCGTAGTTGGAATAGAAGCAATTGTTGTACCATTAATTTGAAAAGTCAGTGCTCCAGTTTTAGAGGGTGAATTTCTGTTTTGTTATAAGTAGAGTACTTAGCACTAATTACAATGTATCTGTGTTTGTTTGATACACCAGTAAATTCTACAAAGGCAAGCTTGTTTAAAAAGTTTGCTTGTTTGCTAATAAGACAGAGCTTCAAAAAAAAAAAAAAGAGTCTTCAAAACAGAACTTTACAGACCAGTAGGCAATGACCATCCTTTATATACAGTCTATAATCTAATAATAAATTGCAAGTTAATGTAATGGATTAAAACTGAATGTCTTGTTAATCCCCCTTTTCATATGATTTTTAGTCCACAGGCTAAATACTGAAACTCTCTGCTTTTAAAGTGATATTTAAGAGAAAATGCATTTTCTCACCTCTCAAAAGCAATCCAGACTATCCAGCTGTCTACAGTAGCTACATAATGGCTCACATTTTCTCACACTCTACACCCACAAATACCCAAAGTTTTTACACTTGAAATCTAATTTGCTGTGTTTTCCACATGAACCTATAACAACTATCACAGTATGACTGTGTCTGAGTATCGGGCTGTGATGGCTGTGGAAACGTGGGTGACCTAGACCACAAAGTAAAGTGCCCGAGCGCCTCCTGCATTGAAAACACTTCTCTGACCCCACCATGCATGGTTTGCTTATGCAATTCTCCAACCTTGTTACCTTCAACATGAGATGATTCGATGTTACGCTGCACATCATGCACAGGCGTCGTCAGCCATGTGAAAAAAGAAAAATCGCCACCCCGTTTCACCCCAACCGCTTCTTTACAGCTTTTGCTGTCACTTCAATTCACAAGCAACAGGCTAAAGCGGCTCGAACAATAAACAAATAAACTTGCCAAATTCTGCTGTTCCCCGTGCGTACCCCGTGCTGCTCTGCGGGCCGCAGAGCAGCACGGGGTACGCACGGGGAATGGGTGGCTTGTGTGGAATGCGCTGCCATTTCTAGGAATGTGGCTCGAGGCATCAGAGCTGACGCATTCGCATCGTATAGGTTAAAAGCGTATGGACGAGAGGCAAAGACAGTTTGTCAACACAACACAGGCCGTCTTTGTTGGCATGTCCTAGTGGAAGACATGGATATGAGCCGGGTGACGACAGAAAAGCAGACAAATGTAAAGTAATTCTCTTTAAAGCTACAAAAGCCAAAACCTTAAGTCACAATTCAGCCAGTATTGTCTTTTTTCTTCTCTCTGGCTTTATAAGTTTTTTTAACATTATGCACTCCATACTGTATATAAATGCCACTTGTTTTGCACATATTCAACTCTGTATATTTTATATATTTTATTATTATTATTATTATTATTATTATTATTATTATTTTATTTTTATTTTTTTACTATTTAATTTGTAAAAATGTGTATACACACACACACACGTAGGAAAATATTTAGTATACACATCCAGAAATGCATACACTATTATATATTGTACATATATTTATTAGTTTCAGGTTGGCCATTCTTGTATTTTGCTCGTTTGTGTTGTTGTGTTTGCACATCTCTGTTGCTTGTGGGGCTCGCACACAAGAATTTCACTCGCATGTGCTGTGCCAGTGTGCCTGCACATGTGATGTGACAATAAAAGTGATTTGATTTGATTTAAGTTGTATATTCTTGACTTAATTGTCAAAAGAATTTATGGATGTAGGAGAAGGAAACAGCGAGTCCTTGAAGAGATAAAGTTGGTGGTGGTGAATACTCAGCATTGCCTGTTGTTCCTCGCTAAATTCAGCTTCAACTTTCCAGGCTTCACAAAGACTCTCTGTGGCCCTGAGAGTTAAATAGATATAATTTGTAATTCCTTGGCATGAAAACACTGTGAGTGCAGTTAGAGGTAGATATTGTCTGCTGCGCTCCTGTCCTTGTGTGAAGCAATATGTATGTGTGTGTATGTGTTGTATTTGGAAGGCTCTTATCTGCTCTGCCTCTTATTCCCACTGTATTTCTGGTCTGTTTAATCAACACTTGGCCCCGCTTGTGCTGGAGCACCTACGGCGAAAAACGCACTTTGCCGTTCTCTCTTCTTCCTCTCTCACTGATGCCGTTTTTAAAGCTCAGACTTCCTCACCCCGCTTTACAGCAGATAAAGGTGCTTTCGTGCCATCTGAAGTATCTGACTCTTTTAGTGCAGAATAATGTCCGCACCGCTGCGGAAAAAACCAAACGCACACAAAAAATTGCAAGGGTCTATAGGTCTGCCTGTAAGTGCAAAACAAAGCTGAAAATAGCTGGGCTCATTGCCATTCCAGACAGATAGGACTAGGCCCAGGGCAGCGTAGAGCAGAGAGAAACAGAACCAGTGTGGGGACAGAGCCAAGGTCGGCTCAGGATGCACACTCATCAAGAGGTCGATGATCTAGCCCAGGTGACCTCATGTTGACCTCAAGAGTTTTTTAGCCTGGAGGGGAAATGTGTGTGTGTGTGTGTGAGCATAAATTGCTCCAAGTGTCTGTGTCTGCGAGATTTTTTTCCCTTCTGTTTTCTCATGGAGAATACATTTGGCCTCGGTTACAGCTGGATGCAAACTAATCTGTTATTATGAGTTTTAATACTCATTCTTGAGGTCACAGTGTCACTGATATGTTTCACTGCAATAACACTGAATTGTACCCACAGATGTGGTGAAGAACAAATTGGATAAAACCAGGGAAGGGTAACTTACACTTTGTACGTCATGAAGGCCGTGAAGGATGAGCATGATTTAATGAGGCTCATGTCTGCCAAGTGTGAAAGCTGATATATATATATATAATAAAGTATACTGAAAAAAAGAGAAAGTTTTCATACACAAGGTCAGGCCATGCAATGTTTAGGCAAACTACAAATAGAGGAAGACCTACATCTCAGACTCTACAGCCTTCAGTTAAAGTTCTAAATGTTAAAGTTCACTACAAATAAGAAAAGGCTGAACTTGCTTAGAAAAGTTGCATAGCTAAGGTTTTCAAAGTTACAACACAACTTACCTCAAGACTTATGGAACATTGTCCTTTGGAGAGATGAGACCAGTGGAGATGTTTGGCTATAATGCACAGTACCATGTTAGGAGGAAGCCAAACACAGCATATCAAATACATACAATTACCTCATACTAACTGTCAAGCACGTTAGCAGAGAGGTGATGATTTGGGCTTGTTTTGCAACCACAGGAGCTGAGCACCTTGGGGTCGTTAAGTTGACTGTGAACTGCTCTGTACACCAAAATATTCTTAAGTCCATGAGCCCATCTGTCCATTAACTAAACCTTGGTCAAAGTTTTTTCATGCAACAGAGCAGTGATTCCAAACACATGAGGAAATCTATGGTAAAAATGGCTGATGAAGAAAAGCATCAAGCTGTCCCGTCAAAGTACAGACCGCTAAAGCTACGTTGTACATTGGGCCAAAATTCCTCCAGAATGGTGTGAAAAACTGATAAAAGATTATTTTGTTGTTGCTCCTGAAGATGTTTTTACCAGCTAGTAAAACATGGGTTGTCACAGGGCTTCATAAAATCTTGTGAAAACTTTTCTTTCACAGAACTACAGAACATGCCTATACAAGCTAGCTTGTAACTGGATGTTTTGCTAACTTGCTATTGACTTCTGATGGTATTTTTCAAAGCTTTACTACTAAGCTAATGTTAGCTTTTCAGCCTGGCAAGATAAGCTGCTTCAGAGCACTAGATAATGGAGGAGTGGTATACTAAATGGCTGATTAAAAAAAATGAATTTGCTGAACATTTAATGGAAAGTTTGTGACTGATGTTTGTTATTGATTGCTGACAAGTTAGGTGTTAGCTGCTGTTGTTTTGAGAGAGTAACCACACTGTCAGCAGTGCTGCTAGTCTGTAAGAGCTGGAATAAAATGATGTTAAATTTCTAATGTAAACATGTTTAGCTAAAAAGATACAGAACTGAAGTTACTTACTGTCACATAAGGGCTAGCCTATGCTAGTTTCTGTTACTCTGGGTAGTATCTTTTTCAGAATTTCTTTTATTTGTCTTAAAAATTTGAAATGTCTAGAAGTTTGTGCTCCAAACTCTGTGTTATAGCAGTAATTACTAGAAATGTTTATTATTTTATGAAAATTGAACAGCCGTTACATTGCGACCAAGAAAAAAATAACGGTTTTGGGGGGTATTTGCCAATGGAAAAGCACCCATATCACCCAACCCTGTATCCAACGAATATTTTCCTGCTTCAGCTCAGCTACTTGTATCAATTTTAAGTTCACTGAATCTGTCTTCTAAAGTAATGGTTAACTGTAATCTCTCCTTTGTTTTTTGGTGATTAGAGACAGCTCTTTGCTAGCCACGAGCCTGGTTGATCACCTACTGCAGTTCATGTTAATTACCTACAGCTGAGTAAATGTGCGGCCACAGAGCATCTGTCGTTAACGAGCGGGCCGCAGCTTAATTAGAATCCTGCGACTTTAAAATAGCACTCTGAAATTGTGATTTTTGATTCAGTAGCGGTAATTATTCAGTTCATTTGAGCCTCCTGACATGAGATGTCTTTCCATGGCAAAGCCATTTAGAGCTGTCACAGTAAGAAAAGCACAAATGCTAATGTCATTAACGGTGGCTCCATTCCAAATGACACTCACGCATTACAAACGGCACCTGGGCACTGTAACTGAAGCAGCCATATGCATGCCATGTGCCTGGCCCCTGGATAAACAGATCTAGTGTATGTTATGTTTAATTCAGAGTCCTTCCACTGGAATGGAACCAAACTGATCAGGACTTGTTTACACTCTCCGGCCTCGGCAAGCCCTGGCCTACTTTTAACAACTTCCGTGCACTTTAAATGGAGTTAAGTGCATGTTTTCATGCGTGTGTTTTTGTGACTGACTCCGTGCTGCATGTGTGCGCACAACAAATTAGCTTTGCATGTATAATGCAAGACCCCTCAGCTGTAGAACCGTGTATATATATCGTCAGGGCTTGGGGGAAGCGCGATATGATGCGCCGGCTGGCCTGGATGTGTGTGGAGACTGGTTGCATTTCCTCGTCTGCGTGGAAGACGTACGAACAGCCTCACTGAATGACCACTTTGGACTATGAGATCACTCGCTCGACTTAGATGATTCGATGACTTAGAAAATGAGCGTGTGCACATCGCAAATGTAGAGGACATCAGGTTTTTTTCCTTTATAAAACTGAGGCAGAGTTGCTGTATGTCAAAAGTACAATTATATAACCAAATGCATCCATACATACATGCTGGAGTCAAATCAGCCGCCCATCTGTCTCTTAGAACACGCTCCTCTATCAGTCGAGCAGTGACTTCACACACACAGCCATTTAAGCACAGATTTAATGTGTAGACTTCTGGACACAATCTCTGGAGGTGTGTGTTTCTGTGTGTTAGTGTGTCCCTGACAGCTCTCTGTACTAACAGCCCCTGTAGCAGAGCAGATACCAGCCAAAGATTAGGATGTAATTACACGCCACTTTCTGCTCCATCTCTCTGCCTGAGAAAGGAAGAGAAAGAAGTGAGGAGTGAGAGAGAGGCGGGGGTTGGGGGCGGGGGGCTGAGGTGGAGATAGGGCCGGGCTGTGAGTATCTGGATGTGCATGTACACCCCCTCCCCGCCCCAATCTTGCTCACACTGCCAATAAAACTTGAAACAACCCCCCCTCCTCCCACCCCCCAAAAAAGATTAAAACCTTTTACCCTCCTTACCTTGCTCAAAACGCGCCAAATGTTTTGACTCAAGATTTACCCCACTGTGCTTTCATTGGCCGTCTGTCGCCATGGCAACAAAAGGAACAACCGGCGTCCCGTTCTGCACATGCGGAGGGGGTGTGCATGCCACACTTGTGCCCTAAGCGTCAGACATTAGGATAATCCCCCTCTCTCATTTAAATGTAAAGTCAGCAAAAGAAAAATTCGCTCTAGCAAATGTGTAATATATGTATGAGCGCGTGAGGAGGGGTGCGTGTGTGTGTGTGTGTGTGTGTGTGTGGGAGGGGGGGCTTTTTTGCTCCCTGACTGTGTCCCAAGTGCACACAAGGAAGATAATTTGCTGGAGGAAAAGAAAAAAACTTTAATGCCATCACATTTTTCCTTCTACTCCCCCAATCCCACTACACTTTAATATTCACCTGCTTTGTTTCTGTTTTGCTTCGACTAACTGTCTGCCCCCCCCCCCCTCCCCCCCAATTTCCTGTAGTGACATTTTTAGGTCAGCCCTCAGTCACTTTCATCATTATTAGGAATGCATGCACGGTGCACACTGAAACTGTTGGGATGCGGTAGCGGGATGAAGGATGAGTCTCCGAGGGGACTATAGGCCAAGTGCCGGTCTCCTCCCACCCCCTGCACTCCCATGTGTTTCTTTTAGGTCTCTTTTTGAAGATGGGGGAACGCTGGCGTTAGACGAGGCAGTTGTCACAAATACACTTGGGCATCTTGCAGAGCCTTACCCTAGCCAGCCGCGATCTGTCCATGATTTTTTTGCGATATAGGTGCAGTAAGCAGTGAGCACTTCCTCAGTCAGGAGAGACGTGGACACGAGTGAGTTTTAATGCTGCTTTGGAGAAAGAGGCAGACAGTGTGTGTGTGAGAGAAACAGAGGGAGAGAGGGGAGGAAAAAGGAGAGAGAATGAGGAGTTCCACATTTGTGCAGGATCAAAAGCTTTCAGGGGATTTTGGAGCTCGGAGCTGGTATCTGTGTATGTTGGTGGGGGGGAGCTTTGACACAGATGTGAATATAGAAAAACAAAAACACACCCCTCCCATGTACACTCACGCATACACAGAAAACATTAAAAAATGAGATACACGTAATCATTTACAGCCAGCGGGCACGCACATCAGCATCCCTCCTATTTATTACACACACACACACACCTCTCTATCGCTCACAGATATCCTCTGTCATCCACGAACAGACAGAAAAACAAATAGACTGAACTGAGTCACACTTACAGAATGTTGAAATTACAGCTGGATTAGCCTTTCAATTGCCCAGAAAATAAACATTACATTATACAGAGCTACAGACACACTTACTTGCTCATGTGTACTTTGAGTTGTTCAGTAACCTCACGGCTCTGTCCTTTCACATTTAAAATGAATTTATCCCTCATTTGAACCGTCTGCTTCTCTAACATAGATATATTGTGTAAGTGAAGGGCCAGATTTTGCAACCATGTGACATTTCACTGTTAGCTATCAAACTGGTTAAACTTGCAAGCTGGGCAGGGTGGTGGTGGTGCTGTCACTGCCCAGCAAGAAGGTTACTGGTTTGAACCCCGACTGGGACCTCGCTGTGTGGGGTTTTCATGTTCTCCCTGTGACTGTGTGGTGTTCTTGGAAACTCCTGCTTCCTCCCAAAGATATGCTATTAGCTTAGTTCAGGTTCTAAACTGGTCATGGATGTGAGGTAGATAAAATGGGTGAGTTGTTGATACTTATGAGCAGTCAGTCATGATGTATGGGATGATGCATCAGTCTGAATATTCTGAACACATTTTAATGACCAGTGAGTTTTACTTTCCATCACTGATTAGTTAAAACACAACTTTCAGCTTTTCCTGTGCATGTTTGATTTCCAAATACTTAAAGCATAGAAAGAAAGTATTGATTCTATCGCAATAGTATCAATCTGCCTACCTTTATTGTACTCTAAAGTACTTTGGTAGCCAGTAAGACTAGAAACGTGCTGTATAAATGTGACTAAATTGGTTGTATATTACTTAGGCTATGCTGTCTGGAGGTTTTTGCCAAATTGGTCCTGGGCGAGGTATTAGATGAAAAGTGATTCAGGTGACCCCTGCGAGAGGTAAACTAAGGGGGACAGTCTAGCCTGCCTGGGATAGGGTTACTAGGGCTACGTCCACACTAGCTCAAATAGATTTGAAAACTAGTGTTTTCAGTCGTTTTTACAGAGTTGTGCGTCCACATTGAAACGGCCGAAAATGCTTACGTTCCAGTACTGCGCATGCGTGAAACGCAAGAAGATGAAACCTCGCGGCAAAATGTTGAGGAAAAGCACCGAGTTTTTTAAATGGACCAACAATGAGGTGGAGTTGTTGCTGCGAGTAACACAAAAGTACAAAGTTGCAAAAGTGAGTGAGAATTAAAGAATTGGAAAAAAAAAGCTATCTGGAGCATGTACAGACTGATATTAATCTTTAATGCGCTGTCAGAATTGAGAGCAAACAAAACAACTGCTGTATAATGCTCTCCGGTATGCTCTCATGGTCACATGACTGCATCACATGACTAAAATGCATCATCGTTTCCGAAAGTCTCCGTTTTCGCTGTCCACACTGCGACGCGAAAGTACCGTCTTCAAATGTATGTGTTTTCGAGAGCGTTTTCAAAACGCTCGTTTTTCTTTGGGGAAAATGCCGTCTCAGTGTGGACAGGAGGCCAAAAACGATGCCTTTTCAAACAAAAACGCATTAGTGTGGACGTAGCCTAGGGCTCCACCCTGGAGCCAGGCCTGGGTAGGGTGCTTAAGGGAGAGCCCATGGGGCCTTGCTTAGCCAACACGTTATCACTCCCAAAGCATAAAGTTTTACCCTAGGTGACAAATCATTGGTATATTATGCTTCTGGCCACCCAAGATGTCCCTATATTACGAGTTCGGAAAAATGAGGAAACATGAGAACCGTTTTTAATGAATCTACACACGTACGTTCATTTTACTTAAATCGCTTTGGAAAACACTATCTAACATGATTAATATGGTGGTTAAGGTTAGCGTTAATGCTAGCGTTAGGGCTGGAATACACGGCTGGAACGTGTGTTACCGTGGGAGCATCATTCTGTTCGGTTTCATCCACAGTCTGGCGCGTAGCATAAGAACGCGGAAGGTCACCTTTCGCTTTCCCATGGACAACTCGAGACGTGACAAACTGTCGGTATATTATGCGTTGGGAGTGAGAACGGGCTGGCTGGGCACAAACACCTGCAGGAAGCACCATGGGGGCCGGGTACAGTGCGTGTTGTTCAAGGCCAGAGGTCCTTGCAGTCTGATCACTAGTTATCGTGGCTGGAAGAGTAAATATGATTAAAAAACTATTTTAACAAATGTATTTGAAAACCAAGGCTTATTTCATAATTATACATGCTATAAGTAATATATGTTGATCATGTTTAAGTAGCCTGTTTTTGTCTGTATAAATGAAAGAGGTCAGCGGCCCCCGCATTAACCAGCCACCCCTGATGCAGTCTGTAAAATGGGTTTGTTTTCCACACAGAGCCACTTGTGTTAAAAGTGATTCATATGCACACATGTTCAGACACCAGTCACTTCCACACACAAACACACAGCCCCACCACGCTGACAGCATATTAAATTCATGAGTAGATTACCCAAGAGTTTCCAAATCATAGCAAAATCATGGATGGATTAATTCCATGTGACATCAGCTCGTCTGCGGCTCCTAAGCCATATTTATTTGACGATCAAAAAGCTTAACCTGGCCGGTTAATCCCATCCTAATATTCCAGTAATCTGTCCCCAATCCAAACTATAACAGAATCAGCTTCAGCTGTTTGTTGTTTGTCTTTGACTTTTTTCTTTTTTTTAACATTTTCCTTTCCTGCTTCAGATTTTGCACGCAAAGAAAGTTTTGAACAGAACACCTGTTTGTGTTTCTGTCTCTGAGCCCCCCCTCCCCCGTAAATATTCCCCCATGTCCAGGCAGGGTGACTCAAATTCTATCAGATTCAGACACATTGTATCACACACAAACAAACACTCTCACCACTGCGACCTGATTGAAGCCACATACATAAACAGAGGATTAGAGACTTATCATCAAGTCCCTGGAGTTTGGATGTTAGCGAGGTTATGCTTCCTGGTAAGGTTCTTATGTTTTACTATAAGCAGACCATGTCCCAATGTTATTCATTCTGCTCTTTAAAGAGCACTTTACTTGATGAAAAAAACAAAACAAAAGTGCATACAACCTCCTGCTGTACTTGTTTGTTCGGGGCAGATCAAATGCCATAATCAGATCGACATTCTCCACTGAAGATAGAAATGGGAACGAGGGCGGGGTCTGTGAAGGGGATGATGATGGTTACTATGATAAGGGTTTAGCTTCGGGAGAGACCAGTAAAGCAAGAGGAAAGGATATGAGAAGAGAAGGAGTGGAGCGGCGGGTGGAGATGATGGAAGGGGGCAGCAGAGCTTTACACTTGGGTGCAAATGATTTTTGAGTGGTGGGGGAGAGTCTTGGAGTGACGAATAAGTCTGCTGGTGTTGGTCTTTTTATTAAAAATCATTCATCAGCGTGTCACTGTCTCTCGTATGATGGATATGCGGCGCTTTGATTGAGCACATATTTATTGGGAAATTGATCAGTACCACAGTCAGTTTTGTCTTTGGGAAACGCTTAGACTGAATACTGATGACACAGTTTAGTAGCATCCTTCACCCGGGTCGTCCATGACGGTGCTCTCGAAATAAAGTGGAAAACAGAGTGTTGCAATTTAGCACAAGGAAAGGAGGGAGGGTTTAATGCAGAAAAGTATAACCAATTATACAAAAAAGTGTGGATCCTGTGGCTAAAAGACAAATTTTAGCTACTTAGTTGCTTAATGTATTTTTCTTAATGTGCCAGTAGGTTTTCATTTGGTGATGGGTCTGGACTTCAGACCTATCTAGGGTTGCCAACTCCCTGAAAAATAAATAAGGGACACCTCGTGGCCAGGGCCGGGCGACCCAGTTGTCTTCACCCTTCCCAGTGTGGTGAATTTTCTAGCTCTTTTTTTGTGTGTGAAATTATTTTTTTAACCCTTTGATTTGAATTTGATTTAAGTAGATGTGTATTCTTTGTGATATGAACACATGTGAAACAAATGATCATTTAGCCATTTATTTTTAGCTCAAAATGACAACATTAACACAATAAAACAGGTCTCCTTCTTAAACAGAAGCCTGTCATGCTTAACTTTTGAGAATATAAGTAAATCTTTCTTTAAAAGAACTCTGTCCTGCTTAACTTAAAATAATAGAAAACAATAGAAAGAAAAACATTCTTGTAACAGTGCACATTTAGTGCATTTAGTACAATCGGCTTCAGTTGAAATATTATTTCAGCTTTTCTAATGCTAATCAGCTGCTCCTGTTTGTAAACCCGCTTGTTCCCATGATTACGCATCTTAACTCATCATCATTATTCATCTATGTATTACTTTTATGTATTAGTCATCTATTTGTTGTAATCATCTATCCTTGCAGTTGTTTATTACACAAAATAAATTATATTATCACACTTCTGGCCACATAGCGCTGATATTCATTGCACATGCCCATATTAACTTTTTCCAGCCAGGTGTTTTCCTTTTCCCATTCTTCCCTTTCTCTGAGGGGAACAAACATTGCTGCTCTAATGCTGGGCTCACACTGTGCGGTTTTAGGCCCATTTTGAGCCGATTTTTGACCGATTTTGGCCTTCATCGTGCATCGTGTAGTATACGTGGGGTAACGAGAAGTGATTAACACCTCACGACCAGCTCCCGATCATCAATCGCTCGTGAGGGTCTCATCACAGCCGCTCACACTGCTCGCGCGCAAACACGTAAACGTTGGTGTAAAAGATGGAGCAGCACGGCTGTGCAGCGTGTGATCTGGACACAAGCGATGGAGGCACAACTTGTAGAACTTTGGAAAGCTCATCCGAGCCTTTTCGATGTGGCATCACAAAATTATCACGACCACAACAACCGTGAAAATAGTTGGATTTACATTGCTGCTCAATCACAGCTGCCTGATCATGTTTTTCATTAGCAATTTAGCAAAGTTGATGGTGGTGGTGTGTGTGTCTGTGTGAGTGTAAGACAGAGAGAGAGCGCGACAGATTTTCTGTTATAACCTTCGTGTTATGGAGGCACAGTGTGAGCACTCAGGTCGCATCAGAGCATCGGGCGGTATAGTGTGAGACCTGCATCGTGACCTACCAACTTCTAACCCCTGCGAGTCAATCGTGCAGTTTGAGCAGGAGCTGAATAACGTGACTGAAAAAATCGCACAGTGTTTGCCCAGCTTTAGGTGTACTGTCGTCCGAGACTTGCACCGCCGTGTCGGCGTTTGTTTCCCTGTTGGCCATGCTTCTTGTTGTGGTCATCTGTTGTCTTCCGGTATTTTCTCCGTAAGCGACCTTTCCTCGACCAATGAGATGAGCGGTAATCTGAATTGTCATACTCGAATTGTCATAAGTGTGCTGTCAGCTCATTGGTCACAAAGCAGGAGAGGGGCTGGGAATTATGTTTTCAAACAAAGCGTTAATTCCATTAAAAGTTATAGACTACTTTTGATTCTCACTGTATTACGGGACAAAGTGCGTCCCTTATTAGCTCAATACGGGACGTGTACTTTTGTTTCGAAATACGGGACGATTCCGTATTTTAAGGGACGGTTGGCAACCCTAGACCTATCCCTTTAGCAACTGGACTCTGGTACTGCAGTTCTGTGCTGTCATGATACATACAGGTTATGTTTTTGCAGCATAATTATTAGCCACGCTCTTCGGTCAGCTCCGCTACTCTCCAGCACATCTATTCAGCCAATCACATGGCAACAACTCAAAGCATTTAGGCATGCAAAAGAGGGTTGTCAAAAAAATCGATACTCTGATATTAATCGATAATAAGATTAATTTCGTAAAAAGATAGTCCTTTGCAACAACATTGTGGCGTCTTTACCCGCTTGAGGTGACACATAATTTCACACAGCACGACTGCAAACGGAGAGGTGCACAGCTTTGCTAATGCTAACGCTAACAATGTTCATAATGCTGAGCAACACTTTAAGAGGTATTTCAGAGTTCAATGAAGCTCTCATTTTAACAGCACTTAAGTATTAAACTGTTCTCAAATGTTAACCTGACTGGTACAAGCCTTAAAGTCAGCCTAAAAGTCAGCTGTTTAACGTAGCTACATTAGCTACATTGTTTGTAGCTAACTTCCATCCATCCATCCATCCATCCATTTTCATCCGCTTTGTCCGGGGCCGGGTCGCGGGGGCAGCAGCCTAAGCAAAGAGGCCCAGACCTCTCTCTCCCCAGCCACCTCCTCCAGCTTATCCGGGGGAATACCAAGGCGTTCCCAGGCCAGCCGAGAGATATAATCTCTCCAGCGTGTCCTGGGTCTGCCCCAGGGCCTCCTCCCTGTAGCTAACTTAACTTTCTTTATTTTTTATAGCTGTTGTAAATATATAAATTCCTGCACTATCTAACATTGTAATCTATCTAACTATCCATATGTCTATCTATCTACTGCTCATTTAAAAATCTATTTAAAAATCAGAGGCCAGGTTTTCAGAAAATTTCAGTAGGATGTTCAACATACATTTATACAGTTATGAACAGCCGAAGATAAAGACCCAAAGGTTGTTTGTAGATTTCACTGAGACCTTTGAGGGACACTTTTACATTATTTATTTATTAATCTATTGACTTTATGACATTTTTATTGGTCTTTGTAATGTTAATACACCTTATATGCTGTTTCTTTCTGTTTGAACTGCCCTTAGAGAGAGCAGGGAGCATTTAATAAAGAAACTCACTTTCTTGTGTAATCCTTTTGTAATCCCAGAAAGCATTGTGCTTGTCCACTACATAACAGAAAGCAGACTCAACACACACCCAGGTGAGGATAGATATTAAACATGCCATTACATGAAAGTAGCTCAGCAGCCCATGCTTAAGCTTAAAAGCATCAGAGGCCATCATATTGCACCTCTTTAAACATACGCTGCATATTGTTCTTATAGTACAGAGATCCCAAAGCTCCACACTTGGGTGTTGTGATTAAAAACTTGGCCGACCCCATGACAACCCCATCTGCCGACGTGAGATGGAAATAAAAACAGTGGAAAAGCTTGCTATGGACAAACATATTACGTTTTAGATGCAAACCCTGGTTTACAGCAATTTAATTTTTATATTTACACCAGTTCACCACAATAGTCCTGTGAATCAAATGAGGGTCTGTTAAAAACATCAAAGATTTCTAAAGACCACCTTCCCAAAAGTAAGAAAAACATAACAAAAAAATATTTCCCACAGTAAAACACTTGAGTTTGCTTCTGTCATGTAATGGGATCATGTTGTGGTGTAATGTGCTGATACACAGAGTAGCTTTCAAAGTTGCTGTCAATTTGCTCCTTTTTTTGACAGTCACAATGGAAAAGTATGACTCACATAAATAGGTGGTGAGGAAACAAAAAGAAGAGAAGTGATTGCCTGTTCTGACAGAGAGGGATATTGACTGGCAGCCAGTATC
Source organism: Aulonocara stuartgranti (assembly GCF_965226115.1). Lineage (NCBI taxonomy): Eukaryota > Metazoa > Chordata > Actinopteri > Cichliformes > Cichlidae > Aulonocara > Aulonocara stuartgranti. The sequence continues at coordinate 5,427,460 of NC_138957.1, read as the reverse complement.
CAGAGTAAAGCAGGGTCAGCTTGTATAAGCTGCAGGCTGTCGTTTTCTCATAGATCTTTGTCTTGTAAAACTGGATCCGCAGAGAAAGAGTCCACAATCCAAAGGTTCCCATGTTGTGGGCTCTCTGCGAAAGTCTTCTGCAAACATGTGACAACCGAGTCAAATGCTGGGTTGAAACGGATCTCTTGACATAGAGGAGAGGCTTCCAGAGTTTAACTAAAGACTCTTTTTTTTTCTCTCTAGAAATTCCCATTTTCTGTTTTTCAGTGATGCAGTTGTTAAACTAATCAAATATATCTGAAAACGACTCCCGTTTTGACCAGTGTTAGCATCAGTGTAGTACTTAGCCTGGTATTTCACGCCACTCAAAGTTCATAATTGTGATTAAACACTAATCCTGTAGCCACCTAAATTCACTGTTGTAGAAGAGCTGCCGATGAGCACAGACCAGCATTGTTAAAGGTTTCACAAGCATGTTTAAGACTTTTAGCACTTCTGGCGTAATTTGCATTTTTTTTTTGTTGAAGTAATCATCAAGGCAGAGAATTATAGTATCCACTGAGGCTTTTGTTGGAATTTCTATACAAAACAGTCGATAATCGTGAAGATTAATGCCTCAACGGCTCCTTGCAAAAACTAACAAAGTGGTATTTCTAACTTGCCTGGCTATAAGTGAGTGTATAGGCTTGCCTTTATTCATTACACAAGTTGGAATGCTGGGTCATCACTCATGTTCACAATCCTCATGTGTCTTGAGGGCAAAAATAATCTACTCAGCAGTTGCTAAGGGTTTTTTGCTACAACCTGCATGTCAGAAACAATATAGCTAGCTTTTTGTCACGGCATCAGAGGAAGCATTAGCTTGCTAACAGTTTGTCTCTGCTCGATGACGGTGTGGTGATGTAACTGGTCATTCTCTAATTGTTCAGTTTCATTATCTGAATTATTGTGAATGCAGCTGGTACAGCAAAAACTTGTATATTATCACTGACTGGTAGGCTAAAATCATAGACTCTATATAAAAGATGGAAATAGCCAGTGTGGTGTTACTCATTGGTTTGGGACTTTTTTGTTTTGAAACCTCAAAGTTAATGTTTTCATTGATAGACGCATTGGTTGTTGGAACCAGATTTGGAGTGCTAAGTTTTCAGCTAACGGTAGAAGGCTAGGTTAGCAAGGTACAGTCATAAATTATACAAGTGCATACACAGACATGCATATCTGCCATTAGTGCTAAGTAGTATCTAGCAAAATATTTGATTTTTACCCACCAAACTTCTTGGGCAGGCTGTACCAACTAGCAAGCAGTGTTTTTTTGCCAGATATTTTCATTAGACATGCTCCAGAAGGCACTGACACCACAGACACGGATGAGAGATCCAGTTCAGTGTCTCACTTAATAGAGATAAGACCTAACAGACAGATAGCAGCTACAGATGCCTACATTGGGACACCTGTCAATCATAACGACTCTGCCTCTGACTATTGTATCACTATGGATAGGTTAGAAAAATGTTCACCCATAGACTGTAAACTACCCTTACAGGCCAGAACCGTGTGTCATCCCAGGCTGTGATGCAACAAAGCACTTTAAACTGGGAATATGTCGGGGTTGTCACGGGCTGCGATGGCAGACCGTGGAGTTGTAGAAAAAGTAGGGCCCAAACGCGAGACTCTAGTGAAGGATAGTGGATTTATTTGTAGTGAGCGGACAGAAACAACAACTATATACAATTCTGGCACTGTGACTCCTGTGGCGATTCCCCTATGAATCCCACACAGTGCACGTGTCCATAACAGTGAAAAAGGTGACAACTCCAAAAACCCGATTCCACTCCGTGATTTCCCCTCATGACGACGTTCCTGACTCCCGACTCAGTTTCGACTTGAGTCGGGAGTATAATCCCGCGCCGACTGGAGCTCCGCCACCTTCTTAAATAAGACGCTGCTCATGAGGCCATCAGCTGCAGCTGGTGAAGGCTAATGAGCGGCAGGTGGGGCAGCCTCCAATGCGGAAACACTTCCGGGTCGCCGTCCCCTCAGCGACCCCAAAACTTCCGGGAGAACACAGGGAGAAAGGACAAAGGGAAAGAAAACCACCAAAAACATAACATACTGAAAAACATACCAAAAATACATGAGCTCTGGGTCAACAGACCCAGGCCATGACAGGGGTCAAATTATTCTTTTGTTGCCAGCCTCAAGTGGCCATAAGAGGAACTGCAGTTTTTGCCAGTTTGATGGATTTTTCAGCCCTACAGGTGATCCCTTGGTCTACATAAAACATTAAATATCAACACGTTCTCACTCCCAAAGCATAACATTTTATGCTAGGTGACAAACTGTCGGTATATTATGCTTCCGGGAATCCAACACGTTCCTATATTATGAGATCGGAAAAATCATTGGTATATTACGCGTCAGGAGTGAGAACGGGCTGTAAATATGCCTCAGTAACACAGGCCGCGAGACTGGTCTGCAACCCCACAAATGTGAAGTCCCCAACTAGTTGGCAAGTGGTTGCTGGCTTGTTGCCATTTAAAATCAATCACAAAGAGGGTTCTGTGGCTTCCATGCAGACTTCAGGAGTGTGAATGATGTGTTCATATGAAAATAATATATCACTTTCTTTGTCCACATTTCTTGAGATATTACTGCTTGTGACGATTCCTGTGAAAACACATTTTACAACCTAAGAAACTACAGTGTTTTATGTACTCTTTGTGAGAAACCACATGTTAAGTTTTTCACTTCTTCGTGTTGAACAGATTTCATACTAACTATTTGCTGTGAATATTTTATGCTTGTTTTGCAGAGTTCACAGTAAGCTGAGGAGTGTGGTCAACGTCACACGAATCATTGAGACCTTCAGTGTGGATATCAGCCTTCAAACGCCCATTCTGGTCGGACCCTGGCAGATGGCAGAGTGGATGGGGGAGGGTGATTGAGTAATACGACAAGGGGAAAAGAAGGGATGATGATTGGGCTGTCAGCAATCAGCATTAAAACTCATAGGAGCATCTTTGGCACACTCTACAGGTCCTAGATTCAGTCCCCAGAATGAGTTAATTCAGGTGAAAGTCTCTGCTAAAAGTTGTTATCTACATAGTGTTGCCAACACGTCTGGATTTGTTACTCATTTCAAAAATTACTGGAGGGGGGTCACAGCGTGATTTTCAGCATCCACAGGATGATTTATTGAACATGGAAATATATATTCCCAATGTGCAAAACTCTTCTGTTTTTAATCACGGTAATAAGAGTTTTAGCTGTCAAGTAATGAATATTTGCTGCCTCCAGGCTCCGGCTTGTAATTAGAAAAAGTAAAATTGCCTGTCAAGGGAAAATAAAACTTGTCATTTGGTATCAAAGTCTACCGTTTTGTATATAAACACCTGCAACAGTGCAACGTTTGGAGCACAAGTAGGCGTTGATTTATTTTTTTTGAGGGGGGGATTTTTGAGCTAGAAGCTAAAGAGCCACAGTCATAAAGAAAAGAGTTTAGTCAAAGACAAACAGGATGTTGAAAAAGTAGACAGTGCGTGTTTGCGTGCACGTGTCCCGGCTTTTAAATTCGTTTTTTTCACGGTGAACAGCCGAATAAACCTTTCTTCCTCTGACTGGAAAAAAGCAATCAGGCCTTTATGAAAAAAATAGAACCGCTGAACTACATGATAAAATGGTCAACCCTCGCGATCAATAACCCATGAAGCTTCCCATTAAGGTTTCATTTTAGCACGCAGCGTGATTTCAGCATCGGAGGAGGGGGACGGGGTCGGTCACGGGGGTGTGCGGGGCTTGGTCGTAGGAGGGGTTGCACCATCTGCGACGGATCCCGTGACCCCATTCACCGTCTACCCTCCAATGAGAAAGCCTGCGTTCCCGAGTCACTGGGTCGTGTCCCACTTCAAAACATGATAAGTCACCAGGAAATGCCTGGGATGGGCATTTCAAGTTAATAAATTGGTTGTTTTTGTTGACTCTCAAGGACTGTATTACAAGAGAAAACCTCTTCAAAGTGAATTATACTGTTACATTTCTCTTCCTTATTGAAAAGCAATAGTGCGGTCAGTAGCAGTGTCCTCCTGATCTTCACTCCCATCCTATCCTTGTGTGCTCAGGCTAGCTTCTAATGCAGTACTGTTTAACTGCAATTAAGGTAACACTTATATAAGGTGGCTAATTCTGGCGTGCAGATAGATGCATACTGAATGAAGTCTTGCAGCTATAAGGCTGTATGTAATGAGTGGGCCAGGATTAAAAAATAAACAGACTCTGAATCTGTGTTTTTTATTATGTGTGTTTGTCTCTGGATGTTTCTCCTTAGTAATTCAGTAGCATATGTTTAAGCGATCAATCAGTGACATTTTTTTATTGACGCCCTTCTTTCCTGCACATTGGGAACTCGCACTCGCTCGCTCTCTATCACTGTGTGTATGACTCAGGGAAATGCTGTGGGAGTGATTCATTTAGGTGTGATAGATGTGTCTGCAATATACTGATCTGTCTCGCGTGACAAGATTACTCACACTGGACACCTCTCTTAATTCTGCATGTGTGTGATTTGAGTGGAGGGCAGCATGTGTCGGCCAAGAAGTGTGTTAGTGTGCTTGTGGGAAATGAGATAATCCCAGCGAGCAGCTGTGGTTCAGCCTATAGAGCATCTGGTCAGGTTGGCAGTATGCTTATGTGACAGCCTGTTCACCTCATATTTCTGACAGTCAATAATGGCGATTGGTCTGATATAATGATGATTACAGGATGGAACGAGTGCTTTATGTGCTATTGTAATGGCTGTTGTATCATTTTCTAAGGGTTAGCTCTAAGCCGCATCAGTTGTGACAATGGTCTCTTTAGGAAGGCAAAATGACCTGTCACAGGGACCTTCCTGCACCCACTCGTTAAAAAAAGTTGTTACACATCCTTTTGTCAAGAGAAGTCAATATGTTGTCTAGCAAATATAAATTACAGGCCATTAATAGTTTTAATATTTTGGACGAAGTGAGTAGACAGAATTTTTTTTGTCATTCCAAACAGTTTTCTAGATGTTTGTTTTACCACTCTGCCACCATTTTATGTCCAAAGTCAGGCTAAATTTCAGCTACATTTAAGCTAGGCTAGGTATTGAGTTTTGCTAGCTAGACTGCACTCTGCATTTATAAGTGAACTAAAGCCTCAGAAGCACCGAGGGCTAAACATAATCTGTCTTGTCAGTTTGTTAACAATGTTAGCCAACGGTAAACATGGCAAGACTGAGACTTGTCAGCAGTATCATGTCAGGACTGTCAGATATCTGTAGCAGTAACACACCACTAGGGATGGGTACCGGCACCGGTTCTGACATAAACGGTAGTAACCAGACCGAAAAGCAGCGCACATTTCGGTGCTTTATTTCGGTGCTTTTTTTCCCTGAGATGTCATACACTTTGAATTCTAGCCAATCATTTTACGTTTGCGAGTAGTAGTAGGCGGGCCCAGGTACGTACGTTCTTTTAGAGCAGAGCTACAGATTAAAAATGCCCAAGGCGAAGCGGTCAAAAGTCTGGCTGTACTTCACAGCAAAATATGCAAACTCAGCAGCCTGCAACAAGTGCTTTAAGCTGATACTGTGATACTGTCAAAGGAGGTAACACCTCGAATCCGATGAAACACCTGGAGACGCATAGCGTTTTTTTTAAAAGCCGAAAAATGCGCCGTATTTGATAGCTTGCTGCAAGACCTCACACCGAGCGCATCTACTGCGGGTGGGTTGCCTGTTATCGGACCGGAGTTAGCAACATCCCCCAAAAACCCGAAGAGGAGAGTCCTGGCCCCTAGCCCTGCCAGTGTAGCAGAAATGATGACGGATGATGATGGCAGCAGCAGCCGTTCTTCTCTGCGTGAGTAGCTTAATGTTCGTGTATAATTTACATTGAGTAGGCTAACCACGTTATTACATTAATGCATGTAAGGTGAACTAGCAAACACCGTTGTAGTTACATGCGGCTGTCTTCTGGTTTGATGGCAGATACTCCCTTCACCCTGGCCAAAAAGGCTAAAACGACCAAAGAAAAAGTGGAAAACAGTTAAACATGAGAGGTTTTTAGACAAAGTTGGTGTTTTTTTCCATTGTTTAAGCACTGCTTCCAGCCAAGAGTGATACCATATATGCCCTCTAGCTGCAGAAAAGGCTAACATTGTTATCTTTTTACAAAAAAACAGCTGAACATGAGAGGTTTTTGGACCAATTTTGTGTTCTCCATTCTTTAAGCACCGGTTTGAGCACCGTTTCAAAAGTACCGGTTTGGCACCGGTATCGGATAAAACCTAAACGATACCCATCCCTACACACCACTGTCACAGCAGCCATTTTGACATGTCATAACAGGGTAAACACTAGTGTAATTAATAACATTAATTATGTCCTTGTTCCATTTGGAAAGACCAGGCCAAGCGTGCTGGCTCACCAGAATGGCTGTGGCACATTAAATGTAACAGGACAGTAATTAATTTGATTAATTACACCTATGTTTACCGTGCTACGACACATCAAAATGGCTGCTAGAAAAGGACTGCCACATGAGACTTAACACCTTACTAAGAATAGCATAACAGGTGTAGCTGCTGCCACCAAATTTGGGCCACTTTTTAAAATAATTTAACTGTAGCTTAGCTAACCATAATGCTAACTAACCGTAACGCTAGCTAATAGTAGCACAGCATTTAAAGTTAAAACTGAAAGCTACTAACAGTCAGCTCTCTGACAGAGATGAGTCTCAGTTCAATTCTCACTTCTTTACATTTTGCTAGGAAAATTAGAAATAGGTGCAAACATAAATGGAAACAGTTTGTAAAATTGAGGTTTATTCTTCAACACAGCCCGAACTCACTTTCGGGCTCGCTGTATTTCTTATAATTTCTTTAAGTATTCTTCAGGAATAGTTCTCTAGGCTTCTTGAAGGATGCCATTTATTCTGTTCTCTGTCAAGATGATCCTGCTTTAATGATGTTGTGGTCTGGGAAGGCTCGTCTATGACTGATAGTGTTTCACTGTGTGTTTATGGACAAACTAAACATTGCATCTACAGTGGCATCCCTAAGGACAGCAAAAGTGCATATTGTGCTTGTGTTTTTTATGCTGATGCTGATGTGATTGTTTCTATGTGATGTGCACAAATGTCAGGTGATTCTGTGCAAGCCAATTTCCACACAAATAAATCTATGTGTCTGTCTGTACAGAGATATGCCAAGTTTTCAGCTAATGGCTCTTTGGGAATCACCTTGTTGGTGCAAAAATGATTTTTTTTTAATGCCTGTCAAACTGTGTTATCTTTGGCATTTTTCACAGCCTCAACTAATGAAATGAGAAGTAATTATGTCTTTTGAGACAGGCTACTAGTAACAAAGTGCCTAAAGAAACAATTTAAATTTCTTTGCAAAGTTGTCTGTTGTATCTAGACACAACAGTGGTTCATCCTTGAGCCTTTCACACAGTGCTTTAAGCACACAAATATGTAGCTCTTGATTTTTTTTTCACAAGCTTTACTTTTTATTCCTATAATTTAACAAATAATAACCCAGATATACGTTGTAGCTTTAATCTGTCCACACTCTTTTCTCAGCAGATTTACAGTTTTCACAGTGTTGCTCTATGCCCTGTAGAGCAGTAGCGCAATTAACCCCTTAAAAAAGCTACTAATAGGCTCGTCTGACACCAAGCAAAACAGTCTTGAAACCGAATTTCTCGTGTTTGTGTGTTTCAGCTTAGATAATTTATTCATTCGAAACAGAGTAGGGAGGATGTACTATTATCTGGCACTGGAAACAAACGTCTTTGAAGTCTTCTGTTAGGTATGTGTGTCTGTGTCCCAGTGTGTGTGTGTTTTTGGGCATATGGCTGGCCACAAACATCTGTCCTGGGTTACAGGCAGTCTGCTAAAAGAAGTATATGCTCTTCTGGGTAATTGGATTACTGAATTCCTCAAATGCAACAGCTCAGACCCCTGAGTACTAGTTTGTGCTTCCTCAGCAACCTCACCGCTTCCTGCTTCATCCTTCCTTCTCATTTCCACTTTCCCCAAGACATTGACAATAGAGACTTTCTCGATTTGCAAGAAACACTTTCAGAAGCGCTGGCAAGTAGCTGCAGCGGCACGGAGGAGGTGTGATTCTAATTCTCTGACCCATTTCCTGAAAAGTCTCCTCCCATCGTCTCCTGCTTCCAACTTTCTGCTCAGTCTCATTACATCGGCACGGGCTGACCTACTGTATAGATGTGTGTGTGTGTGTGTGTGTGTGTGTGTGTGTGTGTGTGTGTGTGACTCATTTGACTGTGGCGTATGTGTCAAGGTCAGCCCTTGTTTCATAACACATCTTCTCATTCCTGCTTCTATCTAATTGATCTCAAAGAGAGGAAAAAAAAGCTCCTATATACATAAATTTGCTTGAAATTGAGATCTGAGTGTGCAAGCCTGTGTGTGCTGGTCTGGGGGTAAGGTAATACTCATGGATAAATTCAGCTGAAATAGGAGGGGAATGATTTAATAAGGGGAGTGTAATAGAGGGAGGGAGAGGGACAGATAGGATAGATGAATGTTTTGATCAGAGAAATAAAGAAAGACCCCTCTCTCTGGCCCCCTTTCTTTGCCCTAGGCTCTGTATGTCTGTATGAGAGTGTGTGTGTGTGTGTGTGTGTGTGTGTGTGTGTGTGTGTGTGTGTGTGTGTGTGTGTGTGTGTGTGTGTGTGCGCTTTACCCGGGCACCTCTGCTGTAACAATGAACTGGGATGAGAATGAAGGGAGACAGCCAGGGGGATAGTGTAGAAAACAGAGAGACAGCTTCAGTGGACTCCATTCAATCAGTGTAGCTCTGGACCCAGCTCATCTGCTCCCTAACAATGGAGAGGTCACTATGAATTAGAGACACGTAGAGATTCGGGAGATGGAAGGAGCTACAGCACACTCGAACACAGGCAGACAATACAGACGAGCACATGTGTGCACATAGTCTCTCGCTCACTTATCCCCCACCCATCCTTCCATCCAACTCCTCTATTCCCCCCTTTCTCTTTCCATCTCTATCAGTCTGTCTCGGCTCTAAACAGGTCCACCAACAGGCTAAGCACTATGCAACGCCCCCAGAGACCGAGTGTGACATTTAGTGCGCTGGGTTCCATTTCCCCTGTCATTATCGGCCGTCTATTCTACTGCGCTTCCACGACAATAGCCGCTGTCTCACTCCAAAACAGGCCGGCTGCTGTTAATGCCTTTGGAGAATAGGCCCAGTCTTTTTTGTAGGGTCCAAATTGCTGCGGTTTCCTGATGGGATGTATCGACTCGGCATCTGATTCAGAGCAGGGTAGTTATTGAGGGATGAAGCGAAGTTTGCGGCCATGAAGGGTGTTGATTAGATTACCCTTTTATGTTATGTCTAATATTCAGCTGTCCAAACACACATTACTGCATCATAATAAACCACTTTACTGCTTTGCAGCTCTACAAAAGAATAACTTGCCCTGTGTTGTTGTGTCTCTGTTACGGATACATTTGGTGCTGCATAGTTTACTCCAAATTATGCGTCATTTATACCAGAATACTCTGAATAAAAACTGATGTAAGAGGGAATAAAGAGTCAGTGCTCTCAACCGTCAGTCTACAGTTGAAAAGTTAATAAATTGACTTTGTGAGGTAGTTTTTGTAGATTTCATGGGTGGGAACATGCTCCCAAAGTAACACATCATGTACACGAATGAACACTTTGGAAATACATCAAATGTGAAAAAAGAATCATGCTGGATATCTGTAGTGATGTGGACTGGAAATTAAAAACCTACAGAGAGCTGAACTGAAAGTTACCCTGTAACTCAAAGTGAAAAATTAGTCCAGTTTGCTGAAATTTCATTGCAGCAACACAGAATGATGCTCAGTATTTTGTATGTGCCCCACATGTTTACATGTATGCCTGACATGATCAGTGCATGATTGTAATGCAGCAAAGGATGGTGTCCTGGGGCATCTCCTCCCAGATCTGGACCAGCTCTCCCAGAGTAACTGCCTGTCTCCTGGAATCTCCTCCATGCTCTTGAGACTGTGCTGGGAGACTCAGCAAACCTTCTGGCAATGGCACAAACTGATGTTCCATCCTGATTGTTTTGTACTACCTGTCCAAACTCTTTAGGTTCCAGGTATCGCCTTATGCTACCAGTAGTGACACTGAACCTAGACAAAAGCAAACCTAGTTAAAAAAAAACAGCCAGAAAAGATGAGCAGGGAAAAATGTCAGTGGCCTCCACCTGTGAAACCATTCCTGATTCTGGAATGTCTCATTGTTGCCCCTCTAGCTAACCTGTTGTTAGTTCTACAACACCAAAGAAGCTGAAACTGATTAACATCCCCCTCTGCTACCTAACTGACCACATCAATATAATGACCTGATGCCACTTTGATTATATACTGTTTGGGGGGGGCAGTGTACGAGGTGGAGGTATCGTCTGGATCTGAAGGTGATCTGCATTAGAACTCTGTTCCTTCTAATGGCCAGTAGGGGGTGGCACCTCTGTCTGGTCCTATTAAGAGTTAAAAGGGATGATAGATCAGAGAGAGCATGCTTACGGGCAGAGCAATGTTGTGTCAATGCACAATGAGTTTATAGTGGTGCCACATTTAGATCCACCCCTTTCCACTCCTTGCTGTCAAGGAGCCTAAAAAAATCTAAGACGGTTGAGATGCTCATCACATGACTTCAAGATTTGATTTCACATGTCCATCCTTTATACACTGTCTATGTTCTAAAACTCGGATGTCAGTGTCTCAAAGCATGTGTGTAGGAACACGCTTGTTTTTTGTTTTTGTAGAAAAAATAGAAAAGCATGAATTTTCTATGAGGATTTGCAGTGTGTTATAGAAGCTAGTGGACATGGATCGCCTAGCACTGTAGTTAGTGTCATCTCAGCCAAACTAAACTATTTTAGACTGTGCTAGTGAACTATATATGTCGTTTTATTTTCAGATAGATAAGAAATTGCTAAGAATAGGTCATTCTAACTCCTGCCAGTAACTAAACTACAGTAGATTGTCGTCTCATTTGTCTCCAGGGACACTGATGTAGCCAGCAGATATCAAAACCTAGACTTCCTGTTCCACGCATCGTCATTCTTTAAAAATGCAGCACATGGACCTTTTACCAGCAAGCAACCAAAGCCTACTTCCTTTACTATACACTCGCATGTTACTTTTTTAGGTATACCTTCCTAGTGCCAGGTTAAACCCCCTTTTACATTCAGAACTGCCGTAATTCTTCATGGCATAGATTCACCATGGATCCATCTCCTGTTTCACCGCAGCCAAAGCAGCTCCGTTAGACTGACGAAGCTATTTGAGTACACATTGTCATATTAAAGAAACCAGCTTGAGATGATTCGAGCTGTGTGATATGGTGCGTTATCCTGCTGGAAGCAGCATCAGATGATGGATACACTGATGTTGGGTACATATTGGGATGGACATGGTCAGCAATACCATTTAGGCTGTGGCGTTTAAACAATGCTAAGTTGGTGGTAAGGGGTCCTCCATTATACCGACAGCAGCATGAACCGTTGATACAAGGCAGGATGGATCCATGCCTTCATGCTGTTTGCACCAAACTCGAACCCTACCATCAGAATGTCGCAGCAGAAACTGAGGTTCATCAGAGCAGGCAGCGTTTTTGCCAAAACTCTTATTTTGGAGTTCAGCAGGTCATGTTGACAACATCTAGATGTCTAAATATACTGGGTTGCTGCCATGTTACTGGTGGATTAGATATTTATCTTCAAGAACAGTCGAACCGGTGCACCTACAAACAATGGCGTCACAGGGACACCATAGCAAATTATGCTGAACATTATGCTGCTGTGTCCGGTTGATTCATTTGTGTTTCTTGCGCTTCCTCGTAATGTTTAGAAAACTTCAGCACTGTGACGTGTTTTTGAAAATGGATTAAGAGAACAGAGTTTCTCTGTCAGTCGTATCCTGCAACTCAGTTCTTAGAAAATCTCATCCAGGGAGGGTCGTACTGTGAAAGCCCTGCAAAGCCTTCAGGGGATTTAGTTTGAATTATATCAGTGCTGTCTCTGTTAAGTTTTCCCTTTCCAGTGAATGCTTCTGTTAATGATTAAATCGACCTTTGTCTAACACTATTAGACATCATCTGCCTCTGATATTACATTTGAGTTATTTTCTTATTCAGTTTGCTTTTGGCATTTTAAGTCATCGTGGCATAATGCTTCCTCTGTATTTTTTCTCTCCCACACACGTGCACTCTTTTGACACCGAGGTGAGCGAGAAAATCCACAACAGATGTGGCCCCGGACCAAGAAAAGAGTCAAAGCTGGTGATTAGACTCCTTTCTTTTACTTCGAGTGGTCCTTTTGGGTTTAGTCACAGACAAACCGTTGCCTAAATATGTGATGGTCTTGAGACGGTGAGCTGCTGCTGCTGAACATGGAAATGTACATTTTCTCCCTGTAATCGCTAAAGGGCTACAATGTATCTTGTATCTCTGTCCTTTAATGTGCAGATGGTGAGACTCTTTCTTTTGCACTTTTACAAGCCCATAGGGGATCTTAACACTGATGTAAAGTAATGCAGCAGGGGGTCTCTCCCTCTGCATTAACACTAATATAAAAAGCAGAACTAACAGAAATGTGAGTATAGGAGTCAGAAAAGTAGATATATCCCAACCCCAGACTTTGTGCTGCATTTTTAATGATCTTGGCAAAAGCTGCTGGTGTTGTTATTACGAGTATGTTACACACAGAACAAAGTATTTTTCAGTACAGAGCTGCTTTGGTTTTACCTGATTTATATTCTTTCACATTACTAACCAGGCATGAGTGGCACAAAGAGAGATAGAGGTCAGTTTGTTCACTCTGCTCTTGTTTGCCATCTCTCTCTCTGCCTCCATCAAATGTACACACAGCCATCGGCGTGCGTGCGCGTGCAAGCGGGCCTGTTAAGCCGTTAAACACAATGTATGCATTTATCTGAGGCGCATGAATCCAGGGCATCCAACTGACGAGACTTGGTTTAGCATGATTAGTGTGACTTTGGGGTGAGAGGTAAGGGGGGTAAATGGAGGGAGTCTGCAGGGATGAGTCACTGCTATTCAGCCAGTGGTTAATGGTTAAATGGATGTATAAGCATGCGGCCTAACCCTGTTGACACAATGTGGATTTAATCTGCAGAAGTAAACTGATGCATGCGTGAGAACTGAAGAGAGAGTTCAAATCTGGCCTCCTCAGCACGTATGGGAAGAAAAACAATACGCGGCCGTGTTGAAAACAGCCAGTCACCCACAATTAAACTCTCACTGGCACGCTTATAAAGTGAACCTTCCTGTCCTAAAGCAGAGGTTATTAGCTGGTCTTAATAAGATGAGGCTAGATGGAGGATGTTAGCTAACTTGATTCATTCTGATTTGTCCTGCATTTGTTTAACAATAAAGGTCAGGACGGTGTTATAACATCACCACGGCCGGTAGCAAACTCCCTGAACTTCACGTCCCCCCTCCCGTCATCGGTGTGACTTCTCATTATTTTAAAATTCCCTCTTCATCCTCCCTTATACCTCTTTGTCTCTGTTAGGATTCAGACACTACATAGTCAGTGTTAAAATGCTTACATTAACAGTTAATGTGTAAACTACGCAGTAGCCAAGAAAAAAATCAAATTTTATATAGTTTTAAAGTGACTGAGTTGTCCCTAAAACATTACATCATATTTACAGACATCGTCTCATTTACTTGTAAGTAAAAAGATATAATGTTAAAGTCTCTGCACACCCATTACACCCCCGCACATGTGTTTTTTAAATATCCTTGCTCATGGGACCTGTCCTCAGGTTCAAGTAGGGTGGGAAGCCTCTAGACTCAACTTCTAACCTGCAGTTTTGTGAAAAAAAGTTCTCAAAAAACTCAGCAGAGACTGTGATTCAGATGCTTGTTGAACCACCTCCTGGTGAAATTACTTTTCTGTATGACTATGAGTCTCACACACTGTTGAATTTTGGTTCACTCTTTTTTACAGTGTTGCTTCAGTTTGTTGAGGTTTGCAGGCTTATTTATGCCTGCAGTTCTCTTAAGGTCCCACGGCAGCTTTTCTTTCAGGTTGAGGCCTGAATGACTCCAACCTTGCAAAGTTGATTCTTTTCAATTTGAGACATTCTGTTATAGATTTGCTGCTTTTCTTGGGATGATCGTCCTGTTGCATCACCCAATTTGGACCAAACTTAGTTTATGGTTGACTCAGTGACTGCAAGATGCTCAGGTCCTGTGACTGCAAAACAAGCCTAAGGCTACGTCCACACTAATGCGTTTTGAAAACGAATACATTTCAAAATGGAGCTGTCCTGTCGCAGTGTGGACACTCGAAAACGCAGACTTTCTAAAACAATGATGCAGTCATGTGACCAATTAAACAAAGATAGCAGAGTGCATTATACAGCAGTTGTTTTGATTGGTCTTAATTTTGACAGCCCTAAAAAAGATTAATATCAGTTTGTACATGCTGCAGATAGCTTTTCTTCAATTTCTTTAATTCTCTCTCGCTTTTGCTCATGCGCAGGACTGGAATGTAAGCGTTTTGGGCTATTTCAATGTGGATGCACAATGCACAAAAACGACTGAAAACGCCATTTTCAAATCTTTTTTTTCTTTCTTTTTTCTTTTTTTTTTTTGCCGTTTTCAAATCTATCCGGGCTAGTGTGGACGTAGCCTAAATCATCACCCCTCCACCACCATGCTTGACAACTGCTATAAGGTGTTTGTGGTGATGCACCAAGCGCCAAATGTCTTCACTTTGGTCTTGTCTGTCTAAAGTATACTATTCCTAAAGTCTTGTGGTTTGTTCAGATGCAACTTTGCAAATCTAAGTTCTGCTGCCATGTTCTTTTTTTATACAGAGGAGGGCAGTCCTTCTAAACAACCCATACTTGTTCATATGTGTTCTGTGGGAACACATGTGAAGGTTATCCGACAGAGGCAGGGTGATGCTTTGAGTAATGTATGCTGGGAAACCTTGGGTCCTGCCATCCATGTGGATGTTACAATGACATGTAATGCCTGCATAAGCATTATTGTAGACCATGTCCACCCTTTCATCTATGGCTTCGGCCTCAGGATTTCAGCAGGATATGTGAGATTCAGGGGTCTAGTGGAGTCCTTGTCTCACATATATTGGTGTATATAACTGGTCGAGAGAAGAGGACGCTAAAGACTGGGAAGACTGGCCAAGTTTAAATAGTTTCAGAACTTATACATATAACTTGTGTATATTTGAAAGTGTCACCATTTTCTTGTGTTCAGCTTTAGATTGATGTGAACAAAAACTGTGGGTCAAACAAATTAAAAATTATATGTTTTTTTTATAATCACAAGTATATCCACTGTTTTTCCTGGATTGGCTTATGCTTTTGCCTCCACTCCCCACCTCATCCAACCAGGCAACATCTAGGACTGATGCCTCACTGGCTGAGGATCTAAACCGTTTCTTCGCCCGCTTTGAGACGACCAAGCCCTCAGCTGCCACACCACTTCCACCCGCCCCCAGCACTGGCACACTAACACTTAGGGAGCACCAAGTGAGGTGTGTTCTAAGGTCAGTGAATCCCAGGAAGGCGGCAGGTCCTGATGGAATACATGGAAAGGTTCTCAGAGCATGTGCTGACGAACTGACCGGAGTCTTCACTAAAATCTTCAACCTTTCCTTGTCATCAAACACTGTCCCGCCCTGCCTCAAAACCTCCACCATCATCCCCATCGCCAAGAAGACAGCTGTGGCCAGCCCAAATGACTACAGGCCTGTTGCACTTACGCCTGTAGTGATGAAGTGCTTTGAGAGACTGGTCTGTCAGCACATCAGGGCCGGTCTGCCTCCCACTCTGGACCCCCACCAATTTGCCTACAGGACAAATCGTTCCACCGAGGACGCTATCACCATAGCGCTCCACACTGCGCTGAGTCACCTGGAGCACCGAGGAAGCTATGTGAGAATGCTCTTTCTGGACTTCAGCTCAGCATTCAATCATATCATCCCGGAGATCCTGGTCCAGAAACTGTCTCACCTGGGACTCTCCACCCCCATCTGCCTCTGGATCAAGGACTTCCTGACAAATAGACCACAGTCTGTCAGACTCGGCCCCCACCGGTCCAGCACCATCACACTCAGCACCGGGTCTCCACAAGGATGTGTTTTGAGTCCCCTCCTGTTTACGCTCTACACATCCGACTGCTCCCCTACCCATCTCTCAAACACCATCATAAAGTTCGCGGATGACACCACAGTGGTTGGACTCATCTCAAGGGGGGATGAGTCGGACTACAGAGATGAGGTCAACAGACTGACTGAGTGGTGTTCAGTTAACAACCTCCAACTGAACACCACGAAAACTAAAGAACTTATCTTGGACTTCAGGAAGGGCAGAGCAGACCCGGCCCCACTTTACATTCACGGGAGCTGTGTGGAGAGGGTACACTCCATGAGGTTTCTGGGCGTGCAGATATCTGATGACCTCTCCTGGACTGCAAATACTACAGCGGTGGTTAAAAAGGCCCAGCAGCGTCTCCACTTTCTGAGAGTGCTCAGGAGGAACAACCTGGAGGAGAGGCTGCTGGTGACATTTTACAGAGCCACCATAGAGAGCATCCTAACGTACGGCATAACAACATGGTATGCAGGGTGCTCAGCTGCAGACAGGAAAGTACTGCAGAGGGTCATCAACACAGCCCAGAAGATCACTGGCTGCTCTCTGCCCAGCCTGGAGGTCACTGCAAACTCTCGGTACCTCAGCAGAGCTGGCAATATCATCAAGGACCACTCTCACCCCAGCAACCAACTGTTTGAACTATTACCGTCAGGCCGACGGTACAGGTCACATAAAACCAGGACAAACAGATTCAGGGATAGCTTCTTTCCCAGAGCTATCACTGTAGTAAATAAGCACAAAAACAATTGAACCTATTCCATACCGTCACTGTCATTATATTATGCTGCTATTCATACTGTCATCATATTAATGCTGCTATCCTGTATATATTGTACATACTATTGTTTGAGTACTTACGATTGTTTTTTTTTTTTTTGTACTTTTTATATTTTACATTTATATTTATTATTGAAACTTGCACCAAGGGAGTGGCACTCCAATTTCGTTGTACTCTGTACAATGACAATAAAGGCTATTCTATTCTATTCTATTCTATTCTATTCTATCCCTCCTCTCTTTCCCCCTCGAACTGCCTGATAGTGTTTGGTTGTGTTTGCCACTCCAGGAAGTTTGAACAAAATGCTGGCATGCTTCTCTTTCCTCCTTCACCTCCACTTCACGTGTCCCAGCTGTTTCCTCTGTCCTCCCTTACTCTGCCTCAGCAGGCTCCCCTCCGCCTGCCTCCGTCCTCATCCATCAGCCCTAATCCCTAACCAGCATTTCTCAGCAGGAGACGAGGTTGGTGCAGAGCTTGAACAACTCTCCACCCTACCAGAACATCCATCCCACAATGCCCCTCATTTCCCTCCCAGCATGCTCTGCTCTCATCCACCCTGGCTCCCTGGTGGTGTTGACTGCTCATATCTGATTGGCCGGCAGCTGCTGTGGCAGAATGGGACATTGGGGTGGGGGTGGAGGGGGTGAAGGAAAAACAGCCATTTCCCTCTCAGCCTAGAATTGAACTACCAACCCGCCATCAAGTTGAGCTATGCTTAAAGCGGGTTTGTTTGCTCTTAAAGTTTTTATAGCTGCCAAGTCACTGGGGGTTATGTGACCAGCTGCTAAGCGCATGCAAAACTGTTTACATCTGTCACTGAGAATTTATGAGTGAGTGTGACATGTGTGTGAATTCCAGGATGTTGGCGAAGCACTGCCACCAACCTCAGAGACAGGAAACCTAAACCCTTCCCGCTTTGCACTTTGTCACTGAGGAGTCAGACAGCACAAGGCCAAGCATTTGCAGTGTGTGTGTTTGTGTGTGTGAGTGAAAAATACTGTGAGAAACTGCTAATCATCCTCATAAATGCACATCAGGAGGGCAATTCAGAAACTTTGGCTTGTTGACAAAGCGTTTGGGTGTAATCATATTCTTCTTCCTGCTAATTCGAATGATAATCGGACCTGGTCGCATTAATAAACAAGTTGGGCCATCATTAGCAGACTCTGCAGGTAGCGTGAGGCGAGAAAAGCCTGGATGACTGCGTGGAATGAGAATAGGAGACAGGCATTAATGTATTCAGGGAAGTAATTATGTAAACAGAGCTATTGCCTGGACATGAGCAGAAGAGATTACAGGGAACAGGCCTGGGGATGAATCACAGTGCAGCCTGATCTGTCTGCTACCTCAGGTGGCCTGGTGGGAATAAACACAATTATTCACGCACAAACTTTGCATGCACACGAACAGCTCTGCTGGAATGTACAGGAACATACAATGAAAACACGGCGCAGAAAAAATCTCAAGGACTTTATTCAAAAACGTTCATTACACAACACATAATTTAGTGGTACATGCACACTTTCTGCCATACACATATGCATGTACTGTATATTAATCACACATCACGTACATAGAAGGACAAACAGTATTCTCTCAGGCATGGAGGAATGTGCAGATAACACAAGACTGGATTACTAAATCGGCAAAATAGGTAAATAGAGCCCAGGATCACTGAAGTATAACATTAAGAAAGGTGTGTACTGCATTGTTTCTCTTTTTTGTGTACTCTAGATGTTTCAAATTAGAGTTTAGAGCAGTGTTGTTTTTTGTCAAGCTTTGTGATAATCAAACTTGGTGAGGCCTCAGTCACACAGCTCTACAGACCAGTTGGTAACAACCTGTCACTAAGGAAAAATGAATATTCCCCGACCAGCTGCAGCTGGGGAGGATGCTGGCAGTCACTGTGATTGATAAGTCCCAGTCTCACACATGTAGAAATTTGGTCTGTGGGCCCATAGTAACCACCAGCCACTAAGGGAAAAATATATTCCCTTGATGGGTTGATGACTGCCTCTAGGTGAAATTGGTCTCAGAAAGGTACATAGTGCTGCACTGAAGAGCTCATCTCAATTGTCTTGGTCACCATCAGATTGCTACAGTATCTTTAGTTAAGACTCCAAGGTGTAAAGCAAATCAAGACAAGTCCCTCCTTTTTGAAACATGTTGGTGAGACACTCGTTTTACTTTGAGGCCAACAGTCTCCATTTCTGATTTGTGTTGCACTTTTTTCACTACCTCCCATTGGTTACTCAGCAAGTGTTCACAAGTACGTTGGCGTCTTCTAAACAAACAGGCGACTGTGGCAATCTGCTTGTGAGCAAAGCAATCGCAAAGTTTTTGGTGCAGCACCCTCTTCATGACTCATTTCTCCCAGCGACAGCCAGCAATCTCAGGCAACCACTTGCCAACCAGTCAGGGAGTAAACATTCTTCCCTAGTAACCAGGGGTTACCTAGGTGGGTGCCGACTGATCTTTAGGCTGATGTGATTGAAGCTGGGATGAGAATGCGACATTTCTATTAACATGGTAGTTGAAGACCTAAGTGAATGATAGAGCATGAATACCAATCAGCAAATGTAAGCGTGTTCTTTAGTTTTGTTACATCCTCTAGAGGGAATTACGTTCCCTCTAATTTTTCATGTGTCTGAGCAAACATACAAACTCCCTGAGCGTCCCTTGGACCACTGTGAGCAACAGTAGACGTGTGCACTGTGGTCACGCCAGCATTGAATCCATCCAAGTTACATGGTTTATTAAAATAATCAAATTACAGCATTTACATTTATGTTAGACTACTTTTAATTAACTGCTTTAGCCCACTTACAATGAAAATAAAAAGAATCTTGTTCATGACCTGTGTAGTATGTTAACACTATTGGAAGTAAAAATAACTTGAACTCCAATTTTGAAAACAAGAATTTCTTTTTTTTTTTTTTTTAATAAAGCTCTGACTTGTATTATGAGTCTGTGGTCTGGGAGAGAGTCCTGTAACTCTGTCTTCAAAATACAGTATATAATGACCAATGTTGGGCAATTAATTATATAGTTACTTCTTCAAAAAAGTTACTGAGTTTTGCAAACAACAAAGTTTTTGCAGCTGTTTACCTAAAAATGCAGCCAAGGTGTTTTTTTGAATAAACATTTCAAACTATTTACAGAACAATCAGCTGTTCTGCATCAAATTTGATGCCACACAAATCATTTGTGCCACTCCAAAAAATAATTTCTGTCCACTATGAGATAAAGGAGAACAACAGCCTGATACCTGCAGGCCTGACAACAGGAGATGTATCACTGCTGTAACACCTGTAACATTCAGCAGTCGCCTCATTGTTCTGACACACACAACAAAACTATTGACTACACTACACACTGACTACACAAGATTTGCGCTAAATGTAGCAAATCTCTCACATCTCAAAACACCGCCGTCACTCCTTAAAACTTCCCCCTTCCTAAATGCCATGTTTTGACATGGTACATTTTTCGACCAATGGGAAAGTGTGGGGGGTGGTTTAGTTTCATCTTTGCTCACAGGTGGAGAGTGCTTTCGAGCGTTTTCCTTATAAAACGCAGTTTTTACCGTTTCTTCCTGCAGTAAATATAAACAACGATAGTATTCAGGAAGAAGAAAACCAAACATTGCAGATATTTTATCATAACTCTGGTTTTACGTGGCCTATCAACACAATTTAAAAACTGGTATAAAGTCCACACTTTTTCCGTCAATTGTTCTGTCTGTTCTGCTCACATCTTTGATGGTTGTGCGCAATGCAGATTTTTTCTGCGCAGAGACCGTGCCATCAGTGCGCAATTGCGCATGCGCGCAGCTTAGAGGGAACATTGGTCCTGTGTGCCATGTAAGGGAAATTGAAACCAACCACTGTTTTACATTTATGACAGTTAACAGTTAGACATTAATTTGATGTGCTGTGCAGACTCGTTGTGTAGAATTTACAGTAAAAAGCATCAACTATGCATGCGTCCTAAGTGGCAGACTTAAAATGGACAACAAAAAAGTATAACAGGAATGGTTACCCAGCCGTTGGGTCTTCAGCGGTCCTTGTCTGCAATGGAGTGTAATCCAGGCGCTAGTCATACACAGAGCACACACTAAGGCCTATCCATGAACATGTCACAGCTTAGTTTTTACAAACAAAACATTAACATTAAATAATCGGCCATTTATTAAATTAAATTAATTAAAGGTCAGAAAATAGAGCAAGTACAATCATATAAATATCTTGGGACCATAATCAATGAAAAACTGAACTTTGATCAAAATTGCAAATCAGTTTGTAAAAAGGGTCACCAGCACCTTTATTGCCTTAGGAAACTTGTTCATTTCCACATTGACCAAAAAATTTTAACTTTGTTTTATCGTTCTTTTATTGAGTCTGTTTTATCCTTTTGTTTGGTGGCATGGTTTGGTCAGACCTCTGTCACAGAGAAAAACTCTCTAAATCAGATAGTGAGATGGTCCAGTCGTCTGATAGGTGAGCCACAGTCTTGTTTAGCCTCCCTGTACTCTAAGCAGGTACAGAGGATGGCTTTATCAATCCTTAATAATGGTTCCCATCCTCTAAGGGGTGAATTTCAGCTTCTTCCCTCAGGACGGAGGTTTCTATTTCCGAGATGCAGGACAAAGCGTTATAAAAATAGCTTTGTCCCCGTTGCTGTCACTGAATTAAATAAGAACTGTTTTTGATTCGAAATATTAAAGTATGTGTTACAGTGAGTTTTATATATTTACTAGGTATGTGTGTTTTTAAAGGGATGTCAAATGCTGTCATTTTTCTGTAAAGCAAATTTACCTTGCCTTTAGGTATAAATAAAGTTACCTTACCTTACCTTACCTATTGTGTTTTATGAGTGATGGCTGAATGACCATCTTGCTACAGAGTAAAATAAAGCCTGTTACTCCGACGACTACAGGACTGCAGTCATGCTGGGTGTGAATTCCCTCCCAGCTTTGACGTCTGAGGTAAAAGGAGCAAAGCATAAGATTCGACACACCTCCAGGTTTGTAGCACTCTGTGTTCTCATTAAGGCTTCCCCTTTTCTCTGTCTGCTGAGACATTGCTAAACTATAGGAGTTCAAAGAGAAGGTGTAGATGGAAGCCACTTGTACTGGATTTGATTCCATCTTGGGAGGATAGATACTTGAGGTCATGTTAGTGTTATCTAGGCTTTACCAGGACAGTAGAAGTGAAACCAATAATATGAGTATGGTTCAATAAAGTGTATCTGTATCTATGATTGGTAGATACATCATGCAGGTAATAAAGTGGCTGAAAACAGCTAAAACATCTCTGTGTAGACAATAATCTACACAGAGATGTGGCGGGATGGGAGTGTCAGTGGTGTCAGAGTGCTTGATAATGCTGAGCCTGTGGGAGTGGGGAGGTTGTTCAAGCTAAAACTGAGTGGGGGGTTAAGTTATTCTAGGAAATGGGCCCATTCAGGCGTGTTTTATGTCTGTAAATTAACTTAAAACAACCTGAGCTCATCCATTCGTCTTTCTGCCGTCTTTTGTGAGCATTTGTCTTGCTGGGGAAAATAAGGATGTGTTATTTTTTTCTTTTTTTTCTCCTATATTTTCAGTCCTGCCCACAAAGAACTCAGGTTTTCTCCTAACCACAGAAGCAAATGTCAGCGAGCACAACACCAGACCTTTTTAAAAATGACTGTGGATGTATTGAGAGATCTTGAATGAGGATGGTGCTATCTAACAATAAAGCTGCCCTCTATCGTAAGCTGTGTGGACTGTAGTAAATGTTGATGGGTATGCTGACAGCCGGACAGAAAATTCTTCAGCTCCCTCCCAGAGGGTTATTTCAGCACTTGGTGCTATGCAGGCACAATAAACTCACAGACACGTACACACAAGACACCCACTCCCCGAGGCTAATAATTCCTGATAGTTTTAATGCATAATCCAACGTTGTTCTTTCCATGACTTGCTCTTCTTTCTCTCACATTCTGTTGTTTCTTGGAAAACACTCTGTTGTCGTTGGATGAAAATATGTGATGTAGACAGATGGGGACAGGGATGGCAGAAGACGATGGTTGAGAGAAACTTTTTAAAAAATGCCACCTTTTTCTTGCTTTAATGGAAAGTTGCTTTCAGAGCCAGAGGCTTGTCTTGTTTTTCTTTTTTTTTCTTTTACGATTTGTTTTCCTGTTAATTGAACTCTTTTCAGTGCTTTTCCATTTGCAAGCACAACAAAAACAGGATATCCCATCCTACCCTGTGTTATGGCTACGCATGTGAACGCATGTGCCCCTGTGGCTTAGTTTAGTTTTTTTTCCCTTTCTCTGTGATGTAATGGTAGTCAGTGGAGACAACTGTTTGTTTGGCCTACTTTCTCTCTATCTGCTCTCATCATCTGGTAAAGGGGAGGAAAATCCCATGGTTCCCTTTGTGTGTATGTGATGGGTGGAGATGCGGGGTTTCACACCTGAGCCTGATGATAAGTTGCAGTTACTCCTCCTAGACACACACACAGACACACACACACCCAGCCAATCCCCAGGTTAATGACATAGACATGAAGGATATTTGCTTCCTCCCCCCCATTCCCTCAGAGATCATTAGGCGGTGTTGTGCGACCTGATTCATCTTCCCCTCACCGACACGTGTCCGCTGGCCCGCAGTTCCACCAGATGTATGCCCTGCAGCCACAGTCGGGCTGCCATCTCTCACTGTGTGTGTGTGTGAGCGCGTGTTTCTGTGTTTTCTGGCACAAAACCCACCTTTTCCTGGCTGCTCGGAGCATAAGGAAACAGGGTCACCGTTACAGCAGTGCACAGAGGATTACAGGCTCCACCCATGCCTACCTAGAGCTTTCTTTCCATCCATCCAAAATCTGACCCCTCTCTGCTATCCATCTCTGCCCCCTCCGGGCGCTTGTGGCTTCTCTCATTACTTTCTCGGAGTCCGAGAGAAAGAGGATCATGTCAGGAATGGTCCCCCTTTATCTCCTTCACTTTTTCCTCTCTCAAGGACTGAAAAAGAGACACGGAGATCGAGTGTGAAACAGACAGAGAGAGAGAAAGAGATGATGGGGCTTGGTGGGGTGTAAATGGGGTGAGATGACAGACTGGAATGAGGAATTGAGGGGGTGGATTATGGAGGCAAGAGACTTAACAGAGGAAGAGGGGATGAGGATGGGGTGGCTGTCGTCATGGAGACAAGTCGCCGTGGAAACAGCCCTTTTTTTCCAGACAGACAGGCAGACAGACGGGGGCTGACTGCTGAGTGTGTGAATGTGAAAGGGGTATGTGGGTATGAGACAGCAGCGGCCACGCCCATCCGCACACGCTCTTATCTGCTCAGCTCTAATGGTATGGTACAGCTAGGGAGGACATACTGAAGTGGCTTAAAATTGGTGTTTTTGCAATGAAAAAAGAGGAAAGATTAAAAAGGAAAAGGTTTGACTTGGAAAGGAATAGCAAAAAAAAAGCTGTCAGCTTGAATAGAAAAACATGAGGGGGGAAAGTGAGGCAGGAGAACAGATGCTGGCCTCTATAGTGCTGTGCTGAGGCAAAGAGGTGCTCTGAACTAAAACTGCCTACATGTACACATCCAGCAAACGCTTCAATGTTGAATCGCTGAATAACTACTCGCATCCACACATCCAGATGGCTGACCCTGCATTCTATATGTCTAGTCCTGGTTGAAAAATCGTTCTAAAATTAAGTGTTGCATATCTTTTGAGTGAGGTTATCTCAACATCATCTCCTTCTTGGACTTTCTAGCAAGGGGAGGTTTGTTTACTAGAACTGTTTCATATGACCCTTTTATCAATTAGAAAAATGCAAAAGTCTGGCTCATAGGATTTGAAGGAAGGTTGTGAAGATTTCTCCATGAGTGAGAGGGCTAACTCACTGTTTTGCTCAGGAAACTATTTTGTAGCCAACCAGTAACCATGCCAAGAGGGCTGCACAGCAGGTTTTCTACGGTTGTCATCTGAGAGAGCAGCTGCAGTCTAGGCAAATGGCAATAAGTTCACCATCCAACACGCAGTGAAGCAGAATTTACAGATAGACATACTGTACCTAAATGTTTTGTATGTATAAAGTCATTAGACACTTTATTGTGTACACCTGTTTATGTGATTTAGTCAACCATATGGCAGACATTCAGTGCATTTAGACATGCAGATAGGATCAAGACAACCTGCTGCGATTCAATACAATCATCAGAATGAAGAAGAAAAGAATATTTAAGTAACTCGAACAACTTGTTTGATCATTTTTGAACAGTGTTGATGATTCACCTCTGGGGTTTACAGAGAATGGTCAGAAAAAGAGAAAATATCCAGTAAGTGTTGGTTCTGTGGATGAAAACGCTTCATTGCCAGCGGTCTGAGGAGAATGTCTAGACTATTTGGTATGTTGAATAACTGCTCTTCCAACCAACGTATGCAGGAGAGCGTCTCGAATTGAGTAACAAGTGTAACCTTGAAACAGATTATCTGCAGCAGCCTTACAGCCCTGCAGCAGACCCTACTGTCAGCTAAGAACAGGAAACTAAACCTAGCAGATTATTGTTGCTGACCATGTCCATCCCTTTATGACCACAGATTACCCATCTACTGAAGGCTGCTTCCAGCAGGATAGATACAGTATCACAAAGCTCAAAATCTCAAACTGGTTTCTTGAACATGACAATGAGTTCACTGTACTAAAATGGTGTCCAGTCAGCCGATCTAAGTCAGCTAGAATACCTTTGGGATGACGTGGAACGGGAGTTTTACTAATCTACAGCAACTGTGCGATAATATTATGGACCAAAATATGATTCAAGCACCTTGTTGAATCTATGACACAAGAAATAAAGCAGTTCTGAAGGCAAAGGGGGTCTGACCTGGCATTAGCAAAGTTTCTACAGTAAACTTATGAAATGTACATAATCAGTTCAGTGTGTTCTAATTTCTGTTTATCTAAGTAGTTAAATGGTTCATTTAACTGCTTTGGTTGCATTATGGTAAATAGTCCACGTCCTTAGCAAAAGCACAGGTACAATTGCATTTTTGAAAATAGATGGTGCATGGAATAGGAAGTCTGATGCAGCCTGCAGATATCAAGGCCTAGTGTCATCAGAAAGTCATGAGATCAGAGTCTACTCTACTTTAGCTACTGGCAAAAATTAGAATTTGCTGCTCTTAACATTTTTTTTAATCTCACTAGCACGGTCTAAAATGGTTTCATTTGACTGAGGTGAGACTGTACTACACTTTAGTTCTAGGAGATACAGAACTGCCTGTTTTATGTTAACTTTATCCACATAAAACAGGCATCTTTTAAAAGGCTACAAGTCTGTGAGAACTGAATGAATAAGTTGTCACTCAAAAACCAGTCAACAAAAAAGAAGGACCATTATGTCATAAGCATATTTCCTGGAAAGTCACAATGTTGTCATATTAATATTTAGAAGGCATAATGGGATATTTACTTTATCCATCCCTATTTGGATGATATTTATTTCTCCAGGGGAGATGAAGAAAATTTGAGCTTAACTGTCCTAATCAATGATTTTAATTATGTATTGGAATGCCTGAGTATATTTTGCAGCCCTTCTCTGGTAATAATTATAGATGAAATTAGTGTTTTCAATAACAAGATCATTCCTTCGTCTACATTTATCAGCTCAGAGATGAGCTCACGAGATGTCACAGTTGTCAGTTAAAGAGGAGAAGCACCACTAAATTCAAATTAAACACACAGGATGATGCTTGCAATTCATTTGTGAAGTGATTGAATGAGTGTAAAGTGATTGAGTACTCCAATGTAGCAATACTTTTAAACACTAAACAGTTTTGTCTACTTATTTTTCAAATTTGTGCTTTTTGTCAAACAAAATATGTGCAGTTCGTTCTGACAGTACCAGATTTGCCAATGGCATAGCTTCATTCCCTCTGCTCGATTGTTCAAAAGTGGCTGCGAAATTTCTGACATGTCTGTTAAACGTGTCCACAACAACCTCCCAGAAATGTCACACCATCTGTTGCTCTCATTTACAAAGCACCCATTTGTGGTTGTGTGACCATTGCTGTGTATTGCAGAAAAAATATCTTTGTTTTTGTCTTTGAAAAGTGTAAAATGTGGCCAACAAATGAAGTTTCTCATGCAACTGGAAGCTCAAGATGCTGGCTTCATTTTTAAATCTGATTTATCCATTTTTTCTTTCTGCAGCCATTTTCTCTTTTTGCTTTCTTGAAATCAGAACTTTTCAGTCATCAAAGTGTTAATAGAGTAGTTTACAGCATGGTGAAGGCTATACGCACGAGTTACATTAAAGGCAGTTAGCATTCATTGTTCTTGCAAAGATATTTCTTTTTGCGAGAGAGAACGTCAACGATGCTGTGGCTTTCAGTGAAGCCACAGAGTGTTAGAGGCCAAATCACACTACTCCCACTCCACACTGCGTGCGTTCTCGGGATGTGAGCTGTTGCATCAACATTTCATAAGGAGGCTATAAAAAGAAAAGGAATCCTATAAAGTCAACCTGCTTTGACTGCACTGTCATGTTGAATGTGTATCAGAAATCTCCCTTCGAGCGTTTCTAATGAATGGAAATAGCTCTTTAAGACATTTAGCAAGGTCTGTTATAATTCTGTATAAGTGGGATGTCTTGTATGGACAACATGTGAAAAACCTGTGTCAGGTTTGAGTGGTCAGACAGGAGTTAAACACAGTGTTCATTAAGATGCGTCAAACACATTTTTACACATTTGTGCTTGAAAGTGGTGTCAAGGACTTCGCCGGACATTTTTCACATCAGACAACGGGTCTGCTTACACTTGACAACCTGTTGAAAGTGTTAAAGACATTTTGTTCTAGTTAAAATAAATTAACTCCAAAGATCAAGTAACCCCAAGTCTTAAAAGTAAAAGGCGACAGCTAATTCTCTGTATAGAGCAGCTTAAGTGTGATTCATAACTTTGGCTTAGAGGTATAGCATAAATGTAACACATTCTGAAACCCTACAGCTTGATTTAGGGAGGAAATTTCATCCAGAAAGAGGTGGACGTCAGGTAACGCAGAAGGTAGCGGTGTAAGGTTAAAATGGAGTTCCAGTTTGGGCTTTACGACGCAAATTATTTGTAAAACTGTAACTACACAGACAGTGGCGGTCCTAGCCTGTTTGGCGCCCTGGGTGAACACTCCCTCTGCCCCCCCCCCACACACACACGGACAAAACATATTAAGGATTGTACATAAAACTGTTGTACACACACACATATGAAGAGAGAGAGCATGCATAGTATGCAAACGGCTACCAGACAGCCATCATAATTCGTCATACAATGAGAACAGGACAAATCAACAATTGACAATGACTAATTAATATTAAAATCTGTAACATAATATATTGTTTGGAGTCTGTTACTGTTGCTATTTTACCATTTCTTCTTGGAGCAACTGTAACGCACATAATTTCCTCAGGGATTAATAAAGTATTCTGATTCTGATTGTTTCAGGATGACCTGCCTTTTTTCTAAACTGAGGACCTGATGGCTTTGAACTTTTCTTGTCCATCTTCCATTGGTTGTAATTTTGCACTCCAGTATGAACACAAATCCCCCAACTCGAAGGTCACCACAACATAATCTAACACACCTACACCTTAGTTCACAGATTCACTTTGTCTAGGGTGCTTTTTCACACAACCCAGGATTCAAATCATGAATACATAATGGGCTTGGATTTACAACATTATAAATGAAATGCGCTATATTTGGAAGCAGCCGCCCCCTCCCCTTTCGACGGGTTGTATGTGAGACTTTAAATCATCAAACTGTAAATTATAAATTTTAAATTGTTCATTTGCTGCTTGATGTAAGCAAAGAGGAAGTACAACAGTAACTACACAAACAGACCTGGATGTGTTTAGCAGCTCGCTGGTGTGTAACAACTAGCTAGCATTTATTTAGAGATTCAGTTTTCTAGTGGAAACGCTAACTAGCTAACCTTTAAAAATGCACCAAAAAAATCCATAAAAAAAAAACATAATTAAAAATTAAGGGCTGCTTTATCAGAGGAAACAAAGAAGGAGATAAGATGGAGTGAATGAAGATGGGACAAAGCCAATGTCAAGCTAGGATTTACATAATGGAGAGAGCTTTGAGATATGATAGAAAAGAGATAGCTAGCTGGCATTATTCCGATAACATAACAAAGCCTGGTTATCTGTTAGTATTAGTGTTTTTTTTTTTTATAATACTATAACATACTACTGAAAAACATTAATGTAGTTCAAAAGGACATTTTTCAGATTTCGTATTGTTTTGTACAGTAGCAACAATCTTACTGTTAGCCATCTAGCTAACCGTCAGCGGCTACCTGTAAGCAGCCTGAAAATGATTTGTGATTCAAAAATAAACAAGAAACCTCCACAAGCTAACGCTGAACTGTGAATTCTTTTAACTCTTCATGTTAGGCATGCCAACTAATGGAACCATGAGGTTAGCATGCAAAACAAGTAGGATCCACTGAGGGATTGCTAATGTAAACAGCAAACACACTCATGGATACTCCTTTTAATCTCCTCTTTGTAAAATAAGGGTTTTCAGAAAATTTTAAAAACAGTAGCTGCAACAATAGAAGATTTAATTTTTAATGATGCTTCTAAGTATGAACATATATATTTTTTTAATCTGTTCATTGTGCTGTATTGATAGTGGCTGCTAGTTTATGAAGAAAACAGGAAACTGATTCAGGCAACACGTGTTTTGTAACGTGTGCTCTACCATTAGAGTCGCTTGACGACCAAAAGTTATCTATTGTAGTTTTAAGCTTTAGTGAAAAACTAACTGTGCAGCTCGTGGATTTTACAGATGATGTGAATAATAGTCTTATCTTTCAGTTCAATTCAATTCAATGTCAAATTCTCAACAGTCCCCTCAAGGTGCTTTTTATTGTAAGACAAAAACCCAACAATCAGACAACCCCCTGTGAGCAAGTACTTGGCAAGAGTGGGAAGGAAAACTGCCCTTTTAACAGGAAGAAACCTGCAGCAGAACCAGGCTCAGGGATGGGTAGCCATCTGCCATGATCGGTAAAGGTTGCAAGGAGGGAGACGGGAAAAAAGACACTGATGTTATGTATCCTACTTCGACATGAACCTACTGACCTAAATATTTTTGTTGATCCTCATGTTCCACAATGGCAATAGCACTCCCAAACAGCAGCAGCCTCCCCCAGCAAGTCATTGCTTCCGGGCATATTTATTAAACTGTGGACGAATTGTTCTAAGAACACATAAAAGAGCCCTACCCAGCAACCCACAGTCAAAACAATCCGCTGCCCAACAACACAGGACACCACCATACCTCAATGGATCAAAAGTGTTTTGGCATCATGAGGGAGTGTAAAATCATGAGTGGGTACATTTCTTGGAGAACGGCAGTATAAGTACAATAGCTTGAGGGCATGACTTTGACATTGAGATCTGCTGCTTGTGACAAAATCACAAATGTGCTGTGTGAAATGCACTTCACACACACACGCACAGTTGTTTGTCGCCAGATGCCACGTTTATTTCTAGTTTTCATTTATTATGATAGTCCACAGTCGAAAAGCTCTGCTGATTTCCAGCCTCCCCTCCGCTCCTCTCCCGTCTCACTATAAAAGGGGAAGGAAACCATCATCAGTCCAAACGCCATCAGCTGTTCTCACCTGCGTCTCCAACACCGCCCCGTTGAGCTCACTGCACCACTCCTTCCCTGCAGCCGCGCCCAGGACCACACCTCCGCCACATGCTGCAGCTAATATTTGACTAGTTCAAAGCAACACGTAAAATGTAATTTCAGACGATCTAGTAAAGTTTCAGTGTGCGGACTTGTGGAAACCTGCAGGATTAAGTTTGAGGGGGAGATTTTGATAGCACAGAAATTAAAGACTCTCACGCCCATGTTTCAGGACTGCTTCCAAAGCAAAACACATGCATTCACTGATGAAGGTCAAGTCAAGAGGCAAGCCGGCAAGCCGAGAAGAGCACTGTGTATCGTTGTCATCACTAATCATGTCAAAGACCTCATGTCTTATTCACTGGTAAGAGGAAAGCAGATCAGTGTTTCTGAGTATACCTGTGGTAAGATTAGCTGATGTTAGGTAACATATTAGCCACAGTTAGCCGGTAAGCCAGTAAGTTATCAGCTTGTCGTGTTGCCGTATTAACTGACATTTTTATAACGTGTTTCATATGTTTGGAGTTTGAGTTACTCTACTGAGCCCAAACTCTTCAATCTACAGCTCTTCCTGCAGACAGACTAGGAGAAGTGAAGCCTTGATCTCACCAAGCTGCCGTCTGAACCACTCTTGATGGATTTCCAAATTCTCATAGACAACAGAAGGGTTTCGCAGAAGCTTTCTTTTTTGTGAGCTGTGCAATAACTTGAAAAAAAGATGTGTGATTTCATTATTATTTTGAGTGATCAGCTTTTGTGTGGTCTAAAAAGACACACCAAACATACAGATGAGTTTAGATTTTTTGCTTCATTTATAAGTTAAGCTGACAGAGAAAGTTAAAAGTGACAGAATGTCTCTTTTACCCCCTCTCACACAGTGCACAGAAGCCATTTGGTTTTTCATTTGCTGAATGGAACAGAGAGGCGTGTCTCTTTCAAGGGAGGAACACCTGTTCAACAGTCCCGTTTTCTAACCTTTTCTTTATTTATTACAAGGATGCCTCTTGCCAGGGTTTTTAAAGCCATATATCAACAGTATAATATCGTTGTGGACCTGATTCATCAGCATAGCTTGAATTATACCAATGCAGACTTGGTGATAATTAGTTTTATTTAAGATCAAGACAATATTTACTAATAATATAGCAATGTGAAGTACCACTTAGAACTGCTGCCTGCAATAATTGATTTAAATGGTTATTTATACCACTGGAATAGTGTTCAAAGTTCATCTGTGCTGGTGCTGTATTAAATATGTGTTTCTTATGGTGTTTTCATCCTGAACTTTTCTAAATATCACCCACTTGAAATTCATGTTGGAAAGTCTGCTGAGACATAAGCTGGTCTTTAATCTCCCATCTCCCTAGCACAAAGCCCATATGATGTCAGATTCTAGTGTGTGAATAGCACAGCTAATAGTCCAGGGCATTTACTTCCAGTGAGAGGGCATCATCTGTGCTGCCTCCTGTGCACTTTATCCAGGCAGCACCTTTGCCTAAACCACCTGCTGTATTTCCAATAGCTCAAACTAGTCTTAAGCAGACTCTCCTGCTGTGCTCTACATGTGAGACAGTATAATGGTGCAAAATATCCTCTTAAAGTGTCTGAAGTGCAGTGTGAAAACAGCTCTTTAAACTTGTAGGAGTCTGCTTTGATGGGTAGGGGGGAGGACAGTCATGTGAAAGAGAAAGTTTTCACAGGACTCTCTGCTTTCTTGTGAAAAACTGAGTATACCTTTAGATTCGGCAGCTTCAGCAGCGAGAACATGAAGGGGCATTGCTTCAGATCATTGAGGTTTGCTTGCATTCGTTTATGTACAGCATTCTTAAGGTTCCACAACAGTATCTTAACCAGATGAGGTCATTGCAACACCTTGATTCTTTTCTTTTTCAGCCACTCTGTTGTGAATTTGCTGCTGTACTTGGGATCATTGTCTTGTTGCTAACCAGATAACCTCAAGAATACTTTGGTGTACAGAGGAGTTCATGGTCGACTCAGTGACCCCTCCACCACTGTGCTTTACAGTTTGTATGAGGTGTTTGTGCTGATATGCTGTGTTTTCACCAAATGTGCCCAAATATCTCCACTTTGGTCTCACCTTGCTCCAAGTCTCAGCCTAGGTGTGCAAAGTTAGACTTTGCACACCTAGGCTGCGCTGCCATGTTCTTTTTAGAGGGAAGAGGCTTCTCCTGGAAAACAAAGTAAACAGATGGCCAAAAACGTTAAGGCCCCCCCCCCCAACGATCTTGTTGTGAGGTGACCATGCTAACCACTGCACCAGCAGGCAGCGTGTGTACAGTAAATAAGCCACCTGTATAGATGTTGGCGTATTTTCTATTCATTTTTATTTTGGACAGAGCCCAGCTAACTGTTTTCCTCTTTCCAGTCTTTAATTTAAGCCAGGATAAAGTACCCCCGGCTTCACTCGATGCACAGATATCAACCTCCTTAACTCACTCTTGCAAATGTTTCCCAAAATGCTGCTTGAACTTCCTGCTTCCTGTACATGCACCGCACAGCCTGTGCGCACTTTTTGCTGTTAGACGATTATGCATTGTGACCCATTTACTGTAGATCTGAGTGATAAAAATACGACTTGTTACAGTTTGCACACGCTAACTCTCTGCTCTGCAGCACCACCCCCCGCCCCCCCATACACACCCTCTCTCCCTGCATCCTCAGATTGTCAAAATCAGCCATAATAAACAAAAAGCACGCATAATCGGGTCACAGTTTGTGAGCTGGTGAAGTGAGGATGAAGTAGCAGCAGTCCTCATCTATACTGCAGTGACTCACAGGAGCTTACTGCATATAGAACAAGTCTGCAAGATCTGCTGCCAAGAGAACCACGTGGCTTCAGAACGTGTCCTCGGGTCACCTCTTAATATCCTGCAGAGGCTGTTAAGCAGCACCAATCTGTGGTCTTTGTCTGTTTTCTCTCTTTTCATTTTTCTTCCTGCTCAGTCCTATTTGTCTATATGATTGCGATATGGGCAATATCGAGAGAGAAAAAAAGGCATCTTAATTCGGCTGAGTAAAAACAACAAAAAGTAAATGTAATTTTCTCTGTGCGAGTGTGCGTCGCTTCATTAATCCTGTTAGACGGCAGCATCTGAGTGCAAAACGCCTTTGTCTGCATCGTGTTTTATGTTCATTTCTCTCCACTTGCTCTGCACTGATTTGAACTCTGCTGTCCCCGTTTCCCTTTTCGCCCTCCCCTCCTCGTCCCTTCCTGCCTCCTCCCTTCATCTCATCCCGCCCTCACCTACCCCCCTGTCTCGCTAGCTCGCTAGCCCTGTTCCCTCCACCCACCCAACATCAACCCCACACCTTATTTTCTCCTCCCTCCTGTCTGTGTTAACTGCTCCTCTCTGTTCTCCCTGTTGTTTTATTTACCTCCCACTTTCCTCTAGCCTTAAACATCAGAGTTGACTTTAGGTAAAGAGGGTAGAGCTGGAGGTGAAGTGAGACGACACAGACGGGAGGAGAATCGGAGAGATGGACTGGGGGGGCAGAGAGAGAGAGAGAATGCGGTCGGGGTGAGAGGCACTTAATGAACTGTATGCCTGTGCATAAAGAGAAAAAGAAGAAGGAGCGGCGGCGGCGGCGGGGGGGGGGGGGGGGGGGGGGGGGGGGGGGGCTTCAAAATACTTTCCACGCACACTTTGCAGGAGCGCAGTCTGGTTCCACTCAGAGCAGCTCCCTGGAGGAAGACCAAGGCTGTTCTCACTCCTCTTCCTGAATGTTTAGTGCTGATAAACTGTTTGCATCCAAAACAAAGCCCGGTGAGATAAGGCTCCTGCTAAAATCATCAGTGGGCTCTATGTCTCTCATTTTTATATCTTTGTTTTCTCCCCC
The DNA here is from genome assembly GCF_965226115.1 of Aulonocara stuartgranti. Classification (NCBI taxonomy): domain Eukaryota; kingdom Metazoa; phylum Chordata; class Actinopteri; order Cichliformes; family Cichlidae; genus Aulonocara; species Aulonocara stuartgranti. Next base: position 5,392,907 of record NC_138957.1, on the reverse strand, counting down.
CTCTTTTTTTTCCACTCCTTTTCTGGTCCGACAGGGATTAAGTGGCTGGTAAAACTGTAAAAAGACACACTCCCCTTATCGCCGCTGTCCCTGCGTTGACTCTGAAAATGTTTCTGTGCGTTTCCAGGAGTGTGTGCGCCAGTTTATGCACAGCTGACACTCTGTGTGCTTGCACTGGTGTTTGAAATCATTGTGAGTCAGACACACTCGGGTCAAGGCTTCTCTGCACACTCAGCAGTTACATTACTTTGTCTCACCAGCAGGGCCTCTGTGGGTCTCGGCCTGTGTGCATATGTATTTATATTACATTATGTACTGCATTATGTATTGCATAGCTTGCCTGCAAATGTTGCACAGTCTCACAGTCTTTGATTGTGCATCTTTTTCTGGATGCATGTGAATATTTT
>NC_138957.1:5342500-5387500 GCF_965226115.1 Aulonocara stuartgranti | reverse complement strand
TGAGTGTTTGTCAGTTGCAGGATTTATGAAGTTGAGATCAGTGTTACTGACTCACAGTAACGTAGATATTCCACTCTTAATACTGGTATGTACCAACGCTTTATCGTGATAGTTATTTCATGTGATTATAGTTGGGCAGATTGACAAAGAGTAGAACTAAAGACTTTAAATTCTTTTTCAAAATGTATTTTAAATATTCATTTATTTTATTGTAACCACAAATATCCTGTTATTAATTTTTTTCAGTTGGCTAAAAATGACACACTAGCTATAGCCACTAAAAGCATGACACCCTCATCAGACCTTCCCGCTGTTAGCAAAATGCTTCCCAATGCCTTGATAGATAATTGAGCCACAGCTGGTTAAAAAACACGATGAAGAAAGAGTGCTTTTAGTAACAAAAACAAATTCATACAAATTGAGGAAAATTGGATACACATGATGATTTCCTTCCAAGCTTCTCTACCCATTCAAGTCAATATTTAGACCTATATAAGCATCTCTGGAAGCAAACGAAGCCTTGAGTTGATGTGGCTACATGTGCATTAGTTTTGTACATCTGGACACTTAAAAAACAGTCTGTATTTGCAAAGCTGCTCCAGCTCCATCAAGTTTCAATCTCTGACTTGGCCACTGCAGGACGTTAACATTGTTGTTTTGAGCCCATTCCAGTGAAGCTCTGGCCTTGTGTTTGGGGTTAATGTCACGCTGGAAAATTCATTTTCTCCCACGTCACAGCACTGCTGCCGGCCACAGAAAGCTTTCCTCCAGCATTCCCATGTACTTCACAGCCATGCATTGTGTTAGTCTGACTGTGATCTGCTGGTTTGCAATTCCCTTTTCAAATTATGTCTCTTAGATATTTTACAGTGGATGCTACTTGGACCTTCCTCGTCATTCATTCTTCAGTTCAATTCAGTTTTATTTATATTGTGCCAAATCAAAACCTCAAGACACTTTATATTAAAAGATAAAGACCCAGCAATCAGATGACCCCTATTAGCATGTACTTGGTGACAGTAGGAAGGAAAAACTGCCTTTTGACAGGAAGAAACCTCCAGCAGAGCCAGAATTAGAAAGGAACAGTCATCTTCACTGTTATGAATATGATATGTAGTATATTATTGAACTATTATTGAATTATCGAACTGTTTTGATGTTAATGTGCCATGAGGATTTATTTGAATGAAAGACAATGGACTTGTGTCACTGTCAAACCAGCTTACATAAGGATTTAGATACAGTACTAGTAGACATTTCAAAATGCAGTGATATAGTAGATAAGAGCAGAAAACACCATCAAAGAAAAGACTGTGACACTAGAAGGAGGTGGTGAATCTATCTGTAGGCCAATGGCTCCCAGCGACTCCAATTATGTTTCCAGGTAACACTGACACACTGTCAGAAAGAAGTTAGGAAAGCAAACTTGAATCCCTTAGCCTGCCATGATCTCCCACGGCTTATTGGATTAACTTTACAGTGTTCTTCATGCTCTCCTGTGCATCTGCCTGTGAGCGTCTGAGCAGAGTGTGTTTTCAGTATGACTGCATGCATGAGTGTGATCCACACGTTGTCTAAATAGAAGAGAGGTGTTAGGTCACTCAGTGTCTGGAAGGGCGCCCTCTCTGTTTGTGTGCTTACACTGAGGAGGTCAGAGGATTTTTTTTAAAAAAGTGCTAATGGAGAAGAGGATGAGGTCTGTTAAAAGGTTATTGGCCAAGTCAGAAATATCACTGAATGCAACAAATAATATGTGAAATGGAGCGTGTAAACAAATATACCGCTTTATACTTTACCTTTAACCTCGATTCAATCAATCTGAGCAATTGAGTGGGCTATATGAAAAACCCAGGTAGGTATGTACACTGAGCACCATCCTTGTCTGTTTGCCATGTAGCTGCAGCTAACTTTCTTCATGAAAAGTCAGCGCAGGAACCATTAATCACCTTACGGCGAGGTCACGTTTGGTGGGGCCAACTCTTATACTCTCAGGTAGTGCCCTTCCCTCAGGGGGAGGATGTAGAGCAGGTCAGCAACAATGTTTATGTGGGTAGTATGTATCACAGCAGGGATCAGGATCCAGAGCTTTACAGCACAACATTGTAGGTACCAAGATGATCTGTATTTTAAACTTTACTTCTCAGTGGATTTTGTGGCAATTGTTTACCGCAATGCAAATGTAGATGTCGACTTAATTAAATGTTTGCCATAGAATTCATTCATTTCATTTCTTTAAACATTCCATTATAGTTGTGAACCCCTTCGTTTCCAGAGGACCGTGCTGACTTAGGATAAAAATCAGGAAAGCACCACATACAAATCATCTGTAACATAAATGAAGTGAATTAACCCATTTAAATGCTTTATCAGCTTCAAATTATACGACACCCTTCCACATGCTAAGTAAGAAGCACTGCCTAGATCACTGATAAAACACAATGAGACTCAGTTAAATAGTTCGGACTCATTGCAGTTATTCACCTCAAAATTCCTTTGCTCAGTGCAACCTCTTATTGGGTTAGGTGCACACAGGTGCTACAGAACCACAAGCAAACCTAAAGCTGGAGCTACACAAGAATTAGCATGCAGTGTCATGTTTACATTGTTCTTAGTTGATTCTCCAGCAGCAACGATCACACGATACCTGGGGAATCAAGTAGTCAAAGATGTCATTGTATAGCTCATGGGCCACATTGGTCTGCTGGTTTATCCCTGACCGAGGTGTACAAATGATGCAGTGATTCCCATTAAAAAGGACATATTGATACAGAATGTGGAGCTTTTAACAACACATGGACTTACTTCTAAGCATTTATTTAGTGAAGCCACTTTGTTTGTGCAGAGCTGATTGCTGTGTTTAAGGATTACGGTTTACAGAATTGCCATTAGAACATTAAACACACAGAGAAATGTACAAGAACTTGACTGATGATTTTGAATGTTTTTCCTGGGATCTGCACAAGAGCTGTGATGTCTGCAACACAGCACAGACACTCATCCTTGTATGTAGGATAATGACAGAATTTGAGATTACGGAGGAGCTGGCAGCAATGCACTCAGTGAAAGGAACTAGAGAGCGATTTGTTCATGGAGGTGGAAAGGTATTGGAAGGTTGGTTGGTTCTATCCCTGTCTGCCTGCATGTCAAGTATCCTTGGTTAAGATAATAACCTCAGGTTGCTTTCTGATGCATCAATCAGAGTATGAATGCGTGAGAATGTTAAATAGAAAGCAGTTACATAGAAAGAGTATAGGAAAACATGCTTGTGTGAATGTGTGAATGAGGCAAGTTGTTGTGTGACTCGGTGCTAAAAATGAACCATGTTGTTAATTTTGTAACAAAGGACTGTTAAATACGATAGTTCATCGGGGCAAGAGCTTTTAACCACAGATGGTTTGGTCCAAGTTTGATTCAGTACTCGCAGAGCGCTTTGACTTCTTGTCACTGCTGAGTTCTTCTGTTAGAGAGCAGAACTTTCCTGGTGCTAGCTAAGCTCACCAGGTTGGGAAGCCATTCAGCCCGGACTCACGGAAGTTCGTCAAATAATCACAACAAAGTGATTTATGCCTGATGGGCAAAATAGCATGAAAAATTTTACTATGGGCCAAAGTAGTTAGGTTTTTAATCAGGTTTTTATCAGACTTGACAGGGCAATCTGTTCATGTTGTTTCTGTGACAATTTAATTTGCAATTATGGCTCATTACCTATTATTTAGATACCAGGGTGCTCTTAGTAGTCTGAAATAACAGCCCAAGGGTGGCTGGTGAGTGTCTAGACTTGTCTATAAAGTTAACCTACGCTATTTCTGGCTAGATGGTTGGAGATTTTGCAGTCAACTGGCGGTAACCCTGGACAGTAAATGTCACAAACCACAAGTCATTCGGGTGCTTTTCAAATTCCTGGTATCATCAGAAATTTACTGTCATGTGTGGCAAATAAGCAGCAAATACTGTGTTGTAGGAGACACTGCATGGTTGAAAAAAAAATTGTATACATAATTAGTAGCCACAATAAAACTTTTTATTTTTATCTTTTTTAAATATCAGCCTGTGTACAATAAATAACTAAAAATGTTCATGTGTCTACTGATTTAGATTTTAAATGTTAAATCTATGTTAAATCTAACAAATGCTAATCTATTTTATTCAATTAAAGAAAACTCCACTCCAGCTAATTATGGATAAGGGATTAGCTCTATTATTTGCTTCCATAGCTCACGTTGTGTAGTGTCAGCATGCATTCATTCATATATTTATGAATTTTTGTAATTCACAAGTTCTGCGCTGTAATGGATGTTTTTTTCTTCTTTAGCTCTGACCCAGTCCGGTCCAAGTCAAGCAACAACTAAAGCCATGACCTTGTTTGACCTTTTAAACAATGAGTTTAACCTGAATCCCTCTCACACTGCTCCTCCCACGCCACATGAAGGGTTACATTATAGACTTAAGCCTCCTGAGTAGCAATTAACAGCTGCCAGCATGGCTAACAATCCTTTTAACCAAAGCCTAATGAAAGCCCTAGCACCTCTTAAGAGTCTCTCCAACTGTATAACAAGCTCTCTTCATTATCAGGCAACTACAGCTACACAACACCATGCTAATTATATAAGAGCAGCGGTGGGCTTTGTGGGTCTGATAACTAGATTTGTCAATGCATCAATTCAATGTTACTAACATCATTGTTAGGATGGACACATGTCTGAGCTAACCCATAAGGCGTGATTATATTTTGTCATTTGCAAGACTTCCCAGATCAATCAAAATGTCATCGAGCAGCAGTTTAAAACTAAAAATATCTGCATAAGTAGCTGCACTGAAAGAACCTTATCAGTCGGCCCTCAGGCAACACAAGGCCTTCTGTCTGTGAACAGTGATGCATGCAAACACAGGATGTTGCCTTTGTTGCTGATATGCTTTAAACACCAGCGTCTGGAATGCGACCACAAACACTGCAGGCAGCACAACATGGTCTATTACTGACTGCAGGTGATCAAGTCTCTCTTTTGCTCGAAATCTGATTGGAAATCAGATTTTCATATGTTAGTGTATGTACATTTTCTGTAATTGCTCCCAGCGACTCGGTCTCTTTCTCACACTCTTTTCCTTGAAAACATCTTGAAGAGATTTAGAGTGGGTCAAGGTCTCCCGGGGACACAGGAAAGGCCTGCTCTGAATCTAAATAAAGGGGGATGAGGTAAAGCACAGCAGTGTGACAGGACATCAACAGGACATGCCTCGCTAACACTACATCACTTTCTCTCTCTGGATCGCTCATTGTTGTCTTTCTTTCTGTCTTCCTGTCTTTCTCCCTCTGCACATTGTTACCTTGACATTCCTGTATCCTTTCCCTTTTCAGAGCGAGAAATTTTCTCTTTTGAATCATCATCTGGTCTGGAGCCTCATGCAAACTTCCAACTGCAACTACTGTCCTGCTGTTCACTCTTTTATACTCTTGCACACAGTACTCTCTTTGACACACTAATCTGATAAATGCTAATAAGATTCACACTAATGCTATTAAATGCCTCTTAAGGGAATACCTTTCATTGTTATTTGTGTTTGAGGTATTACACTAATACATTGGTTTGTAGATTTCTCTGGCTGAGATGAGTCAGTTGTTTTTTGAAGTTCTTTAATAGAAGAAAAGATTGTTGTACTGATAATATACATAGATTCATGTGCAATTATGTTTCCTAATAAATTAATGCTTTCACATAAACCTAGAGAAAAAAATTTGCCCTGCCATCTTGAATATAGTGGCAACGATGGACATCACTGTTCAATCTAACTGCATAGTATGTATGTGCCGAGCGACCGGCCACATATCTAATATGCAAAAGCAGAAGAAAGGAGAACTCGCAGGCAAATTTTCATTTCCGTCTGCACCATCATACTCAAAATAAAAAGGATCATACCTGTATTTTACTGTAAGCGCCTTGAGGTGAATGTTGTTGTGATTTGGCGCTATATAAATAAAACTGAATTGAATTGAATTGAATTATTTTATCATCTGAGAAGAATTCCCCTTCACGAAACAAGCAAAAACACAAAAACACAAAGAAGGAAAATAACACGACTAAAATCTGGATGAAACCTTATTCTTTTCCTTTTTAACTCAAGATCATCTTCTGAACTGAAGTCAGGGCTCTAACAGATGAAAACATGCATAAACATGATATTGTTTGCAATTACTTATTGCCAGCAAATAAGACAAACAACCCCGCTATCTCTGTACAGTTGACGAGTTGGCTAAACGTTATGCTAGCTAATATTACACTTGACTGCCCTAAATATCACGTATTCCTTCTATAAACAGTTTGTTTGCATTCTCACTTTGCTGGACTTGAATTAACTGTCCTACAATATTAGGTTTACCTGAAAGAAAGTTTCACTAACGCCTAACAGCAGCTGACAAAAACACTGACAAAAACAACAGCTAAAAGAGGCTAACATCAGCTAACAGGGGCTAACAGCAGCTGACAGAGGTTGACAGCAGCTAACACCACAAAAAACAGGAGCGCTTATCAACCATATCGCGTACCAAGTTCATCATATCCTCAACAGCTCACCTCAGTATCATGTCATGGGAAAGAAGCAAGATTCACTGAATATTCAATTTGTATCGGACTTCTTTCATAAAGTTTTACGGCCTGGACTAGCAGCCTGCACTCACAACAGATTAATGGTAGCCAGAATTGTTTGGCCTACAGCGGGTACTGTAGCTGCAATTATGCACAATACTTTGGAAGTTGCCCATCCCCTGTGACCCTGAATTGGATAAGTGGGAAAGAATGAATTGATTGATGGATGGATAGCTACTCCTGCCTTACATAAAGTCTAGGTACAAGCTAACTTTGATGTTGCCAGTTTAAACTGTGGTTATTCAACTGTGGAAAGTCAGTATGGATGATTTTTTTATTACTGTTTTTATTATTTTTTATTACTGTTTGCTCTTAGTGATGCAGCACATAGACTGAAAAAGTTAATAAAGCACAAACATATGAAACGTGGGTTTTTTAATCTGAGAAAGTGCAGAAGAGTTTAAAACAGTGATGAAAAATAAGTAAAACTTCCTTTTGTTATTGAATGTAAAAAGGTTATTTTGAACAAATTGAGTCAGTCTTTGCTTCCCACACATCGTTCATCACAAAAGGTCAGAGTCCTAATTAACAAAAGCACTTAAAAAAAGAAAACAAATGTAATAGATATCTAACATCTAATGTAATAATAGGGAAAAAAAAGGTAGTGTCGATTTATGACCAGTTCTACGCGCAGCTCAACTCTTAAATACAGTTTGTCGTGTCAGCTTCGATGAGTCACTTTACAGTGTGTCTGTGTTGTGCTCCACCAGCAGTAATCAAAACAGGAGGAAATGCTGGCCAACTTTTCTAGGCCTTTTCCTTCGATGTTGCTCCAAACAAACTAAGAGGAAGAAGTCCGCTCCACCAAAGAAAATGAGGGTCAACATGTTTATTTGTTCATTTGTGTGTGTGCATGTGGGTTCTTTGAATTTATTTCGCAACCCAATCTCCTGCCGCATTCCTGTATATGTCGGCTTTGATGCTGTGTGTGTGTGTGTGTGTGTGTGTGGGCTTGCCTGAGAATATGTGTTTTGTCTTTATGGAATGCAACAAGACACCTCGATCTGCTGCCTCTAATTGCAAGGATACCGCAGCCCCGGGAAAAGACACATCCTATTTCCTGTGACATGGCTGCAACTTCCTGTCACCCAGTTTTTTATGGACGCTGTCCCAGTCACTCGGTTGATTGGCTGGCCTCTGTGTGTATGAGTGAGACAGAGGTCTTAGGATCGCCAGTAGTTTTGATTCCTCTGCACTGATGAGTTGCTTGCCAAGATCGAGATTGAGATGGTATCTGCCTCTACTCAGAGAGGAAACAGAGCTCTGTGAGTGTGCGGTTTTATCTTAATGAAGACCAAATGTCTGATGAAGATGGAAAGATGTGAGGAATGAGGGCATTTGGCCAGAAATCTGCACAGGGCTGGTTGAGGCCTAAACATGGATTTGGAGTTATGATTACGTCAGGGTCAGGGTTATGTAAAGCATTTTATGAGATTATGGAAAACCCTGTCAGTTCAGTTTACAGCGTTAAACATGTGCAATATGTATATAAATAGGTTCTGTAAATGAAAACATCAAATATTTATTTGAAGGGAGATGTTATTGGGAATTGCAGCTGTGAACACTAGCAACATCTGCTGGAATCCTTTGTTTGAATGTGATAACATAGTTTGACATACAGCTTGATAAAGGTGATACAGTTAAGATGTTAGTATATGCATCTAGCTGGAAAACAGCAAAGCAAGCTCAAAGATTAATTCTTGGTTCTGGTCTTTTTTATAAATTTTGTTTTAGATTTGCTAATCTGCTTGGGATCATTGTCCTGTTGCAAGAACCAATCGTGGCCACGCTTGAGCTATCGGACAGATGGCTTCACGTTTTTCTCTAGAATACTTTGGTGTACAGACGAGTTAGTGTTTCTGTTATTTAGTTTGGTATTTCTAGCTCCCCTAGTTATATTTAATAGTCCTGATGTGTAGTTCTTAGTTTTGTTGCGGTGCCTTCCCTGCGCTCTTGTGTCTCATTGTCTCAGTTATGTTTCCATGTCTGTTATTTCCCGTTCTGTGTCGTGTCTGTCTGGGTTTAGTCTCTGTGTGTGTTCCCGTTACTTCCTGTTTTACTTTGGTAGTCTCCTGTCTGTGTGCGCCATGTTCTGTTTTGCTTCACTTACTTTGAAGGTTCCTGGTCTCATGTGTTATGTTCAGCTTTGCGTCCTCTATCTCGTTGTGTGTTGTTAGCCCCAGCTATGTTCCCCACGTGTTTCCTGTTTCCTCGTCATTCCCGGTGCATTTAAGCATTTAAGTTTTCTTCTGCTCGTTGTTGCGTTCTCACTGTGTGTTCTGCCTGCTTGTCTGTTTTGTTTTTTTGTATTCCAGGCTACCAGCAATAAAGCTGAGTTTTTCTGAGTCTGATTTTGGGGTCACCTCTACCAGCCGCACACAGCAGACATAACTCAATGACTGCAAAACAAGCCCAAATCATCACCCCTCCACCACCGTGCTTGAATTCAGTGCTAATTGTTCCAAACAATCTTGGGATACGAAGATCTCGGGTAAACTGTATTTGCTTTGGAATATCTAGCTGCTGAAACGACTTTGAAACAATAGCTAGATATCAACTAAACTTCACCTTTAAATGAAATTTTACTAATTTTGTGTTCAATTTGGATATTTTTCAGATCTCTAAGCAATGGAAAAATGTACAGTCATAATAGCAATGAAACTGTATTACAGGTTTGCCTAAAATACACCAGATACCCTTCACAACCAAAACCAACCCAACAAAGTCAGTGAAGAAGAAATCAATGGTTGTCAATGGTTTTGTGGAGCAGCTTCCACTGATTTTTCAACTACTCACAATGGGCCTTGTTTATTAACAAGCACAAAGAATTGTACTTATTTGCATCAGCATATGTACCAGCCATTTTTGTTCTCACCAAAGTGTGCATGTTAAATAATCAGAATAATCCCAAACTGACAGGCACATGCCAACAGTTTGCAATCGGCATATTTCCACGCCCCCAATTCTGTCCATAGCAGCATACATTTGCCTAGAGTTGAAGGCCTACCATGGCGAAAGCTGTGAAGTTGTTTTAAGAGAAGAAATTCAAGAAAAGTTGGTGAGGTGGAAGTCAGACTTTTCTGAAGTGTCCCCTGAGACACAAACTGTGGCTCGGGTAAAAAGAAAAAAGTTTGATGTTAAAGTTGCTGTGAAAAAAAAGAAGAAAAGCCCAGAAGAAAAAGAAGGAAACAGGGGGAGGATGAGAAGCACCAGATCTGTCAGCCCAAGATAACAGGTAGAGTTCCATAAGTAGGATATGGCCAATAAGTGAATGCAAGGGCGTAGATTTCGTTTTGGCATTGGTGGGGACGAATGATTCAGAGAGATTCAGAGAAAAGCTGATCAGCTGATCATTGATCAGTTTCATGATTGAATTAGCAACTATCTAGCTGAAGTAGTACGGGACAAATCGCGTTCCTTTTCACCTTAACTTTAAAGTTTGACCTCCTCGGCTGTAATTGGTCCAGCCCAGAGTCGATCATGACCAACTGGCCAATCCACCACCGCTCATTTATACCGTTAAAGAAAGAAAAGAAAGAATACCCCATTGGCCCATAAAAACGAAAAATCACGAGCGGCCCACTGGGCAAATGCCCGGTATGCCCGATGGCCAGTCCAGCCCTGAAATACAGTCATGACAATAAACGAATATGAGTTCAAGGACTTAACAACATTACTTCAGTTACATTACACCAACATCTCTGATACATTAGCACTAAGGGAACACTGAATGACCTGGTGGTTTATGTCCATCTAAGATTACCACAAAGTAAAAGATCTCTCAGCAAAATTATTTAACATTTTAGCCACACTATTGCCCCGATCAAATCAGTGAGTTGGGATTTTTTATTCTAAGCATGAGCTACTGTTACAGCAACAGACATTAATACTACTGGTGTCTCACACAACAACTCAATGTCCACTATGTGAAGGAGCCAAACACATGCCTTCTCCTCTCATTAACAGAGATAAACTGCTGGCATATTGGTTTTACATCTATACTGTCCAGTTTCTCCTGGTGGACATACAGCAGCATTGTTTAATCTGTAACGTTATTATGACGGACACATTTTATGGGTGAACTTGAGTTTAAGTGACTTACAGGTTTCTTTGAAAAATACTTTCTTATATCCAGGTTCTTCCTTTTTGCTGCCGTCCTCCTCTCCTCCGCCACTGCTAAAACTAAACAGAGCTCCCTGAAAGGCACAGCCAATCACATTGGCCATATTTGTCACATGACGTAGGACTCCAGTAGAGAACGTAATTTAACTCTTTCTGCACCGCTGGGTGAATGAGACACTGACAGATCGTTTTTTTTTTTTCTTTCTATCGGGATTGTTTTTCTTTACTCGAAGAGATCCAATTATTGGTGGGGACAATTCAATAATCGCTGGATATTGGTGGGGACACGTCCTTTCCGTCCATGCCAAATCTACGCCCTTGAGTGAATGTCAATCTGAAGACATATGGCAGCAAGGACGAATTAGTATTAATTTCACAATTACAGTTTAATGAATATAGTAAATGCATTAGTAAGTTAAGAATGTGTTATTTTTTTATATTAGATTTTTTATGACAGAAATTTTCATTGTCACTGTCTGTTTTCTTATCCCACAATTCAAGTGCAAAATCCGATGTTACTGTAGCTGCTATAGGACAAATATCAAAAAGCATTAAATCTATAGTACCACATAACAGCTGCAGCGTGCCGGTTTGTTTCTATTACTGTTGTGTAAAAATAAAAATTTTGTACACTCTATCTTTTAACATATGTGAATAATATTAACACTCAGTAATAAATCTTAATATTAACTGCAATAAATCAGGAAATTAAAAAATGCATCACATCTGCTGTTAGCCTCTTTTAGCTACTGTTGCCTTCTGTTAGTTGAGGTTAGTGAAACTGTCTTTGAAGTGGATCTATCATTGTTGAAAACACACACACAAAAATTGTCATACAAATTGTCATGTAAAAGTGTAATCAAAGTGTTTATTAAAGGGAGAAAGGCATTTTTACAACTCAGGTGCCAAACAATGACTGTCATAACGTTCACTTGGTGTTTAGCCAGCTCGTTGTCAGCTGTCTGGACACGGGAAGGTCACGCGTCTAATCTATCAATAAGTAGCAGATTACAATATTGGCACAAATGTAAATGTCCCTCCAGGGCATGCAAACACCTACAAATTCTCTGATCCTTCACCTTTAGCAAAATGGTAAATGGCCTGTTTTTGTCCCTATGGACCCCAAAGCGCTTTACACTATATTCAGTCATCCACCCATTCACACACTGGTGATGGCAAGCTACATGTAGCCACAGCTGCCCTGGGGTGCACTGACAGAGGCGAGGCTGCCGAACACTGGCACCACTGGGCCCTCTGACCACCACCAGTAGGTAACAGGTGAAGTGTCTTGCCCAAGGACACAACGACTGAGACTGTCGGAGCCGGGGCTCAAACCGGCAACGTTCGGATTACAAGACAAACTGCCAACTCTTGAGCCACGATCGCCCCGTTGTGTATTACATTGTGTGACCAGTTTCTACCTACATACATAAAGCGGTTTTAGTCAGAAGGGAGATGTCCTGTCCTTACATTTGAATACATTTCTGTTAAATAACCTTGGAAAATGACTGACGAGGCCTTTAATACATATTTATTAATATATTATACCTTTTTACATTCACACCTTTCTCACCAAAACAAAAGAGAAGCGATAAAGCTTCCAAACATTTTACAAGTAGTGAGCCAATTTTTAAATACTGTGCCTATTAAAATGATATTCATCAAAAAAGACAAAAAACAAACCAACCCCCTACCCACCCACCCTTGTAACCTTGATAGATGTTGTCACTTGCACTTGTTTCTGGGCAATCTCCCACTTATGGAGATTTTTTTCCACTCTTGCAATAAGTTTGTCGTCCTGGGTTCATGCCCTCCACCTGCTTGCTTCTTTTTCTTTTGCATCAGTTCGTTTATTTGTGCAGCTGAATGTGTTTAACCTGGGACCGTCTTTCATCTCGTTCTTTCATCATAATAAATGTGGTGAGAATTTCACGCCCTCACTTTTCATAGTTCTGATTTACCGTAACACTAATTACCAAACCACACCAGAACCCAGAACTTACTTTAAACTCATCTTTCACCACAGAGTGCAACATTCACACTTCAGTAGTACCTGCCAACACCTGACTCAGAAAAACCACCAGCCCTAAAGCCTGTGTAAATTAACTGGCATATTATTGCTGGCATGCATTGACTTGTTACTAGGTTAGCTAGTATCGACCAATATTGAATGTCCAAAGCAGTGCCATGCTGTGAAACTATGTAAAGTCTAAAGAGAGAAAAAGAATTAGTCTCCTGACCAGAATTAAGATTTCAGTTATAGTGTAGTCACAACACTTTAAAAGTTTTGTATCTGAATGATTCCCTCATTTATTTATTTATTTATTTATTTAATCCAAGGCAGAGGGACTCTGTGGGGTTTGACATATTTTGGGAGCACCATTTTGAGTTATGTCTCTCCCTCTGTGCACACCCATCCCCGTCGTCCCTCAAATCCCCCTCCCTCTTCAAGCACATCCCCACCTTGTTATCACCCTGCAAAGCCAAAAAGCTGTGTTGCCATGGTGACAGCCTACCCGTCAGAGACAGAAATGTGTGATTTGGAGGTGCCACAGCCATTTTCACGGCTGAAAGAGACACCATCGTTCGCAAGTCCCATACCCTCTCCTGCATCGCGCCATCATTAACACAGCATTTCCCCTTTACAACCGTATGTATACAATGTACGTTCCCATTCATGAATCAACACGTGTGGCTGAGACATAATGAAGATTATCAAAGCACTTTTCAGTAGTTGTGTTTAGCCTAAAGGTACCAGAATATCCTGATCAGCCCGTATACTAGCGTCCAGAAGTGTCACAGCTTTGGTTTATACATTAAATTAGGTGAAATATGACATGCAAGCTATAATTGGGCACATCAAAGCAGAAAAAATGTAAATAGGACCAGTCAAGTGTGGCAAATTATAAATTCATGCAGCTGTCCTTGGGGCAACCACAGGGCAACCATGAAGAGGCAACCATCCAGAAATCACATCTGGAGAAGTGGCAAGGAATAAACGTGATGTTAGCATAGAGATTGAGTGTTTTGAACTTGCCTCAGAGGAAGAAGGTCCCAGGTTCACATCTTGGCCCCGATCCTGGTTTGAGTCCTAATGAGTGCTCCTGTTTCCTCCCCTAATACATGCTGAAACTCTACATTCTACAGGTGAGAAACAATGTGCTCTCTGACAGAGTGGCAACTTGTCCCAGGTGAACTCAGCATCCTCTCACACATTGCTTGCTCTGGAATCTCAAACCCTGACCTTGAAGCAAGTATAGAGAATAGCTGCATGTGTGATAGGTATGAATAAAGGAGAGTGTATTTTACGCATATTACTGGCTAAACATTCACCAAAAACATATATGAAAGAAAAGGAATAATAACGATCTCTAAATATCCAATAATCATAAAAACATGATTGACTTTGTTATTTTGCAGTTTTTTTTAATGGTATAATAAAATAAAGGAAATTTTGAATTTTTATTTCATAATTGTGGCAATTCTCAGACTGGTCATATCTGTGCTTGCCACATCTGTCGTGGATTTAGGAAGTGTGACTCCAGCAAAACAAAGAATTCTGGGAGAAGCAATTGGGAAATCCCCTGGACTGATTTATTCTTCCAGCCAGATACATCTGGACCAGTGTAAAACATGTTTTGCTGAAAAACCAATTGTTATATAACTGAGTGCATTAAACACCTAGTTATAAAGCAGTTGATAAGCATCATTAGTAAGGGATGTATTTTAACTCAAACAAGTTGATATGGCGTAGAGCCTGCTTGGGGACCCCCAGACAAAATCCAGGCATTTGGAATAAAATGTGTATTCCCCAACCAGTTGGCAACTGTTTGTTGGCTGTCCCTGGGTGAAATTGGTCACAAAGAGGGCACTGCACCCAAAACTGCCTTGCGATTGCTTTAGTCACTACCAGATTGCCACAGTTACTTGTGGTTTGCATGGTAGATATCGACCTGTCTGCAAACACTTAGTAACTGACCACAGTGTAAGTGAGACCGGAAAAAGTGTAATGCAAGCCCAAAATAGTAAAAGTAAAGTGGCACTTATTAAAACATGTTCATTTCAGTGGCAATGAACAGCATTTTGCTCTGAAGGCACATGTTCTTCACTTTTGGTTGGCTTCTTCCATGCAAACTACCAGTAACAGTGTCAATCTGCTAGTGACCAAAGCAATTGCAAAGAGATTTTCGGTGCCCTTTATAAAAGGTGTAGCTTTTTGCAATCAATGTCATGCTAGTGATAGCAAACAATCTCCAGCAACCACTTGCTAGCTGGTTTGGGTATATACATTTTTCCGCAGCAACCAGTTTTCTTGAGCTGACAAGCCTTTTGACTTAAGGTTTGTAATCAAATTCACTGTAATCAAATTTTGGTAAATACATTTCTTGGGGCAGCACGGTGGCACGGTGGTTAGCACTGTTGCCGCACAGCAAGAAGGTCCTGAGTTCAATTCCACCATCAGGCCGGGGTCTTTCTGTGTGGAGTTTGCATGTTCTCCCCGTGTTTGCGTGGGTTCCCTCCGGGTACTCCGGCTTCCTCCCACCGTCCAAAGACATGCAACTTGTGGGGATAGGTTAATTGGATAATCCAAATTGCCACTAGGTGTGAATGTGTGAGTGAAAGTGAGTGTGAATGGTTGTCTGTCTCTGTGTGTTGGCCCTGCGACAGACTGGCGACCTGTCCAGGGTGTACCCCGCCTCTCGCCCTATGACAGCTGGGATAGGCTCCAGCGCCCCCCGCGACCCTGAAAAGGATAAGCGGAAGCGAATGGATGGATGGACATTTCTTGGATTTAATTAATCTGTTAGCACAGACTAGCATCTGATGCACTCATTGAGTTCATGGATACTGCTACTTTCTAACAAATCTAGCTAGCACTAACTTGGCGCTTTACCCCTTCATCCAAGTATTGTCACTTTTAGGCCTGACAACCAAAAATGCTAATGTTAAGTCCAAAATGCAGCAGGTAATGATGAGATTACAACCAGGCTTGGCATCAAAATGTGAGTGAAAATTAATGTAAAAGCAAAATTTGATCCCAGATGATTTTTCTAATAAAATGTAATAGAAAAGCTCCTGTATGTCGTTTGAGATGGTAGAAAGAATAACCGGTGTGATCGTTTACATGGAGGATTCGTTGGGTAACAGCGATAAGCAGCACTTCCTTAAAGTGGAAGTATGACGGGCAAACACTGTGGCTAGGGAGTTTAATCTTTGAACTGACTGATCAATTCTATGAGTCTGCAAGCACAGTTGCAGTCAATAAATGTTTCTATATGCACACTGTCACAGTTGCATAAGGACTTAGATCTAACTAACTCATGTAGTGTTTAGGACTGTTCCCGTAACTGCAATCAGCCTACCAGCCTGAAAATTACCTGTGCTCTCGGTGAGACCTGACCATGTTGATTCAGCAACCCATCTTCACTCTGCTGGGATGCACCCACTCCCTGCAACAGTCTCAATCTAATCTGGTTTGTTCAGGCGCTGAGCAACAAGACCGAGGGAGCATTTTTCTCTTCCTCGACTGCTGGTTTAAATGGAAGCTTACAAACGCCATCTGCCCACAGCTCAGCCAACACACTCTGTATATATGAATAGTCAATGTCAATTAACTTGTTTCTCAAGTGTTCTCTCTAGCATCGAGCTGCTCAGAAATCACACTACCTCTCCCAGGAAGTGTGTATGTGTGCATCTGCGTACAGTATGCATGTGGGTAGAGGGGGTCTTAATTAAAGCTGCTTAATATGCGTATGGGTTGGCTTTTTTAGGGGTGAAAACAAATTTGTGGGGAACATATGGTGCCCCAGACATGGGACACACACACCCCCCCATAATACATAGACACTTGCAGGCACACACAAACACTTTCAATCTTCAAAGTGAAGCATACGCACACACACATACTGGCACGCCTGGGCTCCTGCAGAAACTGGAGTGATGGATTCTGGCTGATTGTGTGTAAGTGTTGGAATATCATTAATCCCCCTTTTTTGTGATTTGGGAAGGTGTGTGCTCATGCACATCTCAGGGTGCTTTTGTGAGAGATTATTTCTGGCAGATGGAAGGAACCGTGGCCCCTTCTGCAGGGTCAACGGGGGGAAGTTAAGCAGCACAGATTGTTGCCTCTCCTCCTCGTTTCCTTTCTCTCCTCTCTTGTTCCCCTTTTCTCTCCTTCTTCATCCCTTGAAATCAGCTTCAACGCCCACCTCCAATCTATCTTCACACCCTTCTCTGTTTCTTTATTTTTATCTCGTTTAAGAAAGACGAAAGTAGAATGTGGTGCCAAAAATAGGGAAGAAAATCAGGGAAAGTGAAGATATTCAAACCTTTATGCAATACAAGATAAATACTAGCTAGGTTGAACATTTAACAAGAAAAAAAACAAGGCACACAAAGAAAATCCCTTCACTTTTATGCTTGTTTCAGCATTGATCTGTGAAAAAATTCAGTGTTACGTTGGCCATTCACTGGGTCCTTGATACTTTTTTCATACAGTCCAGGCCTTTAGACAGAAAACTAAACATTAGAATTACATGTTATGAGCATTTCCCACTTGTTGAGTTCTATTCAAGCCTTCTAAATGAAATTGAAGAAATGGAAATATTCCACTGCTAAAGGTGAAAAGAATAAGTTTAAACCCAGAAGACTTCCAGCACTTTTAGAAGGCCACTTCTCTTAGAAGTAAGATGTGAAAATTCTACCAATCTTTTAAAATGCTAAGTGGAGATTTGGACAAAAAATCAAGAAGAAACATCAAAGTAGTGATATAAGACGAGAGAACTTAATTCACATGTTGCAGCACAAGATGCTGTTTAAAACTTTCACGGACGATATCATGAATCCTTGTAGAGCTGAGATGAAGAAGAGTACAGTGGCCAAATGCCTGGGGATACATGGTCGCAATCCATACAGTAATTGACTTAAAACATCCACAGGCCTTATCACCGCAGTCCATATGTCTTAGTGTATGTGTGTTTAAACCACTCCACCTACATGTTCCAACCTGAGACGTCCAAGAGACAGAAGAAGCCGTGCAGAGGATTAGAAATCAGTATGCCCAAATCCCAGACGCGAGGTTCCTCCACCAATCACACAGCAAGCAGTCTGCTAACCACCTGGGGAGCCGTGCTGGGGAATCCTGGAACAATACTAGTCAAGGCGATGCCTGAAGGCAAAAGGGATCTTGGATCGGAGCTTCTCTGATCCCCACCTCAAAAAGACTGCTTCAAAATGTCCTGAGTGAAAAACTGGGGAGTGGTTGTGCACAAAGGATTTTATTTCAGAACTCTGTGTTTACAGTCGTGTCAATTTAACTTGCATGCCTACATGTGGAAAATCATCCACAAATATATATATATACATACATGCAAACCCTGCATTTATCCCCTCTGTTGCTGTCATTCTTCACCTGCCGCTTATTTCTGTGTTGGCGGTTTTCTCCCCACGGGTGCTTGTGGCAGAGAGGAGTGTTAGACAAGAGTGACGATATTGTAATAACAACATGCTTCCTCTTCCTGTCAATACTCGCCAATACCTGATCAAGGGGTGAAAAAACAGAAAACCAGTGGAGCGAATGTGGTACAGTTACAAAGTTACAACCTCTTACATAATGTATGTTGTTTTTTCAAGTTTCTGTTTTATTTAAACATTTCTTAAAATTTCTATGACCCTGGATGTAATTGTTTGCGGCTCCTGGAGGTTAAAATGCAGATTAAGCTTGACAGGAATGCTATTTCTTGTTTGAAACTCTCTTTTCTTTTTTTTTTTTGGCCATGAGAAGGCATAAGCCAAAGCCTGGATGGTGTTTTATGAGAACCATTGATCGGGAGGCACATGCTGATGAGCTGAGTCGAGACAGTGCTGTGAATGAAGCAGGATATAGTCGTGACCCAGGGGGAATCACACCACACTCCAGCCTGATCTCTCGCAAAGCCGCTTGGAACCCCAACGCCACCCTCCCTGATGAATGTACTCTCTCTGTGTCTCTCCTCTCTCTCTCCTCTTTCTGCCTCTCTTTGACTCCTCTGCTCTCTCACTCTGTTTTCTGGGCCTGATGAATGCAGAGCGAATCAATAAATCTATTCCCCTGCTGGATACCTGATAAAATTTACAAGGACAAGCTTAATAAATTACTAATGGGGTGGCCAATTAGTTTGTGTGTTTGCATGTGCTGGATTGACTGTGTGGCTGTGTGTCTTGTGGGCCACATGACTTTCAATTCCTGCATTGTCATTTGCATGCACATGTATGTTGCGAGGTTGTTCCATGAAAATGCAACGTTCTTCTATTTTGTGAATCTAAAGTGCACACTGTTCTTCTTCCTTCTTAATTTTTATGATTTTTCTTATGACTGTTGTGTAATTGAGACCTAAGTCACACAGAGCTAGAGATGAGTTGGTAACCCCCGGCAACATCGAGTCACTAAGGACAAATGCATATTCCCCACCCGGTTTGTAAGTGGTTACTGGCTGTCGAATGATATTGATTGGAAAGAGGGGCGCACCAAAAATCTTCTTGTGATTGCTTTGGCTGCTAGCAAATTGCCACGTGCTCCACAGCCTTGTAGACATTTGGCATTGTAAACTGCAGACAGTGCTGAAGCTGGATTTTAGGTACTCTTTTAATGGCTGGAGAGTTTAGACTGTAGTTTATGCAAGTGACCGGTGCTATTGATTGCTTCACACCTGCTGTCAAAGTTATGGAAATGAAGAAATAGCAACATGGATCTGGATAAAGTCTGTTCCCCAAAACAGCTCAAGTGACTTTGTTGACACTCTGTTGAAAGACAGAAACTGACTGCAAAGTTTGGACCTGTGCTTCGGGTCATAGTCCTTGTCCTTGTGTCCTTGTGTTTACATTGAGACCAGTTTTTTTGCGCACCTGTTAGACTCTTTCTTTTAAGAAAGTAGTACGAAAATGTTGCTTTTTTAAAGCAGTCTCCTGCAGTTGCATTATTAGAACAAGAATCATTTTTAAGGCTGTTTGGAGACTTAATGAAATGGATTGCTTCTTTAATCAGCAGATGAGTTTTCAGATTTACTAGTGGGGGTGGGGGGTCATAGTTTGGTCCCGCCTTCACTGTTGTGATTGGTGAGGGGGTAGGGACAGGCTTAGGGCGTCGGGGGGTTCCCCGGAGGCATCTTCCTTGGGGGGCTCAACCCGGGGTAGCGGTCACGTCCGGTTGAGGGCTCTGTTGGCTCTCAGGTGACTGTTTCCTCGCGGCTGCGTGCAGCGGGGCTAGGGGAGGGTCTGTGCTGACGGACGTGGGTTACTGACCTGGCAACCTGGCTGCCCCTGGGTGGGTCCGGGATGGGCGTGAGGTTCTGGGGGCGCTCCGTCTCTGGGCTGGGGCCCGGGCCGGGCCTCGGGGGCTCGGGTCCTGGTTGGTGTGTTGCCGGGGTTGTGGGCGGGTGGGTGCATGGGGGCCCGGCCCTGGAGCAGGGTGCCGCCGGTGCATCGAGCCGCCTGGGGGGCTATTCAACTGGTGGGGGGGATGGTCACATCTTGCAGGAGCTTTCTTCTCTCAGGAACTCTCTGCAGGAGGGGGAGATACAGGAGAGGTGGAGGAAGATCTCAGCCTGGGCGTTTACCGTCTTATGTAGTCTGGAAGATGTGTGGTTGGTGGGGTGGGTGCAGTTTTCTCTGTGGTGGGGTTGGGTGGACTGTCCAGGGCTCTGTGGAGCCGGGGGGCGCTACTGCACTGGGCCCCGGTCTGATGGGCCTGGGCCCCCCTTCCCTGGCGGGTCGCGGAGGGTGGGAGTGCCTACTGGGGTCAGCGGGGGAGCTGGCCCCAGGGAGGGGTTACCTGCCCCCCCCTTCCTTCCCTCCCCATCTCCAGCTGCCTCCCTCTTCCCGCTCCTCCACAACCACCCACACATGCAGGGCCTTGGAGTGGGGGTATGTCACCAGGGTGCAGAGGAGGCTACCCCCCCCCTCCCCCCTGTCCCCTTCTGGCTGCCTCTGCCTCAATTTTATCCCACAACTTAGACATTCACATTATTCACACTCTCATTACACATACATATAGGATCTTGGGGGTGGGCACAATCACGGAGTCCAAATCACCATCAGGGTGTATACCTCACCCCTGACGTCGTTGCCCACCTCTCAATTTTAAATACACTTAGTCATTGAGGGTTAGCAGGAGGGACTATGCGCTTACCTGCTGCTCCTTGGCAGGCAGCTCCATGCCCTCCTGGGTTTTAATTGCACCTTAGAACACATATGCATCAACACTACAATGAGCGGGTGGAGGGAGGTTTGGAGTCTTCTCCCACCCCCATTCTCTGCGGCCTGCTGGAGCGGGAGGGCTAGTAGGAGGAGTTGGCCGTCCGACTGCGGTCTGGGGTGTGGGGCCTCCCTGCTGCTGCGGAGTCGGGGTGGTCTGCCTCTCCCCACCGCAGGGAAAAGGGTAACACCACCTGGGTCTGGGTGCAATTCCCCCCTCCAGGGGCAAGGGTACCTAGACCCGGTTTGTAGAGTACGCTTGGGGAGTGTGATTGTGTGTACAGCGTCTCTTTATGTCTGTCTCCACGTTGGTTGAGTGTGGAGTGAGTGCATATGAGAGCATGAGGGTGGGAATGGATGTTTGTGTCTGTGTGTGCCTGTATGTCTGTGTCTATATGTCAGGTTGGGTATCAGACGCCACCTCTCTGGGGACACCTCAGGCCCTCCAAGGTTTGGAGGCCTATCTCCACCCACCACCACTTCCCCTGCCGGTGGCGGACTCCCTCAGGTGTCGGTGTGTTGGTGGTTCTTTGTGTCTGGGGGTGGGCGTCCGGGTACACACCGGCTCACTCCTTGGCGGCCGCTTGTCGGGGCCTGGGGCCTGGGGCTCGCTCGGGCCCCTTTGGAGGTGGGGTGCCCCCAGCCTCTCGGCCTAGGGCTCGGTCACTCAGGCGCAGCTGGGGGCCGGCGGAGCTCACGGGCGCGTCACTGCAACTCCCCCTGACTTCTGCTCCGCGGCTGCTGGGCGAGCCCTCATCTGGGACTCTCCTCAGCTCTTACTGGGACAGTGGCGCGGCTGCCCCTCTGTTGGTCTTCCATGGTCTCTTGTGTTCTGGGGGCCTCTGGATGTCTGGAGTTTTGATCTCCTCCATACCCGCTTCACACCCTGGAGGACGGGGCTGTGGCCCCCCCACACTCCCTAGCAGATCATTACATGGAGAAACCTTTGGAATGCAAGCATGCTGATCCACACAGGTATGCACACATGGGTATTCACAGACGCGGACTAAAGCTTTCTTGGCTGCTGCCTCAAAGCACACTGTGCGCTGTCTATCTTGCGTGCTGCACAATATCGTTTATTACTTAGTAAATACTGATATCTATGACTAGCTAGTTTATTGTGATGGTGCTTTGTTTTCTCTATTATTATGTTGCTCTTTGTTGTTTGCTGTCTCCTCTGTTTGTTTTTGTTTGTTTTTGTTTTTTTTTTTCTCCATACAGGTGACCCAGGAGTTTTTTTTTTTATTTTTTCTCTCTCTTCCCCCCCTTCTCACCGTCTCTTCTCCCCTTTGGTTTTCTTTCTTTCTCTCCCCCTCTCTCTCTCATTCATTCCCCCTGTCCTATTTATTAAAAAAAAAAAAAAAAAAAAAAAAAAAGACAAAGGATGAACTGAAGCTCTGCCATCACGTAATGTCGCATACTGCTGTTTCTGATGTCATTTAGAAAAAAAAAAAAACAAAACAAAAAAAAAACAAAAAACAAAAAACTAATGATTATTCTAATGATCGTATTGGTCTAACATGATAAACATTATATAACACATTGTGTCACCAAAACACAGGAGTGATGGTACTGAAAATGGCCCTCTCTACGCCTGCAAAGTTAATCAATTAAAAGTCACTAATGAAAACTGGAGTCCCTTTAGTTTACCTTTGGGGAATATTTAAAAGGTGGTGTGGTTGTAGGGGGGAGGGGGGGGGGTATAACTTCTTCCCAATGGTCCCTCTAAGACAGGCTTTATATATGCAGAAACATGGCATTTACACCTGAAGGCCAAGTCATGATTTCTGTAGACATTTTCAGACTTTCATGTGCTTATTATACATGACAGTGTACAGTGGAACAATGACATGCATGTGGTGTACAAAATAATTACCCAGTTCATGTTGTACATGTGTAGTTGACAGTTCACATAGTTTCAAAAAGCATAGGAATGTCAAAGGAATGGATGTACACATGCAGATGCAAAAAGCACTAATTTGCAGCACTAAATACTTTTATAATCATTTTATATATTCACCAGACTCTGATTAAAACACTGATTGTACTCAGGTAAAACTGCACTGAGGAATCTGAAGAGAACTGCTCACTTCAGTCAAACTCAAGAAACAACAGATATCTTTTACACCTCACCTAAGGAACCAAGGACATGAGCCAGGAAACTATGCATCAAGGATTGCTACAAGCTTGGTATTTTGATATGTCTAAAATTTGTTGCTGCGGTCTTGCCTGTCAACAGTGATTTAAGCAGCTAAGTGTAACCAACAAGCTGTGTCTGCCTCGCTCCTTGGCAGATGTTACTTGCGATGCACAATTTCATTGTTTGACAACTGAGAGAGGAGACAAAAAGAAATTAACGGGTTTTTTTCTTGTTGGTTTTTTTTCATCAGTTTTGATTATGAAATTTCGATTCACACATCTTTTTAAAGTCTTAGTCCCAAGCTGCAAAACCTTCACTTTAAATCGTCATAAGTTCTGGGTCAGGGGTGTCAGACTTGATTTGGTTAACAGGCCACGTTCCTTGGTTTAACCCTCTTCCTTTGCTGTGCTATGGCAGGCCATGGATAATGTCTTTGTAAGTGGGAAGGCTGCAAAACCGAAAATGAGTCAGACCTCTGGATTACATTTAATTAATAGCTGAGAGAACCTCTGCCGTAACACTTTCTAATAGCAGTGATTCTTGATACAAAATATAGTGAAAAGTTCAAACATCTGCAGTTTTTACACCCTGCAAAGTCATCTAATGAGCCAGATTGGATCAAAAATAAAATACACTCTGTTGTCCCAAGCAATGCAGGATGTTAGGATTTTGGGAGAAAGAGTGAAAGACATCAGCTCTGAGTCTCCTAGTGTGTCTCCTCCATTAACCAGCATAACATCAATGAATCTTTTGAGGATCGCAATCTTCAAAAGGCCTCCCAGCTTCCCTCCCGCAGACAAGACTGTAATTATTCTACATTTGCATGATAAGTGTGTCTGCCTGTGTACGCATTTATGTATGTATGTATGAGTGCTTAAACGCACATTAGCCGCGGTCGGGCATGAATTCTCGTCTTTTATCTCGGCGCAGAAGACGAAAAGAGGCCTTTTTTTAAATGTGGAGACCGGATTGCTGTCTCTTTGCTCTTCATCTGAGTGTTCATCATTAGCCACTGTCAGCCCGAGAGCTTTGAAGTGGAGTCAGGGGCTCGCTCACGATGTGGAATAGTTATGACACCCGGGCTCTGTATTTGTGTGTGCGTCCACTTACATTTATATATTTTCCCATCAAAAAGCCCTTCCTTCTTACACTTCCATTTGAACTCTAGCAAGTGTGCTGCAATGCAAAGAGGCTCTTCATCGTATAACTTGCATTCATATTAGCCGTGATGGTGCATGCCATTATAAGAGAGGAGTTTTTATTTATTTATTTATTTAATTCAAAGCAAGGTATGTTTGGTTTTTCCTGCACAAGACAGAAATCTTTTAATAGCCAATCATGCTTCACTGGGTCTGATGATGGGAAGATGCAAATATAGTAATGAGAGGAAGCGAACAGAAACCCGAGTACATGAGTGTGATAAAAAGAGTGTATGAAGTTTGACTATGTGAGATGTCTTCTAAATGTGCTGCAGATTCTATACATTGCTTCAGGCCAGGAAAAACATATTGAAGTAGCAAGCAAACGAAGAAACATTTTCGGATGCGCACGATCTCCCAAGGCCTCATTATCTCCCGAAAAAGTGTGCGTGTGCACCGAAGCGTAGCTGCATACATATTGTGCATGGGCCTACAGCTGCTCATTCAGTCAACACTTGACTGGCCCGGAAGCCCCTCTCAGTGGGCAGTCAGGTTCACCATGTAGCAGCGCCTCGTTTAGCTTATTAATTATGAATCATGTTTATTCAGTCTACATTGTGTATCTTTTTCTGGCCCCTCTGCTTCTTTAAGCATAGACAGTGTCATCTACACACTCTATATGAGTTTCCCATGATGTCTGCTGGGTGTTGGCAAGAAAAAGACGAAAAGAAGAAAAAGGAGAACTTCTTCTTTTAGCCACATTCTCGTTTTTAGCATGATGTTGCAGGAGTGTGGTGTGGCAGTAAAAAAGTCTGTCCTGTTTATGAAGCTTTTATTGCTGCCGGTTCCCGGTGAGCACTCCTCCTTGTTTCCGAAAGGAGGTGACTAATCTTGCGGTTTGCGAGAAGCCGAGTTAATCACTTTAAGAAAACCATGATGTGGTGTTGATGTTGTTGTATGGTGTTTCTGGAAACCCACAGTATCCTTGCAGGTCGCTGTGTGCAGGGTGGCTGCAGCTCAGGAGGTAGAGCTGGTCACCTACTGATCGGAAGGTTGGTGGTTCGATCCCTGGCTCCTCCAGTCTGCATGTCACGTATCCTTGGGCAAGATACTAACCCCAACTTGCTCTCCGATGCATCCATCGGAGTATGAATGTGTGTGAATGTACTTAGAAAGCACTATGTATAGATAAAGTGCTTGTGAGAATGGGTGTGATTGGGTGAATGAGACATGTTGTATAGAGCGCTTTGAGTACTCCGGGAGAGTAGAAAAGCGCTATATAAGAATCAGTCCATTTAAAGGTGGCTTATGGACATTAATTTAGACTTTATTATTCAATGTGTTTGGGTCAGTTACTCCTGTGTCTGCAGGAGCTTTTGATTGTTACTATCATTCAGTTCATTTTACAATCTCAAAATAGCTTATTTTTTGGGTAAAGCTATTAAATTTATATTTTATGGGTACAAATACACTGTCAAAGCACACTAAAAAATAATATTTTTTTAAAAAACGATTGATGTACAAGAATATATCCAGTGTAATGTTAGCTGCAGGAATGATTTTGATGAGCAGGCAACCATGCCCGTGTCACTTGACTGCTAGCTCGCAGCTCACAGAATGACATCATGAATCAGCTGTTTATGTTTCAGTGTATATTGGCAAAACACAGGTCCTGTATATAAAAGATGGACATAAACGCAGTAGTGCCATTAAGTGATTTGCACACCCAGATTTTTAAGCCTGACCATCTCTGGCTTTTTGACCCCATTATGTTGGTTTTTGCAGCCACATTTGGACCAGAGGCTACGGTGCAAGGGTGCAATACACAGGGACAACAAACCTATTAATTAGTTAACTGAGCAAGCTAATTAACTAATCAGATACTAGACTTTTAGTCACCAAACCTGAACCACTAACCTCTTGACAGTCATCATCACATAGCAAGCAGTGGTGTGTGTAAGTGTTACAAAGTAATTGCATTATTCAGTTATGCACTAATGTAATGAGTTACTGTGCTAAATGCAATTATTGCATTACAGTTACAATTGTGTTATTACTTGCTTTACAAAGGTTCACACATCATAAAGACATAAAGATGTCCAGTTCAGTGATTCATTTTAGTGGATGTGAAGCTTAGAAGACAACTGACTACACCACCTGTAAATCAAAGCAACACCTCTGATGTTAAACCTCAACTGTATCCAAATACACAAGTTATATAAATACATATATATCTAATTTCACTGGATCCACTGATCCAATCCAGGGTTGCAGTTGGACTGGAGCCTATCCCAGTGTGAGAGGTAGGGTACATCCTGGACAGGCTGCTAATCTATCACAGGGCAAACACAGAGAGACAACCATTCACACCTACAATGCTGGTCACCAGTTAACTAACTATGCATGTTTTTGCACTGTGGGAGAAAGCCAGAGGAGATGTAAAGCATTTGAACCCAGGACTTTATCGCCACAAAGTGCTAAAATCATAAAAAATTATAATAATTAATATTAAATTACATTAAAAAGTTGGTACAAAATCACACCGAATTTTTATACAAGATGTTTTTAAATAGATAAAACATTCATAATAATAATTTCTTTTTTAATAAGTATACATATAATAATAAAAACTGTGACAGTGGATATTTAAAGTTGTAGTTTAAAGAAGTATGAACATATGCTGTCGGTACTGTGTCATATAAGTCAGGGTGATAGTTTAGTTGACACCAATTAGCAACAGGAGTGATGTCAGAATGAGCAAAAGTGGAAAGATTGCAGCTAAGACATTACATCAGATCAATAACACAGATCCATATAGTCTAAATTAGACTTCCCCACCCACTTCCACCTCCTCCACCTCCTCCACCACCATCACCACCCCATCAAGACTGACAGCTTTAATAACTGTCCTAATAACAGGAGAGCAGATTAATAAAGCATACCGTAAATGATTACCTCCATCATTAATCCATTCCACGGCTATTTAAAGCTGCACGTATTAACTATTTGGACAGGAGGTTTCATGTGTTAATGGCCAGACTGCACTCGCAGAGGGCTGAAAGTACATTAGAGGAACACATGATTTGATTAATGCCATTCACAGAATTAGAAACAAATTACACAGGCAGCACAATGCCGTTCACCTGAAGAAATCAAGTAAAAGGAAAGCCGGGAGAGCTCAGCTGAGAAATGAAATGTTTGCACTCGAACCTGTGTAATCCCCCCGCAGCGGATCTGAAATGAAACCTGGTTCTCATTAGCTGTATTTGGGCCAGATTGCATTGGGTCCACTGATTCATTTGGGAAATCCATCTATATATTGCGTACGCCCTCCTTATAGGTGTGCTTGAGGCTGTGCCTGTTAGAGTGTGGATGATGACAGCGCTGATTCAGACTTAATAAATAATATAGTGATACTGGAGGTATCACCTGATGAATATTGCATTCCCATTCCTAGCGCCTGCCTGTCCTCCTTCCTTCCTTTTCGTCTATCTGTCTGTCTAAGAAACTACCTGGCCTAATGCCAGCTTTCTTTTTTCTTTTTTTGTGGTATCCAGTGGCAATATCCAGTTCGGCTACATGTCGACAGCTGGTGAGGTTGGAGGCACTCTGCATTCAAAAACACCCACAGTGTCAGGCAGCAAATGCTAGACAATTACTTCTCGTCTCCAGCACTGAAAGTTGTTCCCCCCAAAAAAGAAAAGTAACGTCCCGCCCATCTGACACACACCGCGGGTGGATTTTGTGCCAGCTGGAGTGCAGAGAGTTGGGAAAAAAAGGAGGGGGACAGTTATGAAGACAGAGAATAAATTATCACCTTCAACAGATTATTACCGGGGAAGGTGTTTGGAAGTGTGGCTCTGTGTTCTGAGGAGCATGTGTGGGCTTGCACTTTTATATTTCTTTCTGACTCACAGTAAGGATGGGTATATATCTTCTTATGTTGTCAAACCTAGTCACGAATACTGGTAAGAATCATTATTAATCTATGAAAAACAAGTTCTTCCATGCGTGTAACACCTGCTGATGTTGAGCTCTAACCGAGCAGAAGTGGGAAAACAGAGAGACGAATGCTCAGCGACTACAGTTGTGTAACACCACTTATTGCAAAAAATCTGTCAGAAACATTGTCAAAGCTGTTTTGTATGTGTGTGTTTTCATGCTGAGTGTTTCACCATCCATGAAATGATTTTTACTCGTGACAGGATTTTTTTTCTTTCTTTGTTAATTTGTTGTTTTTGACAACAGAAAAATTCTATTTTTTTTTTTTTGCATAAACACAAGTAAAGCTGCAAATAAAAATCATAAATAGCAGCCTTGTTATGATGCAAGAGGAAAAAATAACAGTCATTATGGCCGTCCTCATGCGACAGAGGTGTTCTCTACCGATTTCCGCGGCAATCCATCAATACTCATGTAGACTGGCGTTAAGGAAGCATTAATTCAAAATCCAGGATTCTCCATACTCATTAGAATTCATCCTCTGGGTAGCATCAGTGTCTGTGCAAAATGTTGGAATAATCTATCTTACAGATGTTAAGATATTTCTCTTGGGGCCAGAGCATTAGAATGACTGACCAACTTTGTTAACATGGGTGACAAATACACTTTAAGTTTGAAAGTTTGATAGGCGCAGCCACAGTGATGTAGCCCACTGGTTTCTAGATATCACATTTGGAAGCCTTAATTCTGGTGCTGCCACTTTTGTGTTTTGGAGACTTAAGTGATTATACTTAGACAACAGATTAGAATACTAGGTTATCTGTTAAATGTGATTGCTAACATTGCATTCACACAGGTCTAGAGGCCATTCAGCAAACACTGATCATGGGATAAAAATCTCTGTTCCACAAACGACTAGCAAGTAGTTGTTGGAAGTTGGTGTAAGTTGGTTGCATCAAATCAGTCTTGGAGAGTTATATGGTGCTGCACCGAAAACTTCTTTGCCAGCAGGTTGCTGCTGTCACAAGTAGTTGCCCACTTGTGTGAAAACTACTCACCAAATGTTTGTGAAACTGTAAAAATGTAACAGAATTTGCAAACAGAGACTCTGCACTTTCAAATTTAAGATTCTTCTTTTTGAAAAGTGTAGTTATCTTTCATGCAAACTACTGGCAACTGTGGCAAATTGCTAATGACCAAAGCAGTCAAAAGCGGTTTTGTTTTTCTTCACCCTCGTTGCAGTCAGTTTTACTAACTACCAGCAATCTCCTGCAACCAGTAGCCAACAGGTTGGCAAATAGACATTTTTTCTTGATGGAGAGTGGGTCAGGGGGGGTCAGGGGGTTACCATCTGGTCCCCATATGGAAAAGAAACAGTAAAAACTTATAAAAGACTTGCATAAGATGTGGCCTACTTCATATAGTGAATCATATAAGGCTTATATGATTTTACTCATGAAAGTGGCCACTTCCTCTTTACTTTCATATATTGTTTTTGTAAGTATCCAGAACTTAGAAGTTTCATTTATATAATTTTTCAAGGGAACTTTTATCTGTTTTCACTCTTGTATGCTTTTCATACACGTTAACACAAGACAGATACAAACTTTATAATATTTATATATATCTTTAGCATATGGGTCTCTAGGCCAGTGCCACTAAGACCACACCAAGCTAGGCATGCTTTTCTGATAGTCAAGTTGACCACAACCCTAATTTTAAGCCTTTTAAATAAAAGTCCTGACATGCTGTGATGTCGTCATGTGTAAAACCTACCGAAGTTGTCCTTAGTCAAACATGAACTTTGTGAGCCAATTTGTAAAGTAGTTTCTAATTACTTCACTTATTATAATACAGAAGTACACAATATGATTTATTATACCACTGTGCTCTGTGATTTGATTTTATTGATGTTTTGTCTGTTTAGTTACAGACAAACTATAACAACTACAACTTCGACATCCGCTGCTTTATATAGATGCTCTTTTCAGAGTCTTTGAAAACTTGTTATTGCAAACTCAGAAAACCCTGAAAAAGTAACTCTTCTGTGCTCTAATAACATTTGAAAAGTACATGAGAACAATCTAAATGTGTATTTTATCTGATTAGAAAAGTGGGTGGAGCCAACAGGAAGTGGCTTTGCCAGTGGAAGTCTCAGTGGAAATAATTCAACTGTAACAAAGACAACACTCAAACTTTATGGGCTTTAGGACCAAAAACTATTGTGGACATCTCATTATAAAAGGCAAACTGAAAATTGGAAATTTGTTGCAGTGGACATTCTGTGTGGTGGGAAACAGTGTGGTGTGTGAGACATTCCAAATTATTGTGTTACTTTTTCTCTGTAATAAACAATGTAATTTATTCAAGTCAAGAAATCTGTTAGCTAACTTGTTACTGCCTTTCCTTGTTCCTTATGTTGATGAACACATTTGCAATGTTTCTGCCTCTCCGACTCTTTTCATGGTGGAAAATATCCAATCCTACAGTTGTGTCAGTGAACATGTTAAGATCCGTTAGCGTAATGAAAGAAAGACGACTGTTACATTGATTGTGCCAGGGTGATAATACTTTTCTTTCAGCTTTACATTTTAAAGACACAAATATGAGCCAATGACAACTTTGCAACACAGGTGGTGAGGCCCACTGACGAAGACAATAACATTAGCTTTTAGCTAAATTTGTCATTCTGTGAGAAGTCGTGCTTGTGTCATGTGATGGTAAATGCTAATAATGTCATTTCGCTATGCAGTGAGGAAGATTCAGATGTAAATTTACTAAATGTAAATGGACAGATCTACATTTAGTTAAATAGATTCTGGTCAAATTAACAAACTTGCAAATTTATGTTTAGATAGTTAAGCTAGCTGTAACACGCTATTTTTTTTTATTGGTAAAGTCTTGTTGTTTAACAAGTTACTTTTTAACAATGATGTTACTCAACACTAAATATGGTTTTAAAAAAAGTTTTTTTTTAACTTTAAGCTAAAGAAAATAGAAAGCTTTTTTATTACTTTTTTAAAACCATTCCATTCTACTTTTTCTTTCTAGTTTTACTGCTACACGTTTTCCTTCCATAGATTTTACTGTTAGTGGTTTATTTTAGTGTTAAATCTACATTTCATTATCTGTGTTTACAGTAGAAGCCATAGTTAGCTTATGATATGAAAGATTTCATTTTATTACTGTTTGTCAGCATTATTTGGTTAAGACTGTTTTACTTTAAAATGTAATAAAGTTTAAAATGAAGTGTTAAACCTGCACTGGGTTTCTGTGTTACGCTTTAACTAATTTTATAAGGGTTTTTGCAGATCTTTGACAATAAGCGATGATTATTTTAGTGTTTTCTTTTCCAAAATGAATCTGTGTTGGTAAAACTAAACCAATGCTGAACAGATGTTCGGGGCAGTTTTACCTTCATTTTCTAAGGCATTCCTCCCCCCTCCTTCTTCACTGTTTCTATCATGCATGTGCCAATCAAGTCTCAGTGTATGTGTGCGTATGTGGATCTTTGATTGTGCCGGCATGTGTCAACACTGCACCAGCCGGTGTGTGTCTGTGTTTGAATAGGAAAATACTTTTTTTTCATTTTTTTTCTGAAAAGGTGGAGGGAGAGAAAGGAAAAAGTGAGGAGCCTAATCAGCCAATCACAAAGCAGATTATCAGACTGGGAGGGCTGCGGGGGGTGAGGTAGGGCTGTTACTACACAGGGAAAAAAAAATTTCTTTTTTGGATAGCAACACAGCGACCAATCACAATCCATAAACAGACCAAAACAACTTTATACACCAATGACCCTGTCTGGGTGTGTGTTTGTGTGTGGAAAGATGGTAAAAAATAAGACCAGGCAAAACTGCCAGCTCCCGGGAATTTTGGCAGCTGCCCAAATGTTGTGTGTGTGTGTGTGTGTGTGTGTGCATGTGTGTTTAAGGCAGTCTCTCTCTAAAGAAGATGGGCAGAGAGTGCACAGACTTCTTCTAATTTGACATGGTTCACTGTTTTGGCATGCACTTGCTTCCTCACCATGTGTGTTTGTGTATATGAATACGTGCTTATGCACTTTTGGTTCTGTGTGCATCTTTGTGTGTGTGTGTGTGGGTGAGTGACAGCCCTGACCTTTTCAATATGCTGGTTAAACCTGAGCTCTTGTCCCAGAGCAGACATGCCTGTGTCAACTCCAGCACTCCTACATGAAGGTCAAACTCTCTCCTGTTGGAGTATTGGCACACACGCGCACGTACATGCATAGTGTTTCCTGTCATGTTGTTCTTCTTTATAAATAATGTGCTCTATGCCCTCGCTACCACGTCTAGGAAATTAACACTTCAAAATGATGCATTTCTATTTTCCTTTTTTCTTTCTTTCTTTTCTTCCTTTTGGAGACTGCAGAGTTCTGGTCTTGTTACCGTGGTCACCATAACAGCTCCTGTCATAGGTTGGATGCTTGATAGGGTGTAGTTT
Organism: Aulonocara stuartgranti; assembly: GCF_965226115.1. NCBI lineage: Eukaryota > Metazoa > Chordata > Actinopteri > Cichliformes > Cichlidae > Aulonocara > Aulonocara stuartgranti. The sequence continues at coordinate 5,354,825 of NC_138957.1, read as the reverse complement.
TGATTGGGTGGTTTTAGCTGTGCTTATTTAGTTGGCATGTAATGTATGTTCTCTGGAGAAAATGCTATTCAGTCTCTGCAGATGATGGGTATAAAGGAGATTTAACGCAGAATAATGTTGGTGTTGGTGTTTCACAGATAGTAAAATGATTACACTATTAACAAATCCAGGGTAATAAAAATATGTTTGACATGTTCATATAGCTCCATTGTTAGACACATTATTGCATTAGGGTGACTGTAAAAACAAAGGTTTATTTGGTAGTTTATTTTCACACCAAACCTGATGCTCTAAATCCAATATAACCTACGGTATCTCAATTAGTCTCAACATTTTTACTGTTTACTTATGTTCAAGTACTTTTAGATTAAAACCCCCTGTAACTATAAAAAAAATATTTGTGGAAAGTTTTCAGTGGAATAGTAAAGCTTTTTTTCATTTTTTAAATAATTGCATATAATTAATTTACAAAAAGACTGTATGAGAAGAGCTGGATATGTGTCCCATATATGGTCAGTATGAAGCTAGCCAAAACTGTTAACAGTACAAACAACTTGTCTGACAGTAACAAAAGTAGCATGCTACAATGTAAGTAAAAAAATGAAATGAAATAAATAAAAATTAAATAATAGACTGTATTAAAAAATAAATATTGCTTCTAGAAAAAAGAAATCTGATGCAGATGTGTTTTAAACCTGCATTCTACATAATGGCCAGCAGGGGGAGAACATAGAATCCAGTTGTGCAGAGGTTCATATAAAAATTATCCTACTTCCAATGTAATTTATGAATGTAGTAACTATGTTCATATTAAGTTTATTGTGTTAATTCATAGATTCAAGTCTTTTTCAATATGAGTATGTTTATCAACTTAACTCACTATGTTAATGTTTGTAAATTACTGTGCTGTGTAGACTAAATTAAACCCGAGTGAGCTCTAGGGTGTGGCTACATTGTTTTAATGCTACTATGATACGAGTCAGACCATCTTGTTTAAAAAAAAAACCCAACAACCCCCCAGATAACTAGATTACACTTCAGAATGCATTTCATAAACCAATGGGTGATGTAACCATGGCAACATCCATCTTTTACATACAGTCTATGGATAAATCAAATGAAGGGATAAGTGTTACAAAGTTGTTTTATTGTTACTATTGATTTAAAAGACGCCGCCTGGATGTGGCTCTATGGGCTAGAGTGGTGGACAGAATGTGTGTGCATCCATTCATATCTACCCAAGTGTGAATACAAGTGTCTTTGTGCTTTTGTCCCTCTGAACACATGTGGATGTATGTATACCACACTCAAACTCACTTTGTTGACTAAATGCAGCAGCGTAAAAGACTGTTGGTGCCTGTGTACATGTGAACATGCATGTGCTCACATCTACTTGTTTACATCCATTTTACCTTATAGACCTATGTAGAGCTTTGTAATAATGTGTGTGAAAGCATCTCCTCTGTGTGATCATCACACAGGGGAGGTGCTTATAGCCCATTTGTCTACAAGCACACTGACCATTAGCTGGCAACCATACATAATGTATAGCAGTGACCTTTCTACACACTGCACCCTTAGGCCTATAAGCCATTGTTTGGTGTTGTATTGATTTTCAGCCCCCTCATAGATGGAGATGGTGATTTGAGGGGAGAGAGACTGAGTGCTGCTGTGTCTGGTGAAAGGACAGGGGAGGCCAAAAGCAATGGAGTGTAAAGAAATGAAAAGGCTTGTTGTGGAGAAGGACACAAACAACACACGCCACATACCTGTACCCGGCCTCTAAGCACAGTTACTGCTTGGAGGCTGGCCCCTCCAGTGAAAAATGGGGTCATGTTCAATAGTCTTGAATATAGCGGCTTATACAAGTGCCACCTATACACAGCCCATTAGACAGAGTGGTGAGCGCAAGGCTTCATAGTAAACAATTTAAGCACAGACCCGGAGAGATTCTCAACATTCATCGAGCTCGACTTGGTGGAAAAAAGGGACATTATGGGGGGGGGGAGACTGTGGTTTCCATCTACATTCCTTCCCTATAATCTGTCAGAATGTTCTTTATGTGCCTCCTTCTCCAACTGACAACTAAAGTGGAGGTACACAGAGGAGGAAAATGGGCTCAGAAAAATGTTTCGGTGTCCTACGGTTATGGAGCTATAGGTCGCCTGGCAGATGAAGGATGAGGGGAAGAAGAGGCTGATTTGAATTCAGCATGACTTTGTTGTCACCCAGTTGGCCAGGAGTTGATCTGTAGGAGGACTGGGACAGCAATTGGGCCTGTTGCTCTGACACCCCCCCACAGTGTTAAGAATATTGCACATATTAGTCAGAGAGCAAAAAGTAGGAGACAATCTTATATGAACTTATGTCCTGCTCCTCCTCCACGTTTTGATAGCACATACATGATAATATTGTAAATTATAGCTTACAATATTGCATGACACAATATCCATGGAGGAAAAATTCCCATGTAATGTAACTGAGCTATTCACTTAAAGTTTGGTGTCATTTTTAAACTTTTCAGCAGATGATTCCACTTTTGGGTGAGGCACAGAGATGACAAAACACTACAGTGGTCTAGGCGAGTTTGTTGTTTGCAGAAAGAACAAAATCAAGTCAAGAGGATAACTTGATTGGAAACTTTACAGTAAAATCTGAAACCTTCCTACATGTGTAACATGTATTGCTGTTAAGGCTTGCTTCTTCTTTAAGCCCCTGCACTGGATGAGCTTTTAAAACTGTTTTTAAAAAATACTCCTAATTTTTGGGTTAAAGCTTACGAATTCTCATTTTTAGATCACTCTTTTTATTGTTGGACTCGACAAGAGTAGCTTTGCATGAGTCACTGTTCTCTTGTGATTGACCATATTGGGGATAAACTCTGCCGTTGACATGTTTCAGAGCCAAGAATTTTAAAAATGACATGTAAATCATGTAATTGAGTTTTTACAGTAGTCTGAATTCTGAGCATTTAGTTGCACTTATTCTGACCTTGTTATCTTAAACTTTGGTCAGGTGTAATGAGCATTTTCATATGAAAAAGCTTAATAGGTGTTTGTAGAGTGCAGTTCTAATTTTACTGTATACAAAATAAAAATATAATGTTTAATTTTTTAATATAAACCTTGATTAGAGTTGGTTTTTACTAACAAATAAAGCAGGATGAAAGTCAACCGCTGAGCCAAATCATGCTCCTCTTTTGGAGGAAAAGGAGTTTTAATGGAAAAAATATGTATATGTAAGGATCTCGTGTAGAAGCCCAACATTAGGTTATAAGTTCACCAGATAATGATATCTAGTCTTCGTCTTAACAGTCCTTTCAGACATGAAGCATTGCGGCCATGTTTTTGGCCCGAAACAATGTGCATTACATGTTACTGTTAATGAAAGTGGCACACTGTATTGTAATGAAACTGTAATGAAATAATGAATGACAGTCACATTACCTGACTGCAGTTTTAATGATGAGGTTGATCGGTGCACTTTCACATTTTAATGGGAAGTTGTTAGTTAGCAAATAGCTATTTGCAAGTCTTACTGACACAGACCAACATTAGCCTTTAAATGGCAATGTGTTTCTGGACAATTGACATGGACTTTTTTCAGTTTTCACTTAGCAACTCTTGAGGACAACAGTACCAAACTATTTAGCAGCTTTATCATTTTCTATGCTCATCGATTAGCGGCTAACTTAATATGCTAATATTTGGTCGTTGGTAATTAGCGATCTTCTAAGGGTTCAAGTTGTAGGAAAATGTAACCTTCTTCAAGTTACTCTATTAATTAGACAAATAGACATTTTATTGCGTTGTTTGTGTGTGCGGTTTTAAGCACTTATGATGTTTAGCAAGCTTAAACTGAATACAGCAGTGCAGCAACATTGACAGGCGGCCTTGAATCTCTAAACCTGAATATGTTTCCCTTTGTACTTTGCTTGCCGAATGACCATTGCTAGCTGCCAGTTACAAATTATTCAAACTGTCACAAAGACCATAATCCGTGAAATGCATTTAGAATACTGCCTGATGGGTTTGATTCATTAATACATCTGATGTAAGTGCAATGGAAAGTAAAGCCATTTTGACTGAAAGAGAGAGAGAGAAATGTGAAGCCGACACTAATGCAGTGCTGATCACTCGGTTAACTGGGGAGAAAGAAAAAGGAGGGGGGGTGCTGAGGGTAGAAAATAAGTGGCATCCCGCAGAGCTTTCTAACTCCTCCAGGAGATTGACACCTGAATGTGCTTTCATGCGGCAAACCGCTGGGTGGCAACACCCTGCCAATCCCCCAACCCCCCGACCCCAGCTTTTTCTCCATCTCCATCCATCCCCCTCCCCAGCCCATAGACCCCTGATCTCCTCGCGACCTGACACTGCATAGAATATCCATCGTAATGTCACATTTAGGCTCAAATTGAGTTCTAAAATGCTTATTTGGTAAACAGTGTTTCCACACTTTGCTTGATGCGCGTCTGGGTGCATCAGAAGTAAATTGTGGGCCCATTAAAATCAAGGAGAAACTCGCCGAGTGCATCAGAAAATCACATTTGAGCTAATGGTATGTCGTTAATTATTCAGTTTGCCCCATAAAGTATTCAAGCCTCTAATTTTTTTTAGCACATTATGTTTATTAGATCATGATGTGATTATGATAATTATAAGGCAGTCAGTGTGGGGCTCTAATGCACTTTTGATACCTTTTTGGAGGAGACTGAGAGAAGTGTCATTATTTCTGAAAAGAGCAGTAGACTCCAGTATTTATTCAGGGGATTTTAGTCGAGTTGATTTGCGTTGGAATTAAGTGAAACTGCATTCCACTCCAAGTGCATGTGATAGTTTTCGATCACACGCACGTTCTACCTGTCATCTTCCTCTTTGTTTTTTGTTTTGTTTTTTCCCCCTCCCTCGTAACATATTTGATCACCGCTGTTGTGTCCTTCTGCTGTTTTCCTCGGTTTGTTCTCATTCATCTTGCGTCTCCATTGAAGGTGGACGAGGAGGGAGGGAAAGAGGGAGGGTCTGGGGACAGAAGAGCTTCGCAGCGGGCCTCCGCTCCATTTATCAACATCAGGATTTCAATCGCAGCGCTGCGTCTTAAAAGCCAACTCGGAAACCCGTGCTTTTCCCTAGAACAAAAGCAAACGGAGCCCGACTTAAATATGAAATCCTACCTTTAACCTCATCATGCTGAGCTCACCTTTTCACCCAGCGGCACGCAGCTACACGAGTTTACTTTGCTTCCAGAAGAAGACGGCAGATAAAAATAAGTGAAGAGCATTTACAGGAGCCTCTTTACAACAGCCTTGAGGCTTCTTGCATGAAAAAGCTTTTTTTATTCTTAAAAAAAAAATGTATTCAGTGCGTTTTAATTCTTCTGTTTTTGTCGTGGCTTTCATGGTGCACCGCGCTGTTTCACCATGACAAGCCGAATTAAGTCTAGAGCGCTAAACACCTCTGTATGACAATCTTTTCTGTCGCCTCTGAGAAACAGTTTACTCGTGATATTCTTCAGCTCTCTGAGGGGCTGGCAGATAAAAAACAGCCATGGGTTTACATTGACCTTCCATACAGAAGCATTGTATCCTTGCCTATGTGTTTGTGTGTGTGTCTGTGTGTGGATGCATGTTGTCATTACTGGGTCCCTTCCACATTTAGCCCTCCATATGGCTCATGTAGATAGCTTTCTTTGGGTCGTGTCTTGGCTCGGCTTTAATTAGTGGATTTGCTGCTAATAGATGGAGCTAATTAACAGGGATTGGGGCTCCTGCATATTTACTATCACTCCTATCTGTGTGTGTGTGTGTGTGAGAGAGAGAGTGTGCACGGTCATATGTGTGCAAGCTGACATGTTTCTGTCTACCCAACGATGGAGACAACGGATGCTGTCACCTTGGTAACCATGTAAAATGGATTCCAGGGGTGGAATCAGCCCGAGCCAATTAGACATAGACATGCTATGGAGTTGGCAGGGCGCACACAGACGCACACTCTGTGTCTGTGTCGATCAGCCTTCCTATCTCCCTCGCGCACAAGCACGCGCACACATACACGTGTAGGCAGTCAGACAGCGTCTTGCCCCAGGCAGTGTGGATATGACCATCATAATCACATCATCCTCTCCCTCCGATAACAATAACTGCTCAGGGATGCAAATAATCTGTGCGTCCACATATCTTATTATTGCAATCAATAATAACGAAGCAGCACCAAATACACGCTCACTCCCAAAAATAACACTCCTGTCACCCTAATGAGAAAGTATAGCCTATTACCACACTCTGTGCATTGCTGTGTGTGCGTGTGTGCACGCGTGTGCAGAGCGTGTGCGTTTCAGCAGCTGTGTCCCCCTTCTTTAAAAAGCGAGGAGATCAAAACGGAGCAAAGGGCTCACGGGGCGTAAAAACTAATTTACTTTGAAAAAAAAAGTAATTTTGCCGTCTGAGTTTCTCTATTTTTATTTATTTTTTGCCCCTGCCATCAAATAGCCCCACTCTTCATCAAAAGCACAGTGAGTGAGAAACGGGCCAAAATGTTGAGGGTGAGAATCCACACGCACTCCGATCAGCGTGCGTGGGTACTCCCAAAACAAAACCATTGACCCACATGCATTCTCGCTTCACTCAGCCCGTCCCGATGAAATGGCCAGGGCATTACTGCTGACTTTGTGATAACGCTGTGTTGTGTTACTAATGTCTAACACACACAGCATACACGCTGCATCTCGATTGGCCGGGTTAGGCTGACTTGTAAGTGTCAATAAGTGAGTGTAAGTGTGTTTGTATGATGTGTGTGTGTGTGCTGATAAGTGAGTGAGTGTATGTGAGTGTGGATGATTGCTGATTTGTGGCAGGGTGTCTATTGTTAATGAAATCCTTTGTGCCGCTCTGATTGGCTCATCAATCAAACAGCAGTTCGCATATTACCCATAACCCCTTTCTGCTCTCTCCAGGTGGTGGATTACAATGTGACACGTGCATGTGTGCACTCACATCGACATGTGATGGAAGGATGGAAGGACTGTCTATCTATCGATCTGTCTATCTATACTGTATGTTGTTTATTAAAAAATATGTAGACACAGAACACAAAACATTCAAATTATCTGTTTAAAAATGTGTAGGAGCAAAACAGCGGAGCAAATTTGGACCTCTGGGAATGTCCTTTGGTGTCTGGGCCCTGGACCTTTGGTTCTTCTTGGGTGGGACAGTTGTGGAGGTCAGTGGAGGTCAGATTATGTAGTTTTTTGCAGCATATCATGCTGGTAACCATGTCTCCTGCTCAGAGAGGAAAAATGACATGTGCCTGGACTGGAAGAATGTTTTTGTGTGCTTTGAAAAAGTAGATAAACATGGCACTATAAGGACATGATCAATATTACTGACTTTACTTGTCAGTGGCGTTAACCTTGTGGCCGATGAGCGTACTGTGCATAGGCACCCCGCAGACTCACTAAAAGCTTCCCCAAAGTGTTTACCCCAATGTTGCTGTCATCTCGATTTCCATCCCCAGAATGAAGGAGACAATGAAACAGTGAATGCTTCATCTGCATTAATTTCTGCTTGATTCAAGGTGTCGTGGCTAAAGAGGGCAAAAGGAGGGGCGATGGGAGGGAGGCGAGGTGAAGGGGAAAGGGTGGAGGAGGAGAGGCAGCTTCGCAGGGGGGAAATTGCGAGAGGAGGGGTGTGTGTGAGGAAGAGGCCCTGGGGGACACCTCATTGCGGCTGGCCCCGAAGCTAAGAGAGAAACAAACACACACACACCGTCGCATATCCACTGAGATTAGTAACAGCAGACACACACGAGTGCACATAATCACATTCACATATATGCACACTCATGCAGAAAAGCCATAGACATAACGAGGTAAACGCCCCATACAATGGTTATGAAATCAAATGAGGATACAACAGAGACAGTACTCGTATCAGACATACATGTGATCATGTACAGATTGGATTGTAGGCCAGCTCAGGCCCATAGGTGTAAATCATGCTTGTAGCTAATAAAGAACAAACCTGGAGGAATCCAGGTTTTAAACAAGGAATAAAAAAGCATAGTGTGTGTACACTGGGATAAATTTTGAAGTCGTTGTGTACAGAATAGTATTAACCTGTAAGGGAATTGTTAGACTTTTATTTTATGGACTTACTAGTTCATAAAAGGTGGATGTCCACAGTCCAAATTCTAAAACACAAAAAGAGGGTCTATTCTTTCAAAAGAAATCATAATTTCTTCATAAGTTTGTGTTTTATTTATCCCTTTTTCATGACTGCTTCATGCTTCCTGGTATTCTGGCGCTTTTAACTAATTGTTAAATAAAAAAACCAAAATAATATCCAACAATCATTTTTAAGCGTGGCTTGCAGCCTTTACTTACGTCTAAACATACCCACAAAAGCCACAAGTAATTTCACCCTTAGGCCCCGCCCCTATAAGAGAATAAATAGCTTTTTAAAAATTTGTTAAACACATGTAATGTTCTAAATATTTAGGTCGGGAAGCAAGTGTAAAAACGAAGTTGAGCATAATTTCAAACTGGATTCTGCAAATATAACAAACCACACACATCTGTCTTTCTAGCTAACTAGGTGCATGCATGGTGGTGGTAATGACAGCTGAGACCAGAGAGTGCTCTTCTGTATCTAAATTATTAATTTTTAATTCTTAATTAATCATGTTAAAAAGGACAGAAGTCTTTCAATTCGAAGGTTTTACATATCAGGATATCATAAAAAATCATCTGATCCTTAGCAGGTTTTAAATCGAGCTAAATACATATATCTCTGAAAAACAACATGACATATTACATTGTTTCATTATTTATCTAACATTACATAGAGCAAAAATGCAGAAGCAGTGTGTAAAAAACCAAGTTCACACTTTCTGCTTCCATAGGATTTAAGTAGGTTGCTAGGATAATAGGTATCTATGTGCTGCTAATCAAATACATCCAATTAAGTGATCATCAGCAAGTGTGAGCACGTCTATAAAAGCAGATGTTTTTCTGTTTGCCTTCTGGAGCAATTCATGTATGTCATAATACACAGCAGAGAATGAAAGATATTGGAAATTATGTGGACTGCTCATAAGTCTGGGAACGATTATGAGTTAATTTCCAAGCAATTTTAAGTCTATCATTGATACAGTGAGATAGATTGGTCACTATTCAAGTGCCAATCTTGCCAGGTGTGGATGTCACAGGAAATTCAAGTAGAACCAAGAAATGCTTAGAAAGCTGCAAAAATCCAGGAGCTACATGTCACACTCTACAGGTAAACAAATGTTAGTGTTCATGACAGTGGAATTAGAAAGACTGAGCAAGTATGACATGTTTGGAAGGTTTGCCAGGATAAAGACTCTTCTCTTCAAAAAGAACATGGCAGGAGAGCTTAGGTTTGCAAAGCTGCATCTGAGCAAGCTACAAGGCACCCTTTGGGCATAATGCACAGGGCTATTTGGAGCAAAAAACAAACACAGCATATCAGTACAAACACCTCATAACAGCTTTCAAGCATGGTGGTGGAAGAGTGACGATTTGAGCTTGTTTTGCAGTCTCAGGACGTGGGCACCTTGCAGTTTTTGAGTCAACCATGAATCCAAAAGCTAAAGCTTGGTCCAAACTAAGTCATACAACAGGATAATAGCCATACAGTAAAGAATGACTGCACTGCAGAGTACTGCCTCATAGATCCATACACACAGCAACATGACCAAAGACAGTCTTGTCTCTGGCACACGTTGGCCTTCCTGTGTTATGATATGCTTCCTGCTTGAACCACTAATACAATTGTCACCTAGAGAGGTGTTGCTAGGACGCTGATATAAGGAAAAGGAGGCGGATTAGGTGACAGCTGTTGTGGGAAAAATGGAGGGATTGCTGCATCGCTATAGCTAACTACAGGGTTGCTGCTGGTATGTTAGCCAAACGCAGAGGTAAAACACACAACGACCGAACGTCTGTTTAGCCATTTAAAAAAAAATAAGAGCACGTTTTGTGTCGGTGTAAACAGCATGTGTGCAAATGTAGGTTGAGAAACAGCTTTGGTAAAATACATGTGTAATAATTTGCTAATTAGCCATGTGCTCATGTTGCTTATGCTAATTAGCCATGTGGGCCTGTGATGGTTAAGACCTGATTAAGGCATACAGGTCTGGTGAAAGTGGAAATGTTCTAAGGCAGCGGTCCCCAACCTTTTTTGCACCACGGACTGATTTATCTCGAACAATATTTTCACACCTTAAATGCCTTTAAGGTGTTGCGGATAAATACAACAAATAAAATACCGGTACCAAAAAAAGGACGATTTATTCATAACACATGTGAGAAGACCCAGGGAAACAGAGTTAACGATAAAAACAATAAAAAAAAAAGATTAAAAACCCAGAAAACCATAAATTTCACACCAGAGCCTCAACTCTCACGGCCTGGTACCAAACGAGACATGGACTGGTACCGGTCCGTGGCCCGGTGGTTGGGGACCGCTGTTCTAAGAGCCTACAGGTAGAGCATCAAATGGATATACATCAGAATGATAGAGCAAGTGTGTGTTGAGTAGTAGTAGTAGCTAGTATTTCCCACATTGAAATTATAATGTTAATGTATCATTATACAATAAACAATAATTTGGCTTTGATATGTGTCATTGATCTTTAAGGTAAAAAGATGCTAATTCAATTCTGCAGCACACACTGACTTTCTTATAACATATGTTTCTTGTTAAGTCTTAATTGATTCGATAGTACTCAAAAACAGGTCAAGACTTTAGACTTCAGATGCAAACTGCATCTAGAGCTAATCAATACCTACAAACAAAATGCTCTCAGCTTGCATTTTCCAAGAAACAGCAGATAAGGTGAACTCTCCTAATCGAGACAAGATGTGAAGTAGGAAGAAAATTTTCCAATAGCACTGTATGTCTGATGGGCAGAACAGCAAAGTGGCAAAGCGACGCCTCCCACATAGTCGCAGAAGAGAAGCAATATGAACAGCTGTGTTCAAACAGGTTTTACATGGAGGAGTCATCGGAAGGAAAACTTATCTGCAGCTTCATCACTAAGCCAACATCTGAGGTCTGTGAAGCAACACGGTTTTGGAAACAAGGGCTGCAAACAGATGCAGTTTAGATTGAGCTGTTTGGCCACAAGGTATGCTTGGAGGATAAAAAAAAGAAAAGGAAAAAGAAAGGAAGCAGCATTTGATGAAATGGACACCTTGCCAACTGCTGGGTGGAAATTTTCTGGTTTGGGTTTGCGTGACAGCCAGCTGCACGGGAAAGATTTCACATATCAGAAAATTTGTGGGACAAAAAATCTCAGGCGGCGAGTTGAGAGAGTAAAATCCAAACTTTCTATAAAAGTGTGCAAAAAAACCCCAAATCTACAGTTAGCTTTAGAACATTTTATAGAGATACTGGCTTGATTCTTTATGTACGCCCTGCAATATATTATGTAATACCCATTTCCTAAGAGACTCTTCCAAGAAATAAGAAAAAGTAACGACGATACAAAGACACACATGCTGCAGAGAATGTGTTCTTCTTTTGGCATGAAAAATTCAGTAAAATAAGATGACAAGGTGACAAATTTATTTTCACGTCTTTTTCTGTTTGACCAGTGTATGGCAAGAAGCAAGCAGGCGTCTTCTTCCTTCTTTCCCTCCTCCTGTCCGCCCCTCCATTCCAACCTCTTGTTCCACATCTCCACTCTTTCATCTCAACAGCCTGTCAGCTCTGGGACACAGTTATGACTCATCTGTCTGTCACATTGAGGATGCCAGACAAACAGACAGTCAGAGAGTCAGTCTTTATCTCTGGAGAGCAAATCACAATTTGGCGCTGGAGGCCCCGTCCAAAAATCAGGCAATCTGTGCTGTCTACACCCCTCCCTTCCCTTTCCCTGGCAGTTGGCAGTTTACTCGATTATACTTCATTGTAGATCAGATCAGAGATTGATTGGCAGGCTGAAGGAATTCTACAGCACTGCAGCGTTTTAATCTATTTAAAATCTGAAGTATTTTATGATTAGAGTTTTGAGTAACGAGATTATGCTTTTTTCCAGGGTTGGCAAAAATAACTTTTAGGCAGACAGCAGATTGTGTAGTAATATTTTATAAGTGTTTGAAACGTCTTTGAAAACATATTAAAGTTGAAGTGAAATGGGACTGAAATGAGCCCCTTACGTTGCTGTTAGCAGTCGATGGTGTAACAGAGATTTGCTACACGAGTAAAGGTCTACATTTCATCCACTCTATAGACAGTATAGACCATGGACATAGCTTCTGTGATGTCATCCATTGGTTTCTAAAGTCTTATTATGAAGTGTTAAGA
>NC_138957.1:5007500-5337500 GCF_965226115.1 Aulonocara stuartgranti | reverse complement strand
TATCATAACAAAATGTGCACCCTCTCCATCTAACTTGTGCGTGTGTTCAGTAATGACAGAGTGACTGATGTAGTTCTGGTCTCAATGGGTAGATACCCTGTACTTAAAAATCCATTTAAGCTTGTAAAACCACTCACCCGTAAAACTTCAGTCTGGTTGTATGTGTGCGTATGTGTGTGTGTCCGTGTGCTACATGTCACTATGTGTCCATTGATTGCGTGAGCCGGGTCTTTGTGTCTTCGCTCATTAACTTTGATTGCAAGGGCGAGTGGGGGACGCTTGTCGAATAAAAACAACAGGTTGGCTCTGCTGTGAACTTCACAATTCATGGGAGGTGAGAGGGAGCAAGGTGATAGAGACTGGAATTCAGAATGAAGATAGAAGGAGAATAAAGGAGGGGAGGAGGCTGTAAATAAGTGCATTTCAGTATTGTGGAAGGGTATATGAGCAGGGACTGTGACAGGTTAGAGTCTGACAGCTAAATGGCTAAAAGTCAGAAGACGTGAAAGCAGGAGAGGCGCAGGAAAAAAGCAAAGAAGAAGATGGGTGAGGTTGGCTGTAATTGTTTATGTCACCAACCAGAATGAGTCTAAGCGTGATCGTTTGTCTGTATGTATTAACAGAGCGCTGTTAAAAAGGTGATGACACTGACGCTAGAAGCTGGAGATTTTAAATAATCTTTCAAAGCTTCTGTGTGAAAGAGTGTAAACTGTTTTTCATGGAATAACATTTATTGCTTTTGGGTAAACTGTAACTTTTAAGAGGAGACTTTGCCCAACTCTCTTGGTTATCTATGACAGACTATGGACTCATGGAAAGGTCTTAGACAAGAATTTCAGAGAAATTCCAAAGGGTGTGACATTTATGCTCACTTCATAGTGCCTTAATGAAGGCCTCAGTCACACTGTCACCTCTTTTAATTGTTTTGTTGCGAGCTGATTACCATGGTCACCATTTACTCTCTGAGCTGCAGCGAAACTTGAATAAGTCTGACACAAACCTAAAATTCAATTCAATTTTATTTATACAGCACCAAATCACAACAGTCACCTCAAGAAACTTTATATTGTAAGGTAAACCCTACAATAATACATTCAGAGAAAAACCCAACAATCATATGAACCCTTTGAGCAAGCACTTTGGAAACAGTGTGAAGGAAAAACACCCTTTTAACAGGAAGAAACCTCCGGCAGAACCAGGCTCAAAGAGGGGCGGGGCCATCTGCAATGACTGGTTGTGCAAAATGACATACTTCTTCAAAGTAAATGTGTCTGTGCTGAAACCAGCACGATTCAAAAACTGAGCTTTTACTTTGAAGGTGAATGGTCACAGTTTCACTACTTCTTGGTGAGTAGATTGCAAGTGTTTTCACATGTCAGCATCACACGTTGTGTCTAATTACACACCAGCGGCTTCCAGCATCCTCCATCAAACACATACCAACGGTTGCGGAACGCACACTTTTCCTTAGAGACCACTGATTACCATGGCATCACTGACTGGTTTTTTAGCCTGTGTGACTGGGGCTTTAGTAACTGGCAGTAACCTCCAGCAAGTACTTGCAACTATTTGGGAAATAATAATTTCTCCCTAGCAATTAGTGGAAATGACGGCAGAAATGCAGGAAATGATCTCTAATGCATCTCTAGGCCTACGTTTTGGCTTCACTTGTCAGGGGATTGACTAGCTGACAATCATCAGGTATTGAGGTGAAGTTGGCTTAAAGATCTCAAAAAGCAACACATCATGCCATGATCTAAAGAAACAGCTGCGAAATAAAGTCATTCCTAGAGCTTCGGGACTCCAGTGAACCATAGTGAAAGCTATTATTCACAAATGGAGAAAACTAGGAGTGGCCATCAGTTTGTGCCCTGAAGCTCAAGTTCACTCGATCTACACAGCAGGACAAAGATCCAGAACACACCATGAAGTTCACCTCTGAATGGTTCAGATAAGTAAAGTGAAGGTTTTGGGGTGATCTCGTCAAAGTATGGACTTAAATCAGGTTTAGCTGCTTTGGAACGACATTAAACAGACCGTTCATGCATCTTTCATTGTGGCTCAATTGAAATAATTCTGCAAAGAAGAGTGAGCCAAAATTATTTAACAGCAATGCGAAAGACTCAGTGCCAATTTTAACAAACATTTAATTGCAGTTCTTGCTGGCAAGGGTGGCAAAGCCATTTAGGTTTAGGGGACAATTACTTTTTCACATAAGGGTTGGATAGCTTTTTCCCCCCTTTGTACAATCATTATTTAAAAACTGCATTTTGTATTTATTCTGGTTGTATTTGTCTAACATTACAATTGGTTTGATGATATGAAATGTGTAAGTGTAAGAAATATAATATGACTTTTTCACAGCAGTGTTCATCACTATTTGTGGAGGAATTTCAGCTTCAGCTGATAGCACAGTGACTGTCTCACTGCGAAACAGACACACCAAAGTCGCTTTGAAGATGGAAACTGACTGAGTGGTCGCAGACCTGTCCCCATCTTCAAAGCAACGATTTCAAAGGCAACAAAATTACAAATTCACCGGACACACTGAGTAATTTTGATTGTGCCGTGGTCTCTAATCACCATTTTCTCTAGTCTGACCGTAGCAATAATATGCTACCATGCCATCCTTTACCAGTTGCTTTTATTTAACTGTCCTTCATCTGTGAATGACTGTTATCGCTACATTATTGAGCTATCTTGCTTTGGAGAGCTGGACTCTAGATGAGTAGCACATCTAACACTATAGTATGATAGCAGTTAACATCAGTTAAGTATTAGAAAATACATTAATAACTTTTTGGAACTCTGTATTTCTCAGTACTTCTTTTAAAGCTAGTATAAAGACGTTTTTTTAACTGTTGTAGAACTTGAAAACTCTTAGTAGAGTAACTGAACTCCATTCAGAACCATTAAAGAGAATTATTCACATGTACGTCTACAAACATATGCCATTCAGGGAATTATTTGAAGTTTGTTGGCCTTAAGTACTTCAAGAGGACAGTCCAGCCCAGAGTACAACCCTCCCAAGAGTGCATTGACAGGCTATGACATTCTCCCTCATTGGACAGCTCTCAGCTGGGACAGTTAAGAAACAGAGGAGTCCACAGATGAATAACTAACTACCACTGACTCTTACTGAACACATTTTAAAGTAGGCTTGTTTATTCTCTTTGATGCTGTTACATAAAGCATCTTGATCTGACTGTTCCATAAATTCCGTTTATAAATAGAAGAGCAGGGTTTATGAGTGTCTGCTCTGCCTCTCGTGTAAGGTAAATCAATTTAGATCAGTGCTATTGGGCCTTGTGTTAGATCCCCCATATATATCCTCTAAACATCATTCTAAGCCAACAGATGTTGCAACGTTATTCATCAGCAACGATAGTCAAAGATATGGGCTTGATGGATTTTTTTCGTTTTCAATATAATTTCATACAATTATTGTTGTAGAAACTTTTAATGTGTTGTAAAGTTTGACAGTGATGCAAAGCCAGTTTCTGGAATGCAATAAAGGCGCTGGGATTGTGGCATTAACCATGACCTTACTGAGACTTGTAACCTTTTTTCTACCTGAGAGCATACAGAGGAGGACCGTGTGTGTGTGTTGGGACACATTCACCTCACACCCTCAGCCACATCCATAACTTTTTATGTTCAGCAGTCTGCACTTCTCCTCATTGGCATAATTTACTGCTGTTTTATGCAGCGTATCCTGTAGGTCGTCCAAAGTTTAACACCTCTGTTAGATTTTAACATCTGTGTGACTGCACCGTTCTGCCGGCCAGAAACAGGGACCTCTATTTTTCTGCATCCACCTCTAACACCCATTCTTTCAGTTCTATTGTATTAAATGAAGCCGTTTATTCAGCGAATTTCACAGTTGAGAAAATTCTCTCTTTCCTGTGTGTTAAGTGTTTAATCATCATTTTATCTGAGTAATTGAGGAAGATCATTTTGTATATTTCTTTCATTTCCACCCTCAGGCGCATAATTGAGACCATTAGAGGTGATAACGTCAGGAGCTGGGTTTTCCTCCAAGTCTTTTATGAGGTATTGAATTAGACAGACTGAATGGAAACAGTGAAGCTCCCATAAAAAAAGTGCTTATGGCAAACATATTTAGTGATTATAAATATATGGTGCAGTCAGCTGGAATAGAAATGAAAGTAACCTTGATCCAACACAAAGAAATGTCTAACATGTTGTAGCTTGCAAGATTTTAACTGCAGATTTCCCAAGGTGCATATCTGTAATTTTACTATTGAAATTAGTATTTTAAGTATTGAAATTAGTAGTATTAACCTTAGATCACACCAACCAAGGAAATTTAGGGGTTGTGCTTGCAGCACTGAACATTTCTTTCTGGTGGAGCACCACCTGCTAACTGGAGTGAAGCAATGTTTAAGAAGAGGAAAAAATCACTCAGGCTGCATTCATGGCAGTGAATGAGGAGAGGATGTTCTTAGACAGATGTTACAGCAGAAACTGGGTGTGATCAGACCTGGCCAGGTCAATTGGGTCAGAGTGTTTGATGTTTAAAGGCCATCCCTGCCTCAGCATTGCTTTGTTGATGCCTGAGGTCAGAGGAGAAGGGCCAGACTGATTCATGGTAATAGGAAGGAAGCAGTAACTCAAATAACCACTTGTTACAACCAAGATATCCAGAAGAGCGTCTCTGAATGTGCAACATAATATCTACAAGATTCAGCTACAGAAAACAGAAACATTGATTTTTGCTCTGACATTCAGATGGTGGGGTCAGATTTTGGTGTAAACAATGTGAAACCTAGGATCCATACTGCCTTGAATCAGAATTGGACCTTGAACCTTGTTGGTGGTGATGTAACGGTGTAGGGCAGGGTTAGGCAACTCCAGCCCTCGAGGGTCGGTGTCCTGCAGGTTTTAGATCTCACCCTGGGTCAACACACCTGAATCAAATGATTAGTTCATTACCAGGCCTCTGGAGAACTTGAGGTGGTAATTTAGCCATTTGAATCAGCTGTGTTGGATCAAGGACACAGCTAAAACCTGCAGGACACCGGCACTCAAGGCCTGGAGTTGCCTAAACCTGGTCTAAGGGATATTTTCTTTACGACACGTTGAGCCGCCTAGTACCAAATGAGCATTGTTTAAACATCCCAGCCTACCCGAGTATTATTGTTGACCATGTCCATCCTTTCTTGACAACAGTGTACACATCTCCCAATGGCTGCTTTTCAGCCAATTCTGTGAATCTTGGGCAACTCGACTTGTATGAAATGTTCTCAGCTGGGCATCGTGTACCTGGAGTCAAGTGTTACATAAGTTGAAACGGCAGCAATTTTCTTTGTGAGTATTGATTCAACGGCGTGCTTCGGGGAAAATCCTGTTCTAAGGTTTATTTTTTAGCACCTGACGGCTCCTTTTGGCCTCTCATCCGTAAACACTCTGCATACTATTTCAGGTGATTCAGTTTATTTTGAAAAATCTCAACAGGAGCTTGACCTTTATTGTGAAAGGTTTATGTGGAAAATAAACAAGCGGACGGCGGAGCCACATGATCGTTGTTGCTAACGACAACGCATAAAAACAGCCGCTTGTCCGTACGTAGTGTGGTTATAGTAAATATAAGAGAAAGAGAGAACTTTAAGAAATTCTACAGTGACCATCAAAGCGATAAAAAAAATATTGCCGTAAACAGTGTATTTTGCGACACCACAAAACAAACGATAGACTTTTTTCATTGTGATCCGATATATATCGTTATATATCGAACAGCCCTACATGGCATGCATTTTTAATTTCTCTTTGCTATTTGGGCGGATTGGGAGCTGATGAAAAACAAGATGTAAAAACAAAGAACCTGATTACCTGATTTTTGTTTCTGACTAAATGCGATCCACATATGAGCGCATTCATTTTAAATTTCGACAGAACAGTGGCAGTATAAAATCCTCGTAAGTGGATATCAGGCCCTTGTAGAGCAAAATTTAATATTTTGGTCCAGGCAACCCAAAATGCAATGTCCACATATGTGGATGCCAGGTCCTAGGAGTTTAAGGCAATTCTGAAGGCAACAGTGGGCCCAACCTGTTATTAGAAAGGTATTAAGAGAGGCATAGGTCAGTCATGCTAGGTCATCACTTTTTTGCAAGCCTAACAGATAATGACTGAAGTTACGAACATGTCTTTCAACCTAAATAACCATTTAGGTTATTTGTCTCTCTGGAAAAGTAGCTTTCTTCACCAACTGTATAGGTTCAGGCATGCTTGCTTTGGTCTTGGCAGACTTTTGGAAGGTTTTTTTTGCAACATGGGATCTCTGTCATCACAATCATTTCTTATAGAATATTTACTGCTTAAAGAAGTCTCAACTATTGCTTTGTAACAATAAATAAATAGCAGTCTGCCAACTTTTATTGATCTGTCCAGCAACCCCGACTTAATCACCTACTTTAATTTTGCTACACTAATCGGTCGTAGGTGGAACTTTTACTGACAAATAAAAGAAGAAATGCCACTTGCCACTGAGTTTGGATGCGGTGTGGAAACACAGTGTTTACTCCTATTATTTTCTGTTCATTTACACCTGAATGCATAAAAAAAGCCCATCATAATAACAGAGAGCGTGCATGCCAGCCTGTGTTGAGCTATATACAAAATATTTAACAGGAGGTTTATTTACTCCTCATAGCCGAGAGCTGCATGTGCCAATTTTGCTCTCCACTGCGTGCACTAGCTAGCTGATGCGCATGTCAGCCTTGACATAACTTTACTCTGTTATCCCTTTCATTCTTTCACACTCTGCCTTCTTTGCCACCCCAAGGCAGAGCAAGGCAGTGAGGGATCCCAGTAAAAGCAATGATCAAAAGTAGCACTTGGATGCCTACAGGTTTCTCTGACATGAGAGGAGATTGTGTGGTGGGGGAGATAGATGGCGGAGCAAGATTTGGAAGAGCAGGAAGGAGGAGGCGAGAAAAGGAGGAGAGACACACCCTTAACTTGTCAGGCCCAAGTAGAGACTGGTACCTCAAAATTGGGAGAGATGTAAAGAGATGGTGGTGGTGGTGATGGTGGTGGGGTGCAAGAGAGGATGAAAGGTTTGAGGCATGAAAGGAAGGCAGACATGGGGTGAAAATAAGCGGAAAAGGAAAGTAAAGGAGAAAAAAGGGCGAGAGAAAAAGTTGGGTTGAGCAGAGCGCGACATGAGGAGAAGAGAGAGCTGGAGTTGAAAAGCCGTCACAGGTGAATAATTGAAGACAGCCTTGGCTGCCTACACTCGTATACAGTAAAGTCAAAGGCAAGAGTGCAGATGCGAATGCGCAACCCTGAGCAAGACCGACATGGAAAATCTTTCGGTAATGAGGAAATTCTTGATTCAGTATAATAATATTTTCCCAGTTCGGAGAGATTGTCGTTCCTCAGCTCATTCAAATCCGCTGCCTGTATTTCACTTTTCTCAGAGTGGATCTGATGGCACCGCACAGGAGCAACTCAACAAGAAGCCGATAACGCCGGGTCTCTGATAAGCACTGAAGTACGACAATAACACGAGTGTGCCAGAGCTGCTCTCTGTTTAGATATTGTGAGCTAGGTTTTGTCTGGGCCTCATATAAATAATTTTACTCTCTCAGGGGCAATGCTCGCTGAAAGATTTACCTCCTCGCTAGTGTTGTCTTTCTGATGTCTGGGTGAGATATTTTCTGCCCCCGTGTGTCAAAGCCTTGTGCTCCTATGTGGCGTGATTTCCTGCTCACACAGCATGTATAATGCATATCCCAAACTATACTGCTTGTTACATGTTTGTCTGCCCCCCCCACCTCAACACACACACACGCGCACACACATCATCTCCAAGCTTGAGCACAGAGTCTAATACACAGGCTTTTGGCACTCGTATGCTTTATTTGGCCACATATAAGACCAATTTCATCCAGATTTATGACTTCTGGAGTTGGGTTATTTCGCTGAATCCCCAGACAGGACACAATTCATGGCCGTTGTGTGTGATACCTGCTCTGTTTTCAAATCTGAGAGCCGCAACATAGCAGGCGTGCCAGGGGAGTTGTAAGGAGAAACCCTCTATATTTCCAGCAGCCCGCATCTTATTCAGCCCTGTCTACATTCGGCAGCTGAAAAAGAAAAGAACGCTCTGGGCAACTTTTATTACACCCTTTCCTCAATTACACCGTTGTCATAAAACAACACACATTTAATCACAGCCTCTGCTAACATGATGAAGTAGTTCATCACAAAGAAACGCACGGTCTTAACAACGGAAACATACATTTTAGAGCAGACAGATATTAGATATGTGTCAATAAAAAAGATATAGTTGTTGCCATTGTCAACGCAGCTCATGAATTATTATTGAGGGAGGGGATGGCATGTTCCATAACTTATCCATCTCCAGAGGAGACTGGTCCTGTGCTCCCAGGAGGAGAGAAGCATCCCCAGAGTGCGGAGACAAGGGTAGGCGGGTTGGGCTGATGCTCCCCCACAGGGGGATTCATGTGCTGTAAAGAAACAGTGACAGTCCATGTAGGGAACAGCGCATTAGAGAAATCCTTGGTGTGGGGAGACTCTCAGACAAAGAGTCTAAAAGAGTCTCTTGGAGGTACAAGGGGATTCATGCTGGCTGGTTTTCCCATTGAGATGATGGATGTGTCACCAACACGAGTCTGACACTGTTGTGACTTGACATATAAGCTAAAGATAGCAGCCAAAAGACACGAATACCAGAGCTCTTTTTCATAAACATATCAATGCACTCCTCTTTATACAAATGGTGAGCTTAATCCAGCATAATCTGCCCGTTCATGTATGTAGAAAAAAGCCGCTTCACATTCAAAGCGATTCAATCAAATAGGTTTTCAAATGTTTGAGTGCTCATTGGTGTATTCACTTATATTCATGATAAATAAAGTAGCCCATGTGATCGGAGCAACACCCTGTGTGCTTTCTGTCTTTTGTATCCAACTATTTCACAGCAGCAAATGCGTTTCAGGAAATAAAATGCTGATAGGATTTCTAGCAAATTAGTGAGGAAATGCTGCTAATTGAAATATCTGACAAAAATGTAGCTACATGTAGGGAAACCATTCTGTGTGTATTTAAAGCCAAATTCAAGCTTGAAATTGCTGTTGTAGCATTGTCTTGTTAAAATAAGCAAAGTATTGACTGAATGAGGCAATTGGTTGGAAGAAAATGTTGCTCAAAAACCTGTATATACTGAGCGCTGATAAAAAGCTGAATGGTCCTTCTGCTCTTCAGTCCGGGCAACACGTCATCCATGTTTTCCAAAAAGAATTTCAAATTTTGATTCAGCAAAATTCCACAGAACAGTTTTCCACTTTGCCTCACTTCATTTTAAATGACCTTTGATCCAGAGAAGACAGTATTTTTTCTGGATCGTGTTCACATATGGCTTCTTTTCTGTGCGCTGGAGCTTTAACTTGCATTTGTGGATGTCTGATGACAGTGATTTCTGGAATCCTGAGCCTGTGCATTGATTTCCATGACTCATTCCTGTTTTTGATTCAGTGAGAGCCAATACTGATTTTCAGCTTGCCCACAGAGATTCCTCCAGATATCTGAATCTGTTGATGACATTAAGTACGGTAGATAATTAGTAGTGCTGTCAGCGTTAATCTCGTTAAAATGACGTTAACGCCATAACCGCATTAACACGGCAAATCTCCGTTAGTGAGTTAGCGCAGATCGTCCGGTGCGCGGGGCTGGAGGGCGCTAACACGTTAACGAGCTAACTGAGCTAACCGCGCTAACGCGTTAGCGCCGTCCAGCCCCATGCACGGGGTGATCCGAGATTAACGAGATTAACGCTGACAGCACTAATACTTAGATATTCAAAGTCTTCAAAATTTCATGCTGAAACTCTTGTAGACACAGTTCTAATGAATTCTGCCTGTATAGTAACTGACCTGTTCCCAGTCAACTAAGTTGGCTGCAAAATGTTCCACCAGCTGTTTCTTAATATTCCCACTAACTTTTCCATCCTTTTGTTGCCCCCATCCAAACTTTATTGAAATGTGTTGTAGGGGTGCAACGATACACAAAATTCACGGTTCGAAACTTTGGTGTCACGGTTCGAAACTTTGGTGTCACGGTTCGATATTTTTTCGATACAAAAAAAAAATGTTCATGCCTTTTTAATTTGTCATTTATTAAAATTATAAATATATATTTTAACTCAAAAGTACAGTTTTTAAATTTAATGTTGCTGAAACAAAAAAGTAATAAAAAAAAAAAATATATATCTCAGGGCTCTCAAAATTTCAAAATCCCTGGTAGCCCTCCGGGCAGGGACTCTTCAGTTTTTGGTAGCCCAAAATAAATTTAAGTAGCCTGAATAAAAAAGAGAGCAATTTTTTGATTGATGTTTTGTTTCCTGTTTTGTTTCCTTTACAATATTATACATTAAAGTATAATATTGTAAAGGAAACAAAACATTAATCAAAAAATTGTTGAAAAACAAATTACAACATTGTATAAAAATTACAATCATCAACTCAAATACTTGGTTCTAATTGAACAGAAATTTCTATGAACTTGTAAGAACTGTGTAGGACATGAATCAGTCTGTGTCAGATCCTGAATTTGAAATTTGCACTGAAGTCACGGTAAGAGACAAGTGGAACCAAGATCTAGGCCATTTGGTCCGCATGTGATAAATAAAAGACGCGCACCAGATAAGAAGTTGCAACGCGCGTTTGCGTCCATATAAAAGGCACTGTTTTTGTCCGCTAGAGTGGGATTTTCACGGCACATTCTGCACCACATCTCTGTGCGTTCATCATTTTTTTGAAGCCAGCTCACCTCCTGCAACCACTTTTCCGAGAATACGTGTTTCTTTTGTGGTTCGGACTCCTTCTGACATTTCTTTGGAGGTGGAGGAAAACCAAAGTAATTGCTTAAAGGAGCTTCTTCGACATCTTTAAGAGTTCTAAACAAATGTCTGTCCTCCTCCAGAAAATCTTATGTACGCAAACACGCGTTGCAACTTCTTATCTTGTGCGTGTTTTTTATTTTGACAGCGAATGCGCACCTGCGGACCACTTATGTGCAGCCCTGGTTATTTAGCTCGTCATATTGCAGCCACAGAAATTCTTTTGTCCATGAAACCATAAAGCTGCACTTTCTTTTTGCCTTATAGTCTGATTTGTCATAACTTTTCCGTTTTGTGGTAAGCTTTTCTTTGGCTGTCACTTCTTCACCCTGACCTGTCTTATTTGGCTCAGCAGAACTAAAATATATATCCTGCTGCTTTTACACAGGCACTCACATAACGCTCAGCGATTCTCTGCGCGATCAACGTCTCACATGTTTAAGCTGCGGGAGATTTCACTTGTCATGTTTGCATAGTAAGCTAACGATTGATAAGACGATGTCAGAGGAATTGGTGCGCAAATTATCGTCACTCACCAATCAGTGCTGTCGCTCTCTATACACAGTTCGCGCAATTGCAAAGTGAAAGCAAAAAACAAGCGCAAATTCAAATGCGATTTCAATATGTCACATATTGACAGTGGCTCACCGATGCCAATGACATAATTACCCAGCTACATTTCCGAAAGAATGCAAAAGCATTGACATATATTTTTCCTTCCTACAATAGCCGGACGGGCAGGGCAGAGATAGATTTTGGTAGCCCGACTGGAAAAATCGCTAACCCCGGGACGTCGGGCTAGAGATTTTGCGAGCCCTGTATCTGATTGAGGAATCACTCATCTTTGGAAAAGAGAGTTTATTACAGAGAAAGGGCTCTTTCCAAAATAAAAGCTATACTATACGCTTCTTCTGGGCTATATTCTCAGCAGCATATTAAACATATCAGGTCCCCATAAGGAGAATCATGTGCTAACGGCTGTCTAAATGACTCGGGTAAAGTTTGTAGCATGCATGCTTGTTGTTTTTGTCTGCTTCCACTTGTCTTTGCACTCGGATGATGTCGGAGTAAATGTGCAGTCATATTCGTTGTGTTCCCACTAGTGCTTTCAGGTTAACCTCGTTGAAATGACGTTAAGGCCACAACACGGCAAATATCCGTTAACGAGCTACCGCGGATCGCCCCGTGCATGGGGCTGGACGGCCAACACATTAACGAGCTAACTGCGCTAACACACTAGTTCCCACCCATGTAATTGAGCATTGCGTGGCACATCCAACATACTGTTTTACTTTAGTCCATGACGCGCTTACCTTCAGGGTCATACGTCACATAAAAACCAAAATAGTTCCAAACGCCAGATCTGAATGAGGGTGGGGGAGGTTCAATTTGCCATGTTGCAAGGAGAGCTTAACTCCTGTCTCGCTAGCTTGCCCTGCGCTCAGTGAATCTGCATTCGACTACTCCGCCTAGGCTGCACTGTCGAGTGCAGATCCACTGAGCGCTCAACACAGACAGCATCGTCAGAAGGAAAGTTGATAAAATTAATTTAAAATTTTGTATTGTTCGATACATATGCGTACCGAACCGAAAGCACTGTATCGAACGGTTCAATATCGATACGAGTATCGTTGCACCCCTAATGTGTTGGTGCCATCAAATTCAAAATGAGCTAATATTTTTCATTAAATATGAAAATGTTCTAGTTTAAGCATTTGATATATTCTTTTATGATCTATTATCGATAAAATGGGAGGTTATGTGATTTGGAAATTATTGCCTTCTGTTTTTAATTTGGATTTTATACAGCAACTGAACTTTTTTGATTTGGGGTTATCATTGCAGGGATTAAAGAATGACTAAATGCGCTGGAAGAGCTTTTTAGGGGAAACTTTGTGATCCTGGTTTAATAGTGAAAGCTCAGGGAGTAGCTGGATGTTGCTGTTCTATAACACACATGGTTTTTTACTTGGCTTTGCAGAAGATTCCCCGGAGCGTGACCTAACGATCACCGAGAAGTGTTTCATCTAATGCTCAGTGATCGCGTCTCTTACAGAGGATTTCCTCACCTGAAAAACAAAAGCTTTCTAGTCAATTTTCATGAATGCTGTCACGATTTATGCAGATGCAGGAGCAGCAGTGCCTCCCACTGAGCAGGACAGATTGTAGAGTGCAAGTTGTCATTTAGGGTGTCCTACTTTAACCCCTGTAATTGTGGTTCCCATACTTTATTTTCTTTAAACCTCCATCACAATCCTTTCCTGAAGTTAACTGTGACATTATACATAGTAGACATGAATCACTCACGATGTTCCTAAAGTGCAGACTTCCAGCTATAATTCAAGAGGTTTAACAAAACACATCGTTTTCACATAGTCCCTCCGTTTTCACAGACTCGGATGTAATTGGAAAAACTAACACAATTATAAATCAAAACATTTTTGCAATGCTTAGATACAAGTCATTTGCAAGCAATGTCTGCCTTAAGTCTGGAACCCATGGCCATCACTAAATAATGCTTTCCTCCTACGAGATGTTTTCCAGGCCTCTGCCGCAGCTGCCCTCAGTGGCAGCTTGTTTGTGAACCTTCCCGCTTCAGCTTTGCCTCCAGAGGGTGAAAATCATGGTCGGCTGTGGTCAGTTCTGGTGACTGACTCTCAATCTAGAGTTGCAGAATTGTAGTCACACAATCACACGTGTCTTTGCAACAGGGGATTCAACTCAACTGGCTGCCAACAGTTTGTACTCTTGTTAGATTCCTATATAAAAGCAAAGTTGCCGAGCAACCTTGTGAATGTCAACAATATCAACAACAATGTCATTTTACTGTTGTCATCTTGCAGGAACTATGTCTGGAGGAATTTCTGAACTCTATGAGATTCTGGCTGGACTCTGAATCTAAGTAGTTAATGTGAATTTGTCACGGTTCGCTTGAGGACTCACACGCAGGACTCAGAGGCACAGTTGGTATTTATTACAGTTCCACCAGGTGTATATACAAATAGTGCAGGGCTAGTGCTATATACAAAGCGGTTACAGGGAAAAGGCTCCGGGGAAATCCAGGTAGGGAAAAGACACTTGCTCCTCTTCTGACTCTCTCCTATCGTGACCAGTCTCTCTCCAAACACTCACAAAAAAACCAGGAATCCACTCGGGGAATGCAGGGTCGGGTCCAGGGGATCTATGTACAGAAGGAAACACACGTTAGAGGTTTTGCGCAGGGAAGAAAACGAGAACTTGCTCAGAGCTGGGCTGCACTGACGCAAGTCACACACAACGATCCAGCAATGAGTAGAAACCACTCCCTGGCTTAAATGCTGGCTGCACTGATGAGGCCCAGGTGTTTCCTCTTCAGAGGGGCGTGGGCCGAGGGTGTGAACCCACCATGAGTTCCGCCCTGGCGAGAGAGCGAGAGAGAGAGCAAGAGAGAGAGCAAGAGAGAGAGAACGCTACTAGTCAGCGGCCTGCTGATCCCCTGGCTGTGACAGAATTTCTCTTTAATGTGACTTTCTGTGTATGTATACAGCAACAGATTTGCAACAGATTTGTGATTTTCACTGGTTTATCACAGCTGATCGTCATATTATCACAGATTGCATGTAATTGCCAGCTTGACCTCATTTACATGCAAACTGATAGCAGACTGCATTACGCTGTATGCCGTTTGGTTCAGCAGAGACTGTCTACCTGCAGACGGCGTCTGTAGTCCATGGAAGCAGTGCACAAAATGTGTAGCGCAAACAGTCTGTGGGCCACTTGTGCTGTTGGTCCGTCACCCACGGAGCGGAACGAAGTTCCAACATAAAGA
The DNA here is from genome assembly GCF_965226115.1 of Aulonocara stuartgranti. Taxonomy (NCBI): domain Eukaryota; kingdom Metazoa; phylum Chordata; class Actinopteri; order Cichliformes; family Cichlidae; genus Aulonocara; species Aulonocara stuartgranti. Next base: position 5,322,804 of record NC_138957.1, on the reverse strand, counting down.
GCTGAAGCGAAACCAAGTCTAAAAACAATGACGTGTCCATTACAGCCACTGTGTGTACTTTTCTTCTCGTATCTTTAATGTTTTTTTCTGCATCAGCCATTCCTGGTGAACTCCACTGTTGCTCCATTCCCTATTCCAGCCCACTTGTTACAGAATGAGCATTCGAGTGGTGCAGAGAATCATCCACATTCAGCAACGTGCTGCTCAGATTTTGGAAGGCTGCATGGGAACATGTTTGTGGTGGTTGAAAACCCCTCTCCGTACACTGTCCATATGGAAACACATACACAAATGGACACAACTGTGGTACTATAAATTACACAGTTTACACAGCAGACTGCCAAGTCTTGACTTGGTTAGATGTGGTGAAGAGGGTTTTTTAGACCAATGGAAGAGTTCTGTGATCATTCATTTCAGTTGTTTTCCGTGGTCTTTTAGGCCTCTTGGGGTCTGCTGACTGCCGAGCTCACCAGTGCCTTCCTTCTTTTTAAAAATCGACCAAATTATTGATGCGGCCACTCGTGAAGTTTCCTAAATTGGTCCTGAAATAACAAAGAAACCAGCGAAAAAGTTGCTTAACAGTCATGTGATCTATTATTTATGAGCGGGTGACAACATAAGAAGCACTGCAATATTTTCTTTTAATATAAGTCCTTGAATTAAAGTTGCAGACCTACACTTGGATTTCAAAATGCATTGTGGTTCTATGCAGATGCAAAATTGTGTCAAATGTATCAGTGTTATGTTTTTGGGTTGTTTTTTTTTTTTTCAGAATGCTGGACTCCAGAGCGGGACCGAGGAAGAATAAAAGTACAGCAGTTCAATAACCAAAGAAGGCTTAGAGTGCAGGAAGGGAAGTCAGACCATTTCATGTAGAGTGAAAAAACATACGTGGGAAAACATAAGGAGACAAATGACAAGGAGGTAACATTGGTGAAAATCACTACAAGGTCTGAGCATCTTTGCCACAATACAGGGAAATGATCTGGTAACGAGTGACAGGAAGTGTTTTATTGCAGCGGGACAGTAATCGGTGAATGGACTGCAGGTGTGCCAGCAGGGGAACAGAAACCAAAAGACGGTGCTCAAAAAACAAACAGATACACACATGGTGAGAGAGAGAGAGATGGTGATCAGTGCTGGAGGACAGAACAGATTGTAAAGCTTTTGTAATGATGACTTTTAACAGTTTTGGAAGGCGCTGTGAGAATAAATAATCTTTCAAATTACAGACATTTCGTCATCAAATCCTGAAGCCTATTTTCCAAACTAATTCGAGTATTACCAAACGTGTGTGTGTCATAGTTTTGCAGTATCTCTTTTTGCTCAGAGTTATCAGCCTTAATACGGTTGGGAAAAAAGCCAGCTTGCTGCTGAGCAGATCTGTGAGCGTCTTAACTTGACCAAAGTCTGCATCTTTGTCACACGCATAATCGGAAGTCAGCGCATGTGTTGTTTTTTGTTTTGTTTTATTTTGGTGTGTTTTGAAGTCTCTGTTTGCTGCGTCTTTGTGCAGTAAAAGTCAGCTGAAGCAGCCAAGCAATAAAAAAGCTACACTAGCGAGCTAATTTATTCAGCATGCAACCTGTCGGCCGGCCCGCGCACAGAACAGCTGCGCACACACCCCTTTTGAATCGGGGTCGAGGGTTGCCAGGCTTTCAGTGGCAGATGGGATGAAATCGTACGCGGTGTGTGTAGATTGTGTCTGATAGATAATCTGGTGAATTGGGTAAGGTCAGGGTAAACAGGCAAAATGTGTTCATATTATGGGTCATGCCAATTATGTGAGTTTCATGGGAGAAAGAGCAAAACAGAAGGGCAGTGGGTCTTAAAATAGGCTTAAAAAAGTAAGTGTTGGTAGGTATACAGGTATATATGCCTAGTAATGTTATTCTGATAAATGTTATTCTGCACAGTAGATATTACTGAAAAGGGTACCAATGTGTAGCTACACATTTAGCTTCCCTCTGACCATTTTAGAGCTACATTGTGTTTCAGTCACAAATGAAAAGTATTACTTAAAAAAGTTTGAAGTCAATCCTCATTTCTTCATTTTTTGCTTCCAAAGCAAAAGAAAAAAAGCACTTTGCTTCCAAAAGTTCTTCAGGCTTTCAGAAGCTCCATCAAAGGTTTTCTTTGCAAAAACACACCATTTGTTTCTTTAGTTTAATTACAAAAACAGTGTCCCATCTCCCTCGCATCACTGCAGATGGCTGCTCCTTGTTCTGCCAGAAGTTTCTTCCTGCTGAAAGAGAGTTTTCCCTTCCCACTGTCACCAAGTGCTTGCTCATAAGGGGTCATGTGATTGATGATGATTTCTCTAGATTTTTGTAGAGTCTTTACCCTTACAATATAAAGCAGCTTGAGGCGACCGTTGTTATGACGCTATATTGAATTGAACTGATATCACAGTTTGACAGGCATGAAATAGCATTTTTCCAACAAAGAGCTATTAGCTCACAACTTGGGATATCCCAACATCTATAGCAGATAAAATGTATCTGAGAATCATGTCCTTAAGAAACAGGACAAAAATCAGAATCTGATCATATATTCACCTACTGTTCACTAATGCTTCATAAGTAATGGTCTCACTGGTAGGATGGCCATTCTTACAACAGGGAGAAAAGGCTGAGGTATACCACATTATACAAGAACTGCACTGAAAATCAGTGACAACAGCTCTTACATGTTGTGATAAATCCAAATTTGAAATTGTTGGTTCAAATCATTGCTCAGTATGTACGGAGGTCAGGAGAAAGGTGCAACAGTGAGCGTCTACAGCCTTCGGTAAGACACTGTGGTCTGGAGATCCATTTCAGCTAGCGATGTTGGAAATCTTGTCAAAAATGATGGAATTATGAACACAGAATCGCCATCACATTTTGATCCACCATGAAATATCATCTGGAAAGTATCCGATTGGCAATTGCTTCATTTTTCGGCATGACAATACAGTAAAAGCAAACCTTGATAGAAAAACACACAGTGGAATGCCGTGAAGCTTGGCCCTCAACATTATTGAAGCAGTGTGGGATCATCTTGACAGAGAATGTTATAAAGGCAGCCAACATCCAAATGCAGAGCTTCGAATGTCCTTCAAGGATCCTGGATAAATATTCTTAAAGATTTTAAAGAAACTACAAGAAAACTTGACTCTGGTAAGAAATACTGACTTTCAGTCTGGTTAGAATTGCACATTTTTCTTTTTCCCTACACACAGTATTTCTGTGTATCTCTGGTCATTTTTTAAATAAACCATTGGAACTAGCACCCATTTTTAAAGCAAAATATAATAAAAGCAAGGGTTGGCTCAAGACTTTTGCACAACACTGAATGTTCTATGTTTTTTTTTTCTCATTTTGAGGACTCATTTCCAAGAAATCTTTTAATGTGACATCTATAAACTTCTCCCAGTAAGGTAATGTTTACATACTAGGCAGATTTGTGGTCATTTCATTGAAAAACACACCAAACAAAAAAAGGGGAATTTCTGTCATTTTCCATGAAGGTAACTCGATATTTGCTTGTAAGGAAAGCACATTTTCCAGTTTTGATTGGTCACTTCCTATCAACATGTGGGCAAATCTGGCCGGGCGTACGCTTCTCTTTACACATTTTCCCGCTACTCTTTACTGAGCGACATAAACGACAGTTTCAAAGCAGAGGGACATTTTGCTATAGGAAGAAGAGATGAAGAGGAGCTAAAGCAAACATTAGAGGCTGCCCAGAGACAGTGATTTTTATATCGGGGAGAACGGGAATGAGGGGATTTTTTTTTCTTTTTCAGCAGGGAATTGGAGGGATAAAGAGAGAAACAGCGTGTCCAGGGGGCGTGGAAGAAGCGCTGCAATGGAGGAGCAGGTAGAGCGTAAGTGGGCGAGAGAGCTAGAGGGAGGCTGGGAGAGAGAAAGAGGGAGGGGGGGGGGGCTCGTATTGCATTCCTGTTGCATCAGTTCAGAGTAACAAGATTTGAAGATGCAGGCTCAGACATACTAATAGGTTTTGCACTCACGTCCCTCCCCACACACACACCTGAACACACACACACACACACACACCCATAATAGAGAGTTCTGCTCAGCAACATGGCTTGCTTGCCACTCACATTTAGCCCCTGTTGCTACCTTCCCGAGCCAGTGTGCTCGAGAAAAACAGGAGTGACCGGCTTACACAAACCGCACAACAAGGAGAAACACTAAATAATCCCCGACCAAAGAGCCAGATAAAGAGAATGACCTTGAGCGGCGGCGAATGGAGACATCGGCCGAGGAAATAAACAGGAGCAAGGCCGCCGGAATAACACACAACATCTCTGCCTGAGCAAATCTAATTTAGACGTTTTCTTCTTCGAGAGCCAAGACGGTGTGGCCTTTTAGCGGCACCGTCAGACCCCTGGCTCGCGTGTTTTCTTTTTCCCGCCCAAATAGAGGATATTTTGTCACTCTCGCATCCAGGATGAGAAAAAGCATCTCCCATGAAGGACGCCACATTTTTTAATCTCAGCATTTCTTGTTTTCAAGTGGTTACCGGATCCGATGGATGCTCTCAAGCGCTCTAATCTCCACCCCAGCTGCTGTCACAATAAAAATCAGAAAGAAAAAAAAAACACAACAGAAGGGGAAGCACGCAGGGCTCTCATATCTGGTCAGTTTTAAATTTCTGCCTCTCTAGAGGTTTGGGGATGTTTACTCTGAAGGGGTGGAGAAAAAAAAAAGATCCCAGGCCTGAGAGTAGCTTAAACTAACAATCAAAAACAGCGTGTGTTGCCATTATGTTGCAACATCCTGGGTATTTTTAGTTGGGGGGTGGGGGGGGGGCTGAAAAATGAAAAACATCTTCTCATCTCATCTTCTGGCATAACATATTATGTAAATGCACAAACATAGCATCAGAAAAGCAGAGACCATTAAAGCCTCTTCAAAGACATAATAAATTAAAGCGAGGCTCTCATAGAAAACTACCCTGCAACATGGATGTGTTTTTAACAACAGAATGAGTAAGTGGGCGGTAAATTTGACTGAATTAATGAATTTTACTCCACTTTTTTGTTTTTCTTGGTCCTTCTCCTTACAGCTATAAAGCATCATGAGCTTAAAGTTGATCTGTTGTCTTTTCTTCTTCTTCTTCTCCTTTTTCCATTCTCATACTCCAGTAAAACCATTACATTTCAATTCAGCCCGGGTTTAAATCCCCCGATGAGCGTTTCCCTTGAAGGACTCGCCCTCTTTTCTTCTATTCTCTCTTGTTTTTCAAGCTCGCAAGTTCTTTCAGGTCGAACTAGTACCTTATGTGTAAAGAAGAGAGACAGTGAATCAATAATCAAAGCTCACCGTCTTCATGCCCAAAGGCAAATGGTTTCTCGCTTCTCAGCCTGTGGAGAGGATCATTCATAGTGTATAAAAGGCATAGCTAATGCCTTGCTGCATGAGCGCGAAAAGAAGCCCATACACGCTCTTTCTGGTTGATCTTTGTTGTTACACTGTCTTGTGATCCGGCACCACAAGAAAGGAGATCTCTTAGCTGGATGATAGAGCGCTGTGGTTTTGTTAATTTGCTTTATAGATAAAGGCGAGGGACTTCCCCAGGTGAGACAGGTAGCGCTTCAGATCTCTTTAAAGCGTAACCTGATAGAGTGTGTTATACAGCTTTGCTGTGACAAGTGTTTGGAAGTGTTCACTGCGGGTGGATGTCACGCACACTCTGACTGAACATAGAGCTGCAGAAATGCATACGAGGCAAAAAACAGGCCTAATGAAAGAGTGATTAGCTGTTATAGTGCACATTGATTGTTGGAGGCTGACGTAATTGCAGAAGGTAATCTGTTTAGCATCGTGGCACTCAGGGCTTGTAAACTGAACTCTTAAGTGGTTAAAGGCTCCCTTGGTTGGCTGTTTGACACGTCATGCTTTTATGGTATTTAAGCAGGAATCAATTACCATATACTTAACCCCTCCCTCACACGGTAAATGTCCAGTTATAGCAACAGCAGCTAGTTCAGACCCATAAAGGTTTAGATTTTTCCATGTCAGCCTTATGTAAACAAAAATGTATTGACAGGTTTTTATAACTAGAGTTTTGTTTGTTTTCTACCTTAAAAACTGTTTGATTACTACCATTGACTGGTTATAAAATATGGCTTAGCCACAGTTAGTAAATTCTGTATTAGTTATCCCCAGTATTCATTTGTTCTTGATTTTCATATTTGCACTCTTCCTGTTTTATGTTCTTAAATAGTTTCCATTTCTATCTTGCTTTTGTTTCCCTCTCTGCCCGGTTATCCAGATTATCTACACCTGTGTCTTGTTTAACCCCAGATAGGCCCCAGTGTGCATTTAAATAGTCCTGTCTCTCTGTTTCTTGTGTGCCAGAGTGTCTGTCTAACTGTCTGACCTCCATAGTGTTCTCAGTGTTATTCCTGCAGCTCCTGGTGCTAAATACACAAGTAATCTTTTTTTTAAACATCTTTCTGCGTTTGTTTTGAAAATCTACCAAAAAATCCAACAAAAAATCTGTGTAAAAATTATATAAATCTGCAAAATCTAATAATAATAAATAATAATGCAAACCCTAGACAGGCCATAACAGTGTGAACAGAGCCTGGATTCAGACTGATTAACTTTCAGAGTGAGCCTCAGGTGGTCATTTGAGGAACTGCAGTTCCTCAAAAGTTGCCCTTTTTATGACCATGCAAAAATTTAGGCTAATGTTAGCGGTTTCGCTCTTAACTGCATCTGAGGAAGTTTACATTCTAGGAATAAAAGTTAGATATTTCTTTGAAAATTGCAAAAACAAATAAAATATTGAGGCACTTTCTTGCTTGTCAAGTATATAATAATACTGTATTTTCCGCACTATAAGGCATACTTAAAATTCTTCATTTTTCTCAAAGATCGACAGTGCGGCTTATAATCCAGTGTGCCTTATGTATGAATTCTGGTTGTGTTTATTGACCTCGAACCGATTTTTTCTGGTACACATTGCACTCAATGTGTTACACTCCTGACTACTCTACCGTAGTCAGGAGCCTCATGTAGTAATCAGGGTTCAAAACTCCATCCGCTTTAGGTCCCAAAGTCAAACGAATACTGCAGCATCACTGAGAGTTAAAAACTGTCTAAATTCTTTCGTATTTAATAAAATGATCAATGTTGCTGCTTTACCAGGTGTAACAATTAAGTTTAACATCCATGAAAACAGAATTTATTAAATTCAATGGAGTTAGAAGTTAGCAAGAAGTTGGCTCGCTAGTTTCCACCTAAACATGATGTACCATGTTCTGACCAGAGATGGGCAATCCGATTACTTTTTTCAAGTAACGAGTAAAGTAAGGGATTACTATTGCAAAAACGGTAATTAGATTACTGTTACTTTCCCGTAGGAACGCTGCATTATTGCGTTACAAAAACCGTGATTTTTTGCGAGAATGTCTCATGACAGTGACGGAAGCAAGTGCGCCGTTAGTGACAACAGCTGTGTGCAGATCAACAATGGATCACATATCGATTGTGGGAGAGAGTATGAGCGTGCAGCGTTTAAAGCGTGGAAGTACTGACCTTACTTTCAGTTTGATTCCATAAAAAGTGACAAAAACATCAGTGTCCATCGTGCGTGGGAAGAAAACTTCTTTTTACAGCGAAAAAAACCCCTAAACTTCCAAGCAAGCACCGAGTGCGCAACAATGTAATGGGAAACTCACAGAGAAACTCGCGGATTCTTCCACTGACCGCCGCGGCACACCTGCACCAGGGTAAACCTCCGCCTACCCCACTCCTGCTATACAGGTGAAAATAGAGCAAAAGGACTGCTAGTGTTTGACTTTATTTATTTTCTGCTGTGTTTTACTTGCATCTATTTAAAAAACTGAGTGTAAACACACACAAAAAAAAAATTATGTCAGGAGAACAACTGAGATAATCCATCCACAATATGAGGTTAGTTATTAATATACTGCAACCACACGGCAGCTGCGAGAGAATTCAGCATTAAAGAATCAATGGTACGGAAGTGGAGGAAGCAAGAAGAATGAGTTGAGTAAAGTTTGACTTATCTAACTGTTTTGTTTCGTTTAATGCGCCTTATAATTTGGTGCGCCTTATGTTCCAAAGAATATGGTAATAATAGTGATAAGTTAAACAAAATTAAACTACATTTTGGTTCCATCGTGCTTACAAAAGGAGGAATTCTTGCAGTGTACTGCAGGTCCTCTCTATATAAAACAAGCAGACATAGAAACCAAATATAATTTAATTTCTTCTTTTTGCCTTCAGTATTTTATTTAATTTTTTCACATGGTTCTTTTTAAAGAATGAATCAGACTGAAATAGTGAAATGTTATCTCGAGTCAACCTTTACAAGCAACTCATTAAGCTAACGTAACTGTAGGTTCAGTTTCAAAATCTGACTTCTCAGTTCAGCTGTCTCAAATAAAGAATCCACTGGCTTATGAAACCTTCTAAGAATTTCCCATGGTCAATTTGTCCCATTGTAGTCTAACTGAAAACAGCTTATGGAAACTTGTAACTTCAGCAACTTTGCTTTAAGTGGTTAAGCCTGGGTAAACACTGGCCATGAAAACCACCTCGCTTTGACGAAAAACCGTCAGTGAAATGACGTCTGTTGGGCTCAGTTACCTTCCATTTCGTGATGTGAAAGCACATTAGCCCACAGACGGTTGAGTGAGCTGTAACCTTTCAGTGCTTCCAGGTCAGAGGTCAGCCATAATCTGCCTAGCACCATTCTTGTCATTACCCATATGACATTTCGCCGACTCTTACTCCAAATGTCAAGCCGTAATCTGTAAGGGTGAGCGCTGCCTCTGCCTCTCACCAATACATTTTCCTGTTTACTTTCCATTTCAACATTTTTCTGAGGATTACGTTACATCAACAAGCTAGATGTGTTTATGATATCAAATTCAGTTTGAAATGAAACTGGAAGCTGGCCACTGGGTTCACAAAAGTTTTTTTTTTTTGTTGCTCTCCTCACAGTTGAGTGAGTTTGCGCGGGAGGTCAGCGACAGCCTGCCGCTTTGTTTGCAGGAGATAGATGGAAGGTAAATGAGCATCACCGCCGATGTCGACTTCCATTCTGAGGCAGCGGAAAGACGGAAGGTGATTATTCGGTGCCGGTGTCCCCCATTGTAATTTGGAAAAGGATTGTGAGAGAAAGGAGTGTCGAGCCTCATTTAAGCCTTGATTCCTGAATCTCTTTATTTATGTTTCTGCCACATGCTTTGGGCAGCCTGCCAACAACTATGCAGCCATGTGTTCACGTGTGTGCACGTATGCAAACTGCTAATGCATGCTCATTAAACTTTCATATATACGCTATAGAATATATACAGTAGGCAGGTGCAGTGCTGGTCATTAGATTTCCACTGAGATTCAGATTTAGAAGAGCTATTTGACAGTTTCAGACGTGGTACTGACTGAGGATTTGGGCGAGGGCTGTTTACGATAGTGATGTGTTGGTCGCGAACGAAATGGCTCTCAGAGCCGGATCTTTGACGTGAATGACGCGAGCAGTGGGGTTTTTTTTCTTTCTCTCACCCTCTCTCTTGCACTTTTTCCCCCCTTCACTCCGCATGTGAGCCTTGTGCTTTATGAGGATGAGGGGGGAGGGGCGGTAGTTGCACTCAGTAGCATAGGAACAGAGTGGGAGGGAGAGACAGAGAAAGAGACAACAACATCACATTAGAAAGGTATAGTAATCATCCACAACTATTTTCAGTTGCGGATGATAAAGGATTCAGAAGTTTTATTCTTGCAGGCACGTACAAACTCCAAAACACGTAAAAACTCAGAAGCACATAAAAACTCAAAAAATTTACAAAACACAACAGAAATGCTCCAGGATGCTAGGGGGCAGTGTTGAGCTTTTGTTACCTTGTGGCTACACAAGCCAGCAAGTACCAACGACCGGATTTGGTGTGCGGTAGTAACAGGTAAATGAACATTTTTTTAAAATTATTTGAATATATGTGAGTGCTACACAAACAATACATATATGCTTCCAATTGTGCAATTTAAGTGATCCAGGTAGCTCTGTTTTGGAAGTTCAGTTAATGCTAGAAATTTGTTTTGGAGTTTGCACGTGCTTTGTCTCAAGAGGCCACCCCATATATTTATATATAAACATATATAAATAAAACCACTTTTTTTTTACATTAGTAATTCCGTTTGTGCATAATTTTATATTATTGTTTATAATAAATTAATTAAAGCAACAAAACAACCTGAAGAGCTGGTTCGGAGCCGAAAGAGCCGGCTCTTTTTAGTGAGAGCCGGTTCTCTAAAAACGTCCTAAATTTAGAGTTTATTTAGAACTACAAATTAAATTTCTTTTAGCAATTTTTTTTTAAAAGTCACAATTCCAACCCTGCTCCTTTACCCGGGCTTGGACCGGCAAAATTAACCTGAAAATGGCACTCTGGTGGAGTTACTTTGTGTGTGTGTGTGTGTTTATAAGTAGTTTTAAACCTTGTGATCCACAAAACAGCATAAGAGTAAAAAAGAACTGACTGCGTTACAGTCAGTGCGGGAGCAGCGGCTTCACTCATGCGTGATTCATTTGCAGTTTGGACGCATAAGTGCAAACATCTCCTGCACTGATAGCAGCGGGGGAGGACTATCCTCCACCCGTGAGCGCTTTGGAACGGGTGAGGTGCCCATGGCAGCACCGCTGCTTGTTGAGAATAAAAGCGATACGCGTTTTCACATCAAAAAGTCGTCATAAATAAGTCTCCAATAACACCAGAAAAAGTCACCAGATTTGTCGCTAGTCACTTTTTAGAAAAAAAGACGCTAAGGGGCTCTGAAAACTCGCTAAATATAGCGACAAAGTTGCTAATTTGGCAACACTGGAGACAGGGTCATCAGTCACAGCACACATACCTGCTTCTGCCACTTCGACGGAGCCCCGAGAACCTACTGTACCACCCCTCCAGTGCAGCAAGCCAGAGACCACACCCCTGCCACAGTTGTATTATGTAGAGTCATGGAAGCCATTGCTTCTGCCTAGCTTGTTTGGTGTGATTAGACAGTAATAAAATTAATATATGAATGAATGAGTATTTGCACCTAATGGCGAAAACAGCATAGACACGGTTGAAAGTTAAGTACAGCGAATCAAATGACCAGAGATGAAACCTAGCAGATACCAATCAGCTACAGCACTGTCAACCAAAGAGGCCTTGCCCCTTAACTTCAAAGGACCTGGCGTCCACATTTGTTTGTTTGTTTTTTTTTTTAATTGAACGTAACTTCGATCTTTTGAAAAACATTGGGGGGAAAAGGGATAAAATTGCTTTTTTTTTTGGTCTAGACAACATTTTGGGTTGTCTAGACCAAAATACTAAATTTTGCTCTACAAGGGCCTGATATCCACTTACGAGGACTTTATGCTGCCACTGTTCCATCAAAATTTAAAACGAATATCCTCATACGTGGCTCTCATTTTTCTTAGGAACAAAAATTGGGTTAAAAAAAAATCTGATGATTCTTTGTTCTTACATTCATCGGATCCCAATCAGCCCAAATATCAAAGAGAAATTAAAAATGCATGCCATTCGGGTCGGGTCTTAGGAGGTTAACTGCAGGATCCAGATATGTAAGTGATTTAAAAAACAATCCAAAAAACATACATTGTTATCCATAGAGGCTGTGAAGATATGTACAGTTGTCCCTCGTTTATCGTGGGAGTTACGTTCTAAAAGTAATCTGCAATAGGTGAAATTCGCGAAGTAGCCAGCTTTATTTTTTACAAGTATTATAGATGTTTTAAGGCTCCAAACCCCTCACTACACACTTTATACACTTTTCTCAGACAGGCACAAACATTTTTACACTTTTCTCTCTTGTTTAAACACTCTCAAAGTTCAAACCTTTGTAGAAAAATAAGTCCAGTATTATAGAATGAAACCAAAGATCAAACCCTGTTTTCCGGTCCAGAACATTGGAATAAAGCAGCTGCGAGAGAATTCAACATTAATGAATTAATGGTACGGAAGTAGAGGAAGCAAGAAGTGTGAGTTGAGTAAAGTTTGACTTATCTGACTGTTTTGTTTCGCTTAATGCGCCTTATAATCCGATAAATACAGTAACTTCTATCTTCCTTTAGCATGTCCAGAAGTCCAACTTTTTGTGCGATGGTTAGCATCTTCTGCTGGCTTTTGGTTGGTACCGCAGGTGCCTTTGACGGTGCAAAACGTTTCGTCATCATTGTTGTGTTTGTTGAGGAGAAAACTTACAAACACACAGTACAGCACTTCAGAGTCACACTGCTAGTGATTGAAGGTTTATGTAAATTTGACAAGATGAATGCACTCTGTACTGTACAAGAGTACACGGAGGAGATTGATCGACAATGGTCTACAGTCAATCAGGATGCAGAACACAATGCGCTGTTAAAAAAACAAACAAAAAAAATGCAAAATTGCACAAAAAAATCAGCGAAACAGCGAGGCCCGCGTGAGGTGAACCACGTTATAGTAATATGTCTGTGAAGGTTCTCAGTCATCCAGGTCATCGTAGTCAAAGGAGCTTGCAAAGAAAAGCGTCTGGACTTCTTTAAGTTGCTTGAAGACGTTTCACCTCTCATCCGAGAAGCTTCTTCAGTTCTAAGGTCAAATGGTGGAGAGTCCCAGATATAAACCTAGTGGGAGTAACCCCCCACAGAGGGACAAAAGGACCCCCTGATGATCCTCTAATCGCCTGAGCCAAGGTGTGAAACTGGGTGTGGGTCCCAATCAGCCAGAGTTTCGGGTGTGTTCATTGTGAAACCTGGCCCCACCGTATCATGCGAATTCCTGAGGTCAGATGGCCCAGGATGTGAGTGGGCGTTAAGGCGTCTGGGAAGGGATCTCAAAACTGGATTATAGATGGCAGAGAGTTGGTGTCGTAAACCCCCGCCTCTGTTCAAAGATGGTCGCTCACAGTGGACATAGATGGCTTCTTTCACTCCTCTTTCAAACCATCTGTCCTCTCTGTCCAAAATGTGAACATTGGCATCCTCGAAAGAGTGTCCTTTATCCTTAAGATGCAGATGGACTGCTGAGTCTTGTCCTGTGGAGGTGGCTCTTCTATGTTGTGCCATGCGCTTGTGAAGTGGCTGTTTGGTCTCTCCAATGTAGAGGTCTGAGCATTCCTCGCTGCACTGTACAGCATACACCACATTGTTAAGTCTGTGTTTTGGCGTTTTGTCTTTCGGGTGAACCAGTTTTTGTCTGAGCGTGTTGCTGGGTCTGAAATGCACCGGGATGTCATGCTTGGAGAAAACCCTCCTGAGTTTTTCTGATACACCGGCTACATAGGGGATGACAATGTTGTTGCGTCTGTCCTTCTTATCCTCCCTCGCTGGTGTCTGGTCTTCTTTTCTGTGCCTCTTTGCTGACTTTAAGAACGCCCATTTAGGATAGCCGCACGTTTTGAGTGCTTCCTTTACATGTGTGTGTTCCTTCTTTTTTCCTTCAGGCTTAGAGGGAACATGTTCTGCCCGGTGGTGTAGGGTCCTAATTACTCCAAGTTTGTGTTCCAAAGGGTTAAAAACATCAAAAAACATCAAGTTCACCAGGGAAGACACAAAGGACAACTGTTTGCCTTTCCTGGACTGCGCTGTGCACATTGAAGAGAACGGCAAACTCAACATCGAAGTTTACCGAAAGCCCACACACACACGGACCAGTACCTCCTCTTTGACTCCCATCACCCTCTGGAACACAAACTTGGAGTAATTAGGACCCTACACCACCGGGCAGAACATGTTCCCTCTAAGCCTGAAGGAAAAAAGAAGGAACACACACATGTAAAGGAAGCACTCAAAACGTGCGGCTATCCTAAATGGGCGTTCTTAAAGTCAGCAAAGAGGCACAGAAAAGAAGACCAGACACCAGCGAGGGAGGATAAGAAGGACAGACGCAACAACATTGTCATCCCCTATGTAGCCGGTGTATCAGAAAAACTCAGGAGGGTTTTCTCCAAGCATGACATCCCGGTGCATTTCAGACCCAGCAACACGCTCAGACAAAAACTGGTTCACCCGAAAGACAAAACGCCAAAACACAGACTTAACAATGTGGTGTATGCTGTACAGTGCAGCGAGGAATGCTCAGACCTCTACATTGGAGAGACCAAACAGCCACTTCACAAGCGCATGGCACAACACAGAAGAGCCACCTCCACAGGACAAGACTCAGCAGTCCATCTGCATCTAAAGGTCAAAGGTCACTCTTTCGAGGATGCCAATGTTCACATTTTGGACAGAGAGGACAGATGGTTTGAAAGAGGAGTGAAAGAAGCCATCTATGTCCACTGTGAGCGACCATCTTTGAACAGAGGCGGGGGTTTACGACACCAACTCTCTGCCATCTATAATCCAGTTTTGAGATCCCTTCCCAGACGCCTTAACGCCCACTCACATCCTGGGCCAGCTGATCTCAGGAATTCGCATGATAAGGTGGGGCCAGGTTTCATGATGAGCTCACCCGAAACCCTGGCTGATTGGGACCCACACCCAGTTTCACACCTTGGCTCAGGCGATTAGAGGATCATCAGGGGGTCCTTTGTCCCTCTGTGGGGGGTTACTCCCACTAGGTTTATATCTGGGACTCTCCACCATTTGACCTTAGAACTGAAGAAGCTTCTCGGATGAGAGGTGAAACGTCTTCAAGCAACTTAAAGAAGTCCAGATGCTTTTCTTTGCAAGCTCCTTTGACCATGTTATAGCGAGGGATCACTGTATCCCAAACTGAACTACTTGTACACAAAGGGCTACACCATATTGTTTGTGTTTTATGAATAAGGTGAACCGTAATAACCACACAGTCATTTTCATTTGGACATAAATCTGAATGTTCATTTAGAAAACAAGTAATCTGAGAAAGTCTGCTGACTTACCCTGTGGTGGTGAATTTTTCAGGTCTCCTAGTCAGTGCATATGCAGGCCAAGAATTTCTCTTTATCCAGATTTCATTGTTGATAAGTGGACTATTTTTACTGTTTATTTATATAAAACCCGACTGGTCAATAGATTCTCACTACAAACAGTTATCACAACCTCTCCCTCACTTGCAGATTCTGCATGAATATGCAGATATCTAATTATAGAGATTAGAAAAGTTAATCTCATATTCACATAACATACATCAGATCCGGATACCAGTTTTCCATTACCATTAATGCCTCCTACTTTGATGTATTGCATGAATTTAGGTCATGAGGTTTTATGGCAGCACTTTAAAGGTTGATATCCATTCCAATAACTAAAAAAGCTAAGAAAACCTAGTTTTTTTCTGGGTTTATCCTCCCCTGGATCCCCTGTTCCCCGTTCTTTCATCAGTCAGCCAACACCTACTTCTTGTCATGTACATGTCATGGGTCTTAGTCTGAATTCTGATGTATTCGGATACCTGAAGCGGTGTAAGAAATGTCAGATCTCTTCTGCTGCCATGTATCTGCGTACATTGAGGAACTTTTCCATTAGGCCTGAGTACCACCCCATCTTTCAGCCCTGAGGCTAACACATCATCTCCAGTTCCCCAACGAGAGTCGCAGGCATCTTGGCTGGAGCTGTCGTGAACGTACATGCCAATCCACAGCATCCCTGCCATTTAGCCACGCTGCATATGAATGCTAAGCTCATCGCAGGCACTGTGACTCTCGTCTCACTTTTTTCACTATGTTGAAAGTGTGCAGCAAGCACTCAATCGCGCTGACATATATAGGTCCGGTTTATTTTAGCAGTGTGCATGTGTGTGCGTGACTGAGAAATGCTTTTGTGTCAATCATGGAGGCACACATAGATTAGCATCGCTTCCCCTCAATTACGATTTATAAAGAGAGGTGGAGAAGTGAGGACGAAAGAATGGTGTGATGGTAGAAAGAGGGGGAAGAAAGGATTGCAATTATAAAATATAAAACTTGGCCCCAAGCTTTGAAACCAACTCACATTTCTCCCTTTTCATTTTCAGATGGTTCAAGATTACTGCCACATATATCACGTGCGGTTCCACTCGCACAGCTGCTCGTACTCTCTCGGTGTGTGTTTTTCACAGTAGAACCAGAGATATCAGCCTCTGTGGCCTACATTTATTGCTCTGATCCATAATATGACATTATTGCATCATCTGTCCACCCAACATTTCTCAAGCCCTAAGGCACTCGTAACCAAAGTGACAGAAGGCGACTGTGTGCATGTATGTGCTTTCTTTTTTAATGCATGTGTAGAGATGTGCGAGCGTGTACGAGCTTGAAGTGTGGCGCACGTTGTGTTTGAGTTGATGGCCAATCGTTGTGCTTTTGCACGTCCATATGTTTCAACCCGCAGCTACATCCACCATCTGTCTCAGAATGACGCTAATTTAGCTCTCCTGTCATAATTGACTGCCTCTGTATTCCCCACTGTATACTGTTGGCTGCTTTGCTGCTCAGAAGTGCGGGAGCAGCACATACTTGTAACACACTTGTTACCAGGCCACTTCCTGCTCCTTTAACCGGTGCAGGTGGTTGGAAGTGAGAGCCCTGAGGGTGGTGAGTGTGTGTTATGGAGGGAAGGTTTGGGCCACGGGTTCAGCCTCTATATGGCTTGTTGCAAGCATAGCCTGGGGAAGCATGTCAGGATATTCTCTGAATAATCACTCAAAGCCGGGGTGTTTACCTGCTGCTTAGAGCGGGGGAAGGGTAGCAAACCTGCAGAGCAGTTTGCTCATGAGGGTCACAGGGGTGAAGAGTGGGGAAAATGAGCGCTCGTGTGCACACGCTGGTGCTGGTACAGTTCTGCGTGAGACGGGGGAGCGTAAAATTATGACACGTGTGCTGTACAAAGGCCTGCAGGATAATGAAATGCAAACATTTCTAAATACCACATTTACACATATATACGTCGACGGACACGCAAGAGCAGTGCCTCTCAAACCCCAACATTATATGATGAGATATGATAAAAATAAATGTCTTCTCATTTGGCCATTGTACTGCATAGATTGTTTTAGCTTTTACTTGCAGTGACTTTAACAAGTGGTTAGGTGTGTTTCACCAGTGCCAGTTCCCAGGACAACCACATAGAGCAGCCACACAAAAGCTGTGATTATGTTTACTTGCACTTAAATAAACTTCACCTATTGGTGTTTAAAGCAGTCCTGTGCAAACACAACCACCAGCAATAACAAGGCGAGATCACTTTAAATGTAATTAAAATGATTTAATTAAATGTCATTAAAAATAGTTAAACGTAGTTCTTATGGTAAATACCAAAAGCTGATGTACAAGTAAGGAAGAGTCATTAAATCTGTGAACTAACAGAAAAATTGAGCAATATCAGTTTTAGCAGTGATGGGTGTAACACGCTCCAAACTAACGTCTTACTGTGGTCACATCACATTTTTCAGCACGGCAGTAATGTAACACCATGCTGTACTATATTCAGTAATTGAATTACAGTTATAATTGTGTTGTTACTCATGTTACAAAGGTTTTTCAGTTCACTTGCACTGCAATCAGCTGTTTTCAGTTGATGCGGAGGACAAGGAAAATGACAGCGTGGTCTACACTTTCTGTAGAGTGAAAATATGAACAACATTTTTACTGTGCAAAAGGACAAGAGTGTGACGGTGAAATGCAAACTGACAGAAAAAGCAAGATTATACTGTTATAACACAAACTGTGTTGTGTTTGTGTGTTAAGCTGTAGCCTAAGTTTTATTTTGCTAACTAGTAGTTATGTAACAGTGCATTTCAGGTCATTTTGTGGAATAAAGTAACAATTAGTATAAAAATTTTACTTTCTCTGGCGAGCAATAAAGTAATGTACCACATTCATGAAACCTAATGAGTAGTGTGTAGTAGATCACTTTTTTCATTGAGTAACAACTTGAATACTGAGCTTCAGCCACCAAAAACAAGTGTGCACACTAGATAAAGTAAGGTATGTCCATTACACTCAAGGTTTTCTGATGTTTTTGAATTTAACTTTCCATTTTAAATGCAAAGGAATGTTTCATATTTAGTTTTTTCAATGTCACTGTGTTTAAGTTGTTAAAGTATGTTTTCACCTGCCTGTCAGTCAGACATACTTTACATGAAACACATCTGATTTCTTACTTTTGCTAATCTTCAAAGTCTACAATCAAAAAATGCCTAAATGAAGCACAGTGACTGTGACGGTTTTAGATCTGTTTGAACCTGACAGCATTTAACTTTGTGGAGAAACACTGAGAAGTTAGTTTGAAAAGTAGGCTTTGAACGATCAAATTGTCAGTCCCTTGTGATAACCCTTACATCACAAGACAGCAAACACAGTACCATTTTGAGAAAAGTTCTTATTGAACCCCATATATTCTCAACCATTACAGTAAAATTAGCATTATCCACCCTGCACCCTAATCACATTATAATAATAGGTCATTAGTGAGACTTTTCCCTTAAGGACTGGTTAATTACCAAAAGTAAAAGAAGATTAATTAAAACCATCATCAGCAGATTACATCAGCACTGACACTTTAATATCAAAACAAAACTTCAACACAGGAAGTTATATCCTCATCACTAATTGTGCTCGAAGTTATTGAAACTTGTAGCAGCTTGTGTTCATGAGTTGCATCTTTTCTCCAAGTTCGTATATACAAACCAGAGTAGCCACGTGTAACATGGTAGACTAATGTACCTGTATTAATTCAGCTCCATATTATTGTGTGAAGTTGCACTGGGTTGAGAGTGGTTGTGTGTGTCACATTTTTGGTGAGCCAATGGCTGTAATGTGGTTGGACTAATTAGAGACAGGTGTAAATGATTGCACTGATACACTAGTCTACTTATAGCCCACACTGCAAACACTGCTGTGTTATTTTGCCCCTCTGTGCAGGCCAGGGCCTCTGTGGAGGGGCATATGCCACAGCCTAAAGGCAGCGGAGTTGCAGAGGCTGGAGTGACCACTGGCTATCTACTTGCAGGGTGGTGGGTCTCAGAGGACAACTGCTAACCCTGTTGAAGTCGATGTGTGGAGTACAATTGGCATTGTGGCATAGCTGGCTCTGGCCTTGGGACTGTGTGTTTGATTTGCAAATGGGACACTGGGCTGTTTTATCTTTTATCTTTTGATTATTGTGTCAATAAATTATCTTTTAGAATTTTATTGACTGTCATTTTTTTGCCCACGGCTGAGACGGTTGGTCAGACTTAGAATCTCTTTGGGTGTGTTGCACACGCCTTTGAATCAAATGTTTTGATTAGCTCCCACAGCATCCATTGGTGCCAACTGGGGTGTCGTAATCAGTAACACGCCTCTAAGTGCTGTGTAATACTGCAGAGTTTGGTGTCAATCCAATATCAAATAAATAACGGTTCTAGTATTGCCGATACCAATACCATAACTTTTACCCTATAAAGGCAGCTTACGCAGAGGAGAGCAGTGTGCCATGATTTATGAGATGAACCAGTATCAACCTGCAAATTCTGAAACATTTTAATCACCACTAAATCCAGGTGATTTTTACTTTCCACAACAATGAATTAACACAACACAAACAAAACACACATTTCAACTTTTCATTGACTTTGGAACCTTTTTTTTTTTTTTCTTTTGGAGACCTGGGATGTAAATTGGTCATCTACAAAGCACTTTGTGTCAGCTTCTCTTGTGCTTTAGGCTATAAACAAAATAGACGTGACAGTCAACACAAACAGGTTCAGGCATTTTTCGTAGGACATTCGATTTCATTTAATTAAATTACATTTTATTTATATAGCGCCAAATCACAATAACAGTCACTTCAAGGCACATTATGTTGTAAGGTAGACCCTACAATAATACATACAGAGAAAAACACAACAATCATATGACCCCCTATAAACAAGCACTTTTGGTGACAGTGGGAAGGAAAAACTCCCTTTTAACAGGAAGAAACTCCGGCAGAACCAGGCTCGGGAGGGGCGGGGCCATCTGCTGCAACCGGTTGGGGAGATGTTATGCATGCATGTTTTAACTAAAACATACCTCAATAATTTCCAAACTAAATAACTGATTTAACACAATTCAGTTGGGATACATACTGAACTTAGAGGATAGAAACAAAGTATCAGTCCTATCGAGCTTGTATCGATCCACTACCAATACCGGTGTTGGTATTGATACTATCAATATTTAATTTAATCCGCCAACCTCTACATGGCTCTGAACATGCCCAGGAAACAACAGATAGATATATACACATGGCAATTTACCAAGAGGAAGATCCAAACTTTTACCAACTTAACATGCTGATACTGACAGTGGCTTATAAGGACAAACGAGGGTCCAACAGATCTGCACGTATTTCTCTAATTTAACAGGAACAAAGAAATGTCTGTAGTTCAAACCCTTAAGCAGGAATGGGTTAAAAAGGTTAATACATACTGTTTGCTCTTATGTAAAAAAGCAATGCTATACGTCGTCCCTGTTCTGAGGTGAAGCATTGCACATAACAATCCCACTGCTGTTTTTTATTAGCCCACGCACGTTCAGTATGATAACAAATACATAGAGACCTGCTTGAAAATCTGTTTGATCCTTCAAACACCGAAAAAAAGCCCTGTCAGCTGAAAATCACACAGCAAGTTTAGGCAGTACATTTGTTCTTAGCCTTGAAGTAACTAGATGAAAAATCTTTTAATAGATGTGTTTGAAAATCTCTGAACTGGCTCATTAATAAAGGAGATGGCTCTGCTCCTGCTGACTTTGTTCTTCCACCTCTGAGTGGGAACTGACCCTGTGCATCTCAGCAGACCTCCAGTTTTTTGTGAAGAAGAGGCAACTTTAAAACGGTTAATAGTGAGTATGTGTACTTTAATATAAAGTGTTGCCAATATTTTTACCCTAGACAAAAGAAGCTATCATAGTTGTCTTTATTGCATTTTTTACCACAAGTCAACCATCTGTGGTACACAACTGTGCAGACTTTGCAACTTATCTTAGGGGACAGATATTGGCGCAGCGCATCAAGAGTGTACGGTAATTAATGCCACGCACCATGTTGTTAGTGTAGTCCTGGCTTGTCCCCGGCGTGCTACAAAGCTGTCATGCAACCAAAGCTACTTCTAAGGGTTATGCATGCAAATATATACTTGATGCATGCATTTGATGGTAAAGATGGAGACATTTCCTCTGGGGCAGTGCTCACCAAAGGAATGGACATGAAAGAGGTACCGTATGTGTGGCACGGTGTCAGTATAGAAAAAAAAGATAAAGACAGCAGAAAGAGAACTGGGTGATTGAGACAAAAGCAGATGAGGAGAGAGTTGAGGTTGTCCTGTCTGATAAACAGAAACATGGCTCATCATCATAGGGAGCACCAGGGGAGGACTGGAGCCCATCTGCCAACTAATACATACTAATGCTCCCCCTGCACTGTACAGTCACCATCAAAGGCACAGACGTGGCATTCAGTTACTGAAACAAAGGCGCGAGCAGTTGGGGGATTTCAAAGGTGGATCATGGTTGAACTGTGTAAGCAACAACTGATAGTGCGATATTTAATATTTCGTCAGTGCGTCTGTTCTTCACCTATCTCGATAACCATTCATCTGATCAGCCACAAACTTGTAAGCGCAGTGCTGAGTTTGGCATCATCTGAATGAGCAGCTCTCATATTTTGGCTGGAAGTTGTTCTCTGTTACCGTGTTCCCCCTCTAGCAGGGATGTCAAACAAACAGCCTGGGGGCCTGCCAAAAGGACCAATCTGGCCTACTAAATGGCTTTGCAGTATTTGAAAACTGCCTTGACAATGAATCACATCATGATTTCATGAAAGCCGGAGGTCTGAATCATTGTCAGCGTTACAGTCTTCTTACTGACAAATATATTAGCAAAAACCAGAAAGAAAAATAATGAAAATATAAATGAAATTAATAATTCATGGCAATACAAAATCAAGTGAAGACATGGAGTAAAATAGGATAAAAGTAAAGTTGTGCATTAAAAATCAGATTCTATTAGAACAGAAGGCCTATTACTGATGTTGTGTTACACCAAACTAAGTAAAGTGAAGTGATTAAAATGAGTTTGACACCGCTGCTCTATAGTGACTGTGCCTGCTCCTCGCTGTATGTGGGAAGAGGGACATAAAGGCGTGTTTGGGCATAGCCACTGTTGATCACCTGTTGGCACTAATTCACATTTGGATGCCAGATGGGAGGTTGAAGTGCTAAATGTTAGGAAGTTAGCAAGCTTGTATAGCAGCCATGACTGTATGGGTGCAATTAGGGCTGTGTCATATAACCCATGATAACACTGGTATAAATTTTTAAATAATAAAACAGTGTCATATAGCTCTAGAACACACAGCAATGACCCAAGCCCGGATATGTCTGAGAGCGAGACCAGCGTGTAAGCCTAAGTTGATGATTCAGTAGCTAAAAAGCGAGCTACTTCAATGGTATTTAAGTTGTTTGGCCACAAAGCACAATGCTCCACAAAATGTACTAGAAAAGTGTTTCTGCTAAAGGCTGAAAACACACTATCAAGTACAACTAGGCTATGAAAGCATCTAAAGAGGAGGTGCTAGCAGCTAATCACGTGTGACCCAAAAGTTAGCAGGGGACTTGACCAGTCTTCGCAGGAGTGCTCGCTAGTTTCACTTCATGTGATAGAAAGAAGAGATAGTGGATGGAAATTACTGATGAGGTGACAAGGTGGTAAAGATGGGCTTTAAGCAGCTGGATACAAAAAAGATCCAACAAGCATCCAGCAACATCGAAGGTCGGAAATATTTTCCAATTTAAGTTTAGTTATTAATGATACTTTAACATTGTTAAATTACAGTTGTTGTACTTTGACTTAAAATTTCCAGGGAAACAGAACCTACCAGCTACTTTTGTGCTTACATTTGACTTATGCTGTGTCACTGAATATAGTGCCATGTCAATATCATTGCACCATAATGCTGTTGCTGCTGCTGCTGCTGGCACCTTGAGGCAATAGATTCACACTTTGAATTAGGTAGTCTGCCATCAGTGCCAGAGCTCACCGGATGGAATGATGGAAAATGCTCATTTTGTTTGTAATAATAAAGGCTGCTGCCTGCAGCTGCAATCACAGAAATGAAAGTTTAGCATTGTAAATACCATTATTACAAATTGCTTTAAAACATCATGTTAAAGTTTTGAGGCTACGTTGCCCACCCCTAGGTGTAACACACAGATACATATATTTGCTAAGCGACTGTATCACCAAGCAGGTTCTAATACTCATCTGATAAGTCAGCTTGTAAATAAGCTGAAGTTTGGCACAGCAGGCAGCTGCCTGCTTTTGGCGCACATTCACACACATACAGAAAAAACTTAAGTTGACGTAAACGATCAATAGAGACCAAAATGTTTTCTACCATGCCAGCATGATTTGTAATGTTTAGATGGGCATTTTAACATGAGGGTCTACGGAGACTGACTCCCTTTTGGAGCCAGACTGAAGTGGCCATTAGAGATCTTTTTTCTCAATGTAATTGAATTTGTTTTATAATTGTCTTTGGGTTTTCTGCTTTTTCTGTAACAACTAACTTCACTCAGATTAAACGCACGACTACACACACGTTCAGTGAAAGTTATCCTTTGAGGATTTTCCTTTTAAAACAGCAACATTATGATTTCCTGCAATATTATCTGCTTAGCATCCACTGGAAAATTGCAGCTACAAAGCATAGGTAACACTCTCTCTGAATGTGTACTGCACTGTTTAATTAAATTATGTTGATGTGGTTGCTATAGAAAGGTAGATCAATCAAAATATTGAAAGTATTGATACCAATGCTGGTATTGGATCGATACTATTGATCTGCTATTGATAGGCTCAAGACTTTGTTTCCATCCTCTAAGTCCAGTATGTCGCCCACTGAACTGCGTCAAATAATTTTTCCTGGAAATGAAAAATTATTCCTCAAACATGCATAATGAAAAATGTCTGAACCGTTTTGTGTTGACTGTCACGTCTATTTTATTTATCCTACTGTGCAGAAGCTGATCTGAAGTGCTTTAAATGCGGGCACATTTACATTCCTGGTCCGTCCCCCCCCCCCCCAAAAAAAAAAAAAAAAACCCAGTATCACAATACATGAAAAGCTGAAAGGTGTGTTTTGGATTTTCACTGATTATTCTGGAAAGTAAAAAATCTCGTGGATTTAGTGGTCATTAAAATGTGTTCAAAATTTGCCATTCGATGATGATTCTTCAGTCATACATGTCATGAATGGCACACTGCTCTCCCCTACATAAGCTGCCTTTATAAGTTAGAAGTATTCAAATTCAAATTCAAATTCAAATTTTATTTGTCACGTACACAGTCATACACAGTACGATATGTAGTGAAATGCTTGGACAACTGCTCGTGACCTAAAGAGAACAAAAAAGGAAAAGGCTATGAATAAGATAGGAAATAAATATGAAAA
This sequence comes from Aulonocara stuartgranti, assembly GCF_965226115.1. NCBI lineage: Eukaryota > Metazoa > Chordata > Actinopteri > Cichliformes > Cichlidae > Aulonocara > Aulonocara stuartgranti. The sequence continues at coordinate 5,298,399 of NC_138957.1, read as the reverse complement.
ATTAAAAAGGGTAAATTTAACTAGGAAGGAATAAAATATAAATTAAGGTTAAAAATGAAATAACTGTACAACACAAATTAGAATGAAGGGTAAATTTAACTGGGAAGAATAAGATAAAGATAAATATATAAATTAAAGTTGAAAATAAAATAACTGTACAACAAAATACACAATACACAATATAGAACTATATAAGAATGTATGAAGAAATCTAAATCTAAATAAATATATACACAATAACAGCAGCTGTACAAGTATTAACCGGAAATGAAGAATATAGTGACCAGTGTTGTGCAAAACCAAAGTCCAGAAAGTCCAGTGTGTGTGTAAGAACCATATGTGTGGGTCAGTACTGTGTGGTGGTGTGATTGAGAGACCGTATCGCCTGCGGGAAGAAGCTCCTCCTCAGTCTCTCTGTGTTGGTCTTCAGGGAGCGGAATCGCTTTCCTGACCTCAACAGAGAGAACAGTCTGTTGTTGGGATGGCTGAGGTCCTTCACGATCTTCCTGGCCTTGGTCCAGCACCGCCTGCTGTAGATTGAGTGCAGGTCAGGGAGCTCGGAGCGGATGGTGCGCTCAGCTGACCGCACAACCCTCTGTAGAGCTCGTCTGTCCTGCATGGTGCTGTTCCCGAACCAGGTTAAGATGTTTCCCGCCAGGATGCTCTCTATGGTGCACGAGTAAAAGTTCCTGAGCACCTTGGAGGGCAGTTGGAAGTCTCTCAAGCGTCTGAGGTGGTAGAGACGCTGTCGGGCCTTTTTCACCACGGTGTTGATGTGACAGGACCATGACAGGTCCTGCGTGATGTGAACTCCGAGGTATTTGAAGCTGTCCACTCTCTCCACTGGGCACTCGTTGATGACGGGGGTCTGGTAGTTCCTCTCCTGCTTAGTGCTGAAGTCCACTATCAGCTCCTTTGTCTTACTGACGTTTAGAAGGAGGTTGTTCCTCTGGCACCAGTTCTCCAGATTCCTAATCTCCTTCAGGTAGGCCGTCTCGTTGTTATCAGAGATCAGGCCCACCACGACGGTGTCGTCAGCAAACTTGATGATGGTGGTGGAGCTGGTAGTGGCCACACAGTCATATGTGTACAAAGAGTACAGCAGGGGGCTCAGAACACACCCCTGGGGGGCTCCAGTGCTGAGAGTGGTGGAGGCTGAGACATGTCCGCCCATCCTTACTGCCTGTGGTCTGCCAGTTAGGAAGTTGGAGATCCACTGACACATAGATGAGCTGAGTCCCAGATGCTCCAGCTTGGTGGTGAGTGTGGAGGGAATTATGGTGTTAAATGCAGAGCTGTAGTCTATGAAGAGCATTTTAACATAATTCCCCCTTCTAGTGTCCAAGTGAGTGAGTGATGTGTGGAGGAGATGAGAGATGGCATCGTCTGTGGAACGATTTGGACGGTAAGCGAACTGTAGTGGGTCCAGTGTGTCTGGTAGTGAAGAAATGATGAAGTCTCTGACCAGGCGTTCAAAGCACTTCATCACTACTGAGGTGAGGGCTACAGGGCGATAGTCATTGAGAGAAGCAGGGTGGGGTTTCTTCGGGACAGGAACAATGATGGACTCTTTGAAGCATGTGGGGATCACCGACTGAGATAAAGAGATGTTGAATATCTCAGTGAACACAGGAGCTAGCTGGTATGCGCAGTCTCTTAGGATACGACCTGGGATGCCGTCTGGTCCTGCTGCTATCGGTATCGGTACTGGTCTTGGTATCAGCAACACTGATTGTATTTACTAGATATCATGTCGATACCAAAATTTGCAGCGTTGCGCAGCACTGGTGGTCGTCAACAGTAAATCCATGTGAGGAGGAGAAGTCTGCCAGTGTTCATCCAGCCTGCATCGCTTTCTCAGAACTGGAGCTAAATGTCCTAGTGATATGAATTTAAAACAGTTTCCAAATCAGTTTCACTTGTATGAACATCATAAATGCCTGAAGGGCTGAACGTGGCCACCTCCCTGTACAGTATGCTGCCATCCATGAAATGCTTGCTGGGACTCTTTCCCCGCTTTCCATTTTCCACCAGAATGTGTCTGCTTTGCTGGCAAACTGAATTGCATCTTTTCTCTGTTTTCCTCTCTCTTTTTCCTCATTAACCGTGAACACACGTGCAGAGGAAGGTCCGTCACACCGTGCAGTTTACTGTGTCAGGATGATTTCAAACAGGTCTAAATGCAGGAACGTTTAGGTTTAGACACCCGCCCACGCACACCGTTGCCTTTGATTTTTCTTTTTTTTTTCTTTTTAAGTTTTGAGTGTGTGTGTGTGTGTGTGAGAGAGAGAGAGAGGGAGAAGGGTGTCAGTGGTGAAAACAGTGAATGTCCCTGGTGTCTTGAGGTATTACACTGATGCGCAGCCATGCAAACAGGCCTAGGAGGGCCTTTCTGAATCAGTGGACAGGACCGACGCAACCTTTTCAACTCACATTAAACCAGGCTCACCTCACTGTGCTACAAGTTAGTGGGAGAGCGACACGGAGAGGGTGGAGGAAGGGAAGATAAGAGATGGAGATGAGGGGGGCTTGCTATACCTTGTGAAAATGTGCCCTTTCATCTTTGTTGTGTTCCCGTCTGTCTGTGTGTGTTTGTGTTGCCTGGCTCAGGAGAAAGCACATACAGTACACTGTGCACGTCCAGGATTTACTGTATACTGTACTGAGGTTCCAAATTTACACTTGATGAGGGGAAATAAGAAGTGATTATGCTCTAGTAGAGGTGATTGTTTTAATGCAGAATAGGCTGAGCACTGATCAGAGCATGCTATAGGTGTTCTATAGGTGTTCATGATGTCGTTTTTAATATCAGCTCGTGTCCAATCAAACCCCGGCCCTACATACCCTTACAGGCCCAAATAAAAAGGCACACATGGCTGCACTTCTCCTACCTCAGCAACAATCTGCAGAAAAACGTCTCCACAAATCAAACTCTGTGTGTGTTTGTGCGTGTGTGTGCATGCTTTGTATGTGTGTGCACGGGTGTGTGTGTCTCAGTGCATCAGACCGGTGAAGAGAAGAATAACCCAATTACAGAGACAGTCTGCCTCAACGACATACAGTATGTACACGGAAAGAAAGAGAGGTGTGTGTGTGTGTGTGTGTGTGTGTGTGAGTGTCTGTGTGTGCCTGAGAGCGAGAGACAAACAAAGACAAGCACAGTGAGGAAGAATGATTTTTAATGAAAAGAACACAGCAGAAAAAGGGGGAGAACAAGAGCAGAAATTGCCAGGCGGCTCCAGCGTGCGAGCGCAGAATAAACCGGATGTGTGCTGAACAAAGGTGAGGCAGAAAAAAATGCATAAAAGGCAGCTGTGGAAAATTTTAATATTTGGGGAGACCTCAAATATTGGAATTTATTTAAATGAGAACTCCTGAGGGGTGGTACTGCACCGTGCACACCTCAGTTCATGTACAAAGTCTTTTTTATTTCTTTTTTTTTTAGGGAGAAAAACGGGGGGAGGAGGGGAAATTGGCCCTGAACCTGACAATTTGGTGGATTGGAGGATGCGGTTGCATAGCAACAGACAGCAGCCGAGTACCTAAAAAGCAAAAAGAAAAAGAAAGACTATTTGGTCTGTTAAATATTCACTCCCTGCTAAGACAACACTCAAAGGCAAATGTGTTTCCATACAACCAGATTTAGAAAAGCTCATAAGCTAGCAGTTGTAGGAACACTGTTTATTTAAAAACTTTTCATCAAAGGTAGACACCAACATGGCTCAACCTTATATGTAAAATTGAGGCTTGCTTACATTATATAACAATCAGTCTCACAAAAAAAGATGTGTTCGACAGTGTGGAGTCACATATTTCATCCTCCACATGCATGGCACATATTGTGTTTACATATTATCTAATAAGCTAACGCACAATGGGGAATTTGCATTTGAAATGCCACTCGGTGTGTTTAGAAGCTTAGAGCATGCGGCGAGGGGGATCACAGCAGAGGTGTTTTTTTCATATTACAGATAAACACGAGGCAATTTCCCCCTTCAATTTATTAACATTTCAAGCACCAATCCTCAATCATCCCTTGGACACCAGCGGACGCGTAGGACTGGCGCTCTCCTTCATTGTCCTGCAGGTTTTCAATAAAGCGCTAAGCTGCACGAGTTGTTTGTTGTCTGTAAAGTCAGCTGCAGATTATAACAGATGACAAAAAAAAGAGAGAAGCACAAATAAGATTCCCTTTTATTGGACATCTCCACTACACAATACCCATACATTACCTGCCAGTGAATATTACATTAGAAAAATCGGCCCTTTTTTATGGTTTAAATCTTGTTTGTGTTGAATCCACAGAAGTCCTGGAAATCAAAGCAATCACAAGCTTTTGCCAACTTCGCAGCCTCTCCTCTATCTGCGGCCGTGGTTATTAAGGTTTCTTTTGCACATGAATAGGGGCGCCGTTGCTCCGGGATATATTGTAAGTGACTGCTGTTCGTCTAGCCACCAGTGTTTCTCACAGAGCTGTGAATAATAGATAGGAAAGCTGACCAGAGATAATATGCCTCTCAATGAGAACATACCTCCTAGCGCATCTAGTGTCTAAGAGAATGCTAACAAGGAGCGCACATCCCCCCCACCATTTTTTTTTCTTTCAATAATTTTTGCAAAGCCGCAGAATGTTCCTTTTTCTTTTGGCTCTCATGAATTTATTAATAACAGAATTCCTTTCAAAACATCTCGTCTGGATAAGATGGATAACACGCTCCTTTTATCATGCGCCTCTCCTTCAGAGGCGCGCGCACACACACAAGCGTGCGCAGCATATATCGCGCTGACAGTGATGCGCTGTGAAATCGGATGGGAGGGCTGGATAGCGGTTTTTGTAGATTTTCGCCGCATAAATTTGGGTCACGGAATAGATTATCGCCCCACACGTGTCACTCTGACACTGATAGACGCTCGCAATCCCACGCCACTCATAAATTACACATGCTTCATGAAAATGAATTTGCCGTTTAAGTTGGTAAATGATCATTCAGTGGAGTGATGCGTAGTGTAGTCACAGTTTCTCTTTCTGCCATGTGAATATGTAACGTTGACTGAAATCTGTTTTCTCATCTTCAGGAATTCCATAAAAGTTTCAGTCTGACGAGGCGTCAGTGTGACTGTTCCTGTTCCGGCTTCCTTTCAGGCGAATTTAAATAGCCTTGGTCCTTATACAATGAGGCACAGATTCTGGACGGCTGAGGCCGTATCAAAAGGATCCTATGGAAAAATAAAGGCAGACAGCTCTGTCGCTCAGCAGAGGCACTCTACTGTAAAGAATTCATAGTGTTTGAAGTCAATGACAGCTTTTAGGGATTTGGTGGAGACTCAAGCCGTCTCTTTTTCCACTCTTGCACATAAAGATGAGTCTCGGGTACGTGTGCGTCTCATGTGTGGATGTGCCTGAAGGTGACAAAGACATAAAGTACAATTTCAGCTCCCCTTCAAAGCCACCAGTGCTGTTTCTAAAGATTTAAAAATGACTTTTCCGATTAACGTCATCTCGCCTCGTATTTAAAGGCCTGATTTGCATTTATCTTTGCGTTCCTAAATGACCGGCGTGAATGCTGTGCTAAATTAGCGTCCCTGCTTTTTAGGACTTAAGATGATGTGTAGGCAAGTGAAACTTGGGCAGGGCTGGGAATAGATAACTGTCATGTCTGAGGCCCGGATAAGAGGTAAAAATCCAGCTTTCAGTGTAGAAGATGGGATGTCAACTCTGGTCAGTCCATCCGCCGCCCAGTAACCCTCCTCCTCCTCCTTCTTTAAAGACATTATTCTAACCCGACTGAACCAGTCTGATTACTTTGTTGTCTGGTGAAAACAGCCTGGACAGCCAGTGTGTGAAATATTAAGGGGGGAGGTTTAAAGACCCTAAACTGGCATGTCATATCCAGTTTGCATAAAAACTACCAAATGCAATTTCGTCAAGCTCACCATGTACAGACAAACCTGTTAATGCTTGGTGTAGATGCAGAACAATTAAATACCCTAATAAATACCAGTTAATAAAAGGTGCTAGACACATTCCTCAGGTATTTTGGTCCATATTGACATGATGGCATCACACAGTCAGGGTGTGCGGGACTCCAATCTCTTGTTCCACCGCGTCCCAAAGGTGCTCTACAGATGACTGTGGAGGCCATGTGAATACTGTGAACTCCTTCCCACATTGAAGAAACCAGTTTGAGATGATTTGAGCTTTGTGATGCATAATACTGCTGGATGCAGTAAACCGTGGTCATAAAGGATTAACGTGGTCAGCAGCAATGCTCAGGCAGGCCGTGGCATTTTAACCATGCTCAACGGGTACTAAGGGGCCCAAAGTGTGCCAGGAAAATATCCCCACTCCACTGTACCACCAGCAGCCTAAACAGTTTATACAAAGCAGGACGGATCCGTATTTTCATGTTGCCTATGTTTTTCCAATCTTCTATTGTCCAATTCCAGTGGGCCTGTGCAGACTATCCGATTGTTAAGTGATGACGTGAGGAATCCTTCTTTCGGGCCTAAAGTAGTCTGCGTTTAATATGGCTTTTGTGTTGTTAACATGTTTAATGTTATGTATTTTCTTCTATTTAATCTCAAAATGCTCCTAAAACAGTCAGTGATCCCTGTTGACCTCCCTCGGCTTTTATTACCGCTAATCATTTATTTAAGCTCAGTTTTTAAAACCTTAGGATGTAACTACAGCCCATCCCATGCAGCAGTACATGATGGACTAACCTCGTATTGTGGATGGATTATCTCAGTTGTTCTCTGGCTGAAGTTTGGTCCTTTTACAGCTTCCTGCCATGCGATTACATTTGTTCCTGACCACCGAGAACACTCATGTTAACTTTTATCGAGTGGAAAAAAAGTTAGCTTGTTTATATTATGCTAACATAGCTGTGTCACTAGCGGTCACGTAGCACATCATTATATACCAGCTAGCCAAACTTCAGTAACCCTAGAAACGTCACGGCTGTTTAGTTTTCTGTCTTCATTTATGCTGGAAGTGATAACAGAGCTGTACGTTTTAATTTGTTTCCAAAACCCCGCAGTCAGGACATGCTATATTGTATTTAGATAGAAGCTAGCGAGCTAACTCCCTGCTAACTTCTAACTCCGTTAAATGTCATAAATTCTGTTTTCATGGATGCCTGGATGTTAAACTCAATTGCTACACCTGGTAGAGCAGAATGCTGATCATTTTATTAAAGATGAAAGACTTTAGACAGTTTTTCAACTCTCAGTAATGCCATCGTGATCGTTTGATATATGGACCTGCAGCGGAGTTTAGGTCCAGACACGGCTAGTGACGTCAGACTTAACAACCTGATAGCATCATTGTCTTGTTCTTAGCTAACAGAAGTGGCACTGGGTGTGAAACGCTCTTCTGCATACCTTGGTTGTAACGTTACTGTTCTCTACAAGCCATTCCTCTGACCTCTCACATCAACAGCATATTTTCACCCAGAGAACTGCCACTCACTGGATATTTTCTCATTTTCAAACCCTTCTGTGTAAACCCTAGAGGTGGTTCTGTGGGAAAATCCCAGTAGATCAGCAGTTTCTGAAAAACTCAGATCAGCCTGCCTGGCACCAACAGCCATGCCACGTTGAAAGTAACTTCACATCAGCCCTTTCTTCCTCATTCTGATGCTTAATTTCTTAAGTTTACTGAGTTGCTGCTGTGTGAATGAGTAACTAGATATTTATGGTAATGAGTAGTGGAACAGGCTTACTGAATGAAGAGTCTTTGCCTGAAATGTCTTGGTAGGTGGGGGAAGAAAAAATTAAAAAAATTAACCATATCTCAAAGACACACATAAAAACTACTTGAATTTTAAGCTATCTAAAATGTGAATTTCAAATTTCTAAAAGCTCTTTGCAAATGTTTTTTACCGTCAAATGTTAAGTAGAAAAACCCACCAAAAATTCGACAGTGAACAGGCAGCTAATGAGGTTTGTGTTGGTTCTTCGGCTGCCTGCTTGGATATTACCCTGACTGCTCTGCCACAGCACAGCCAACCACTGATATGGAAAATACCCTGGCAGGTTCACTAGAAAGCCTCCAAAGCAGCGACCTGTCACAGGGTTGGACTTAAAATAAATGGAAGAATGCAAGACGTCCAATACCTGGCTTGACATAAAAAGGAAAAAAGCAAAGCTGTGTTTTTTTTTTCCAGCAAGGAAACAAGTTTGTTTCTTTCTGAGAAATATCAGGGGCACACCTGGCAGAAGAATGAATAAAAGAAGATGTTTGTGTGCCAGATGCTAGAAAAAAAAAATCTGCAAGTGCAAAGTCAGTGTTGCTGATAAAAGATCAGTGGAACTGGCCCAGACAAGGCAAACAAAGATACTCCACGGAATCAAGGGTGTCTGGACAGCATATCTTTTATATGTACAATGGAAAAACCTGTTAAGGATTTTGGTCCCATTTGAGCTTCAACAGCAAGTGAAGATAAACTAGTGCAGTGTACCGAGCAAAGGCGTCTCTGATTGTCCTTAACGTAAGACATTGTGTATTGATTCTCTATCTGGCAGCTGACGGTTGTTGCAAACACATTATGATGCAATTTGAGGTTCCTTACAAAATAAGACTGGCATCAGGTAGTTAACCCCGCAGCACCAAATGCAGCAAATTATGAGTCAAATTAAATAAAGCTTAATGCAAATCACAAATAAACACAGCTCAGCAAAAATATGCATAAGTACATATAAGCCCCTTTTCCATTAGTACAGCAGTTCCTAACCCCCGGGCCACGGACCAGTACCGCTCCGTGAGTCGTTTGGTACCGGGCCGCTAGAGTTGAGGCTCGGGTGTGAAATTTATGTTTTCAGGGTTTCTATTGTTTTTTTTAATCGTTTTTTTCATTAACTCGGTCTCCCTGGGTCTTTTTCCGTGTCCGTGGCGCAAAAAAGGTTGGGGACCGCTGCATTAGTACCTACCGGGATCGACTTGCCACAGTTTTCAGGGTTTTCCATTAGGTCATAGTACCTGTTACCAGGTACTTTTTTTAATACTTGCTCGGCAGGGGTTTCAAGCGATCTGAGCAGGCACTAAAATGTGATGTGGTCAAACTGCATGCCACCGATTGGCTGGTCAGTAGCGTCACTCGATGAGTCATGAGAGTGTCTCGTGCATGAAAATTAAAACAGGCATTTTTTAAAATCCAGCAATGAGGGAAATGGCTACCAAAAAAAAAAGCCATGTTCCCCAAGTCTGACGAAAAGCCACAGACCGAGCAGCAGGTATATTCTTGCCTCGACGTCCCCCTTTTTTGTAGCGTTCATGTCGCATATTGATTACCTCACAGGACGCTCAGACACATTGCTATTACGATAAGCATGCATGTTAGCTAGCACGAGATTCTAATGAAAATCCAGTCGAATCAAGTTGTGGCGATCCGTGGCAAGTCTATCGAAGTAGTAGCTAATGGAAGGGGCTATAGTAAAACTTGAGCTTGTAATGCTAAAAGGCTAAACCTTCTAGAGTAGCAGGAGTGCTACTTGCCAGCAGTGTTGCCAACTTAGTGACTTTGTCGCTATATTTAGCGAGTTTTCAGACTCCCTTAGCGACTTTTTTTTCTAAAAAGCGACTAGCAACAAATCTGGCGACTTTTTCTGGTATAACTGGAGACTTATTTATGACGACTTTTTGACGTGAAAACGCATATCGCTCTTATTCTCAACAAGCAGCGGTGCTGCCGTGGGCACCTCACCCGTGCCAAAGCGCTCACGGGCGGAGGATAGTCCTCCTCTGCTGCTATCAGGGCAGCAGATGTTCACACCTGTACGTCCAAACTGCAAATGAATCACGCATGAACGAAGCCGCTGCTCCCGCACTGACTGTAACGCAGTCAGTTCTTCTTTTACTGTTATGCTGTTTTGTGGATCACAAGCTTTAAAATTACTTATAAACACACACCACACACACAAAGGCACACCAGAGTGCCATTTTCAGGTTACTTTTACCGGTCCAAGCCCGGATAAAGGAGCAGGGTTAGAATTGTGACATAAAAAAAACCAAATGGTAAATGGCCTGTATTTGTATAGCGCCTTACTAGTCCCTAAAGACCCCAAAGCGCTTTACATATCCAGTCATCCACCCATTCACACACACATTCACACACACTAAAAAAAAACAATAATTGCTAAAAGAAATTTAATTTATAGTTCTAAATGAATTCCAAATGCAATTTTTACTCACTTTATGTCTCTTCCACGATGTTGTTTCTCTCTCCAACAACGTAGGTTACAATTACATTAGCATGACCAATTATGCAAATTAGGCGATGACATCATTTAGCGACTTCTAGCGACTTTTAGGACAACCATTAGCGATTTTCTTTACTGAGGAGTTGGCAACACTGCTTGCCAGATGGTAAGGCTACTAGCCATTAACCGTAGACTAAAGCAGTTACAGTTTGGTAGTTAAATCTTTGGACAGTTAACATATCAACAAAAATATAATGGCATAAAAAGTGGGAAGGGGCTTTAAAGGAGTTAAGCTAATCAGTGTTGGCTTACTGTGTTTACGTCAGTGTTATCAACCTCAAGATTAGTGTTTGACTAGTGAACAAAGCAAAACACCTATATCTGATAGTTTACACTATGCCACAAGAAAGTATTGTGTTTTTTCTTTTGAAAATGCAGAAGCACTCTAAGTTCCTAAAATACTCACTGGGTTCAGTTAAAACAGGGTTTAACAGACCTCTTCCACCTTGTAGTAGTGAAAAAAAAAAGCTACAACCTACTTTTGGAGCAGGTTTCTAGCAGATGTCACATTAAGGCAAATTTGAATGACATGTGTAACGTACTGTACATAATGTGTAGCATAGAGCCTGCTAGAAGCTCCCAATCCTCTTAGCGAGGCTCTTGTTTGTTTAGAAAATAAATAGTACCATAGATTCAGTACCATAATTCATATGTCAATAAGGATGTTCAACAGCCTCTGTGGTTTTGTTCTATGTTTTCCTGCTCCAGTGCTAAAGGTTTTACAGGAGATCTATTGGCATTCTTTTTCTTTTTTTTTCTGGTTCATGCAGCTTGGCTGTGAGGCGAAGCAGAGACAGCTTTGTTGTCTTATGTTTAGGTGACAGGCAGGAGGTCCACCCCTCTCGCCCCCACATATATCACCTCCTCTCCGCTTGGTGCACATCAAGGGGATTAGCGTCTTCCTTCTCGCGTGAAACGAGCAACATCAATGGAGACCTGCGAAAGATTCACCCGATGTTCTGCATAAAGCGCGAGCTGCCGAGCCGTTTATGCAGCCCTTTGTGAGGTAAACACTTCAACATCAATCGATCGGCTGGGGAACAGGCAGAGCCTTTTACGGATTCACCTTCCCCTCCCACGAAACGAGGGGATGCGGCATCATCTTGATGGGTTTAATTCTGGGGAGAAAAGAAGGGAGTAAAGGTGAAACAGAGGAAGCAGAAAGGAGGAAAAGCGAAAATGACGGCCTCCTCCCACTGGGTTTGGCTCCAGCTGGTGGGAGGAAGTAAAAAATGAAAATTTTATGAAGGCACTTTTGCTTTCTGTAAACAACATTTGTTTCTCAAGGCCCGTAAAAATCAGCCGAGTTCGTTTACATCTAACCGTCATTATCATTAGAAGTCCTGATCCCAAAAAACTCTGGGTCAGACTCGAGCTGGTCGGATTAAAAGAAAAATGAAAATTCTAAGAAGACACTGAAAATCTTTCCTTCTTTTGCTTTCTGTAAACAATACTTACCTCTAAAGGCCGGGAAACATCAGCCGTGTTCGTTAACATCTAACCGTCATTACCATTAGAAGTGCAGATCCCGAAAGTCTTATCAGTGCCTCTATTCCTGCTGATATCAGCACCCTGCCTCCCCCCTTCCCCACTGTGGACACACACACACACACACACACACACACACACACACACACAAACACCGTTATCTCTGCTATCTGGTATTTAGCCAACTCAGAGCTAATCCAGTGTGAACCCACTCCCTGGCTTCTGCTCAGCAGTTTGCAAACAGATTTGGAAAACAGACACACACACACACACACACACACACACACACACACACACACACACACACACACACACAAAGGGAGTCAGAGTGTTTGGCCCTGGAGCAGGGAACATCACGCTCCAGTAATGTGATGCCGAGGCAACACTGCGCTACAGTAGTGTGGCATTAACATAAATGTGCATCTCAGCGCGAAGAAAGGGGAACATGGGGATATTTGGAGCTGTCTGCATGTGATAGCTGTCTGATTACCTCTGCTGTGACCTCGGTGTCCTCACAACAAACACACACACACGGCATTAAGCTGCCGAAATGTGTCCACCATGACCATTCAGTTACTGTTTATTCAGTCTTTTAAGATAATCAAATTTTTCTTCGAGCAAGATGAAATTTCAGGCACTGAGGGAGATAATTAAACTGCAGGTCAGAAGACTCGTGCATCGTTGCAAAATCGGGACTTGTTATATGTGACAAAATGTGTGAGAGTAGCAGTCAGACGGCGTGAAGCCAGCCTTATAGAACTGATGTACTCCTTGTGGTCATTTTATTTTACAGCGTGGGGATTTTCTGCCTTCATAAGGACCCTGGAATGCTTGTGTAACTGCTGTTTGACACCAATTATCCGTCCTACTAGAAATTTATGAGAGATATAACTTGTTGTTTAATGGCAGCACTCACATGGTGAACAGTGGGATTAAAATAGAGCACAAAGGTGATCCTACGAGATATTGTCCCTGTATTTGCATTACTTTTGATTTTAAGTAAATCCTGAACCACAAATTTGGGAGGAAAATTTCAACAGTCTTTTTCCTGGTCACAAAACACTGCAGTAGCTCTGTACCTTCTCAGTGATACTTCAGGGTGCGTGGGAATTGATCCAAGCAATCTCTGAGTGTTAGAGAAGGCATCCAGCTGCATCCCTTGGGTGCCCTGTGGTGGGTGCTTAAGGAGTGTGGGGTATCAGTATGTTTTCACAGGCCTTTCAGTTCATGCACAGCCACACTGAGAGCATGGCTCAAATTACTGGAAACAAGTCAGACTCGTTCCTGATGAGTACTGGATTCTGCCAAGGCTGCCCCTTGTCACAGATTTGGTTCATACATTTGCTGACCTCCAGATCTGCTCGCCTGATTTTTTGCGGACGATGTCGCCATGTTGGCTTCACTGAAAGGTGACCTCCACCTTGCACTGGGGTGGTTTGCAACCAGGTGCGAAGCGGCTGGGATGAGAGTTAGCACCTCCATATCTGAGGTCACGGTTCTCAGCCCGAAGAGGATAGAGTCCTATTAGGGAGGAGTTGCTTTCCCAAGTGGAGGAGTGCAAGTATCTTGGGGTCGTGTTCAGGAGTATGGAAAGAAAGTAGCGTGAGATTGAAGGATGAATTGGTGCAGCATCTGCAGTGATATGGATGTGGACCAGTTTGTTGCGGTAAAGTGAGAAGGCAAAGCTGCTGATTTACTGTTGAGCTGCATTCCCAATCTCACCTATGGCCATGACCAAAAGAATAAACTTCCTCCAAAGGGGTCTCGGATTGTTTGGGAACAGAACAGAAGATCTGAATGTGGTGAATGAGAAGAGGCAGCTCTGGGCTTCTTTGCTTTGATTGCTGACTCCCCTGCAACCAGAATATTAATACATCTGTTTTAAAAACCTTTTCTGTCAAGTCTTTGCAACTCGGGGAAAACAAACCCCGTTCACGTCTTTATTCCCCCAGTTTTAGTATGGAGTGCATACTCAATGCCTATCAGTGTTGCCAGCATATAGGGGTAAATAATAAAGGTTAGCAAAAGCTTAGCAACTGCAGTAATCACATTACATGTAACATGTCTGTCTAATGTCAGTGTTTATTGTATATAAAAGGATCTCAGATGACCAGTAGCATCACAGTAAAAAGATATACTAAGTTTCAATGCCGGCTCTTCCACAGAACAGTGTTTCTCTGTGGTGAACTCTGAATCAACAGGACAAGCCCCTGGGGCTCCTTTCTCACCTGTGTGTGAACAGACCGTTTTGCATAAGCAGCTTTTTTTTTAATGAGCTACTGCTGTGTTTGGCAGCCACATAGATGAATAGTTAGCTTAGAGCCGATTGGTCACTTTCCAACAGGTCTACATAAACATTAAAGCATTAAAAAAGAAAGAAATCCCCCCTTTTTAGATGCTGTCTCATTTTCCACGTCAACCTGTTCACACTTTTGTGAACTGCTTATGCACTGGCGATTTTCCACCCATATGTTTGCGTGACTTGGGCAAATTCTACACTAAACTTTCTCAGCTGTGAAGACGGCTGCTTTTCCCCCCCTAACAATAAAACAACATTTTGAGGCTGCAGCTACTGTGTGACTCATTAGGATGGATGCCTCGTGGAGTGCAGCGCTACACTGTTGATAGCACTTTAAATCCTTCCACTTCCCTCGCATGTTCTCTTTCTTTCTGTCTCACTCACTCGGTCTGTGGTTTTCCTCAGGAGACCAGGTTAGATAAGACCGCCTGCGCTATAAAAGCAAGAAAGAGCCCGGGGAGAAGCGTACGACACACGGGAGCGCTCTCAGCAAGTTTAAAGCAGGAGACATGATGTGCTGTTCTAAGGCGATAAACATTCATACACATATATGCGATATGTGGGTGACAAACACAGACAACCCATTTTCTTCCTCTCATCTGATCCTTCTTCAGCCTGTCTCCTCCTCCTCCTCCTCTCGAATGTTTCTAATCGTGGAACCCCCTTGAGGCTGTTGCGTTATTATGGAATTATTTTTATTGTTCGGTCAGTCTGGGCCAGCACGAACCTGTCGACCACGTCTCATTCAGACACACACAGACACATGCACACTAAGATTATATATATATATATATATATATATATATATATATATATATATATATATATATATATATATATATATATATATATATATATATATATATAATATATATATATATATATATATATACATATATATCAGAAAACTGTTTATTGCACCTGTTCCTGCTGTGTGCCAACAGCCTGCTATGACTGCACATACAGCTCCGCGCCGTTGACTCAGTGTTGTGTAACAAACAGATCGACTCTCTCCCCGCCACTTTGCTTGGGTTGGCAATTGTTTGATTTCAGTATCTCACAGACAGCACCGCGGTGGTCAAGTTAATGAGCAAAAATCCACCCCCTCTTAGCGCTTTTAAAGGAAGGAGTTCATAAAAAAGAAGAAGAAGAAGAAGCCAAACGCTGATCATTTTAACAAGCTGCACGGTGCGTTTAAAAAACTTTTTTCTATCATACACTGGTGGGGAATTCCTCATGTGGAAGGGTCACATTTGTTTCCATTTTGGCAGTGCATGTGAACCAGCAGTGTATTAAGGAAAGTTCAAGAAGTATATTTGTTTTATAAAAGCCATTTGTTTCAGAATTAATATGATCATTAATTGAATAAAAGAATAATATACGATCTGTCATTTATTAAAAGGTCGTTAGGTTTGTTCTCCCTGAGTCTGGTTCTGCTGGAGGTTTCTTCCTGAGTTTTTTCTACCCAGTGTCACCAGGTTTGTTGTAGGGTTTTTACCTTATAATATGAAGCGCCTTGAACTGAACTGAATTCCAAAAGAAGAACTTTAGTCTTCCCTTTCTAGTATGTGTCTAGTTTTTAAGCTTTGACCAGCTGCACTCGCATGGAGTTGCGTTATGCTTGGGGTTGTCAGAGCTTTTATATACGGATCGGGGGCTCTACTTTCAGTTTTAGCCTCATTAAAATCAGTTTCAAGCCAGTGTTTGTGGTGGAACTGTGCTACTACAAGTAGTGGTAAGTTTAGTTCACCCAAAGCTTTTAAAGTTTCTTGATTTGTATATTTTTTCAGCCGAGGTTAAGACATTCACCTTACATGCAAAAGATTCCCTGTTTGAGATGAGGAGGAGATACAAACCTAACCTCAGGGGGTCAAAAGCTAATGCACCCCTGGGCCCGACTGTCCCAAGCTAGAAAAACTGGGAGGGTTGTGTCAGGTAGGACACTGAGTGTGAAATCAAACACGCAGACCCATCTGCTGTGGTGATTCCTTGGGAATTAAGCAAGCAGCTGAAAGTCTTTTAACATGACTAACTGCTATTTTGCTTCACTTTTGCTCGTATCTGATGCTGCTGGCAATAGTTTGGCTATTGCTGATAATTTTTTATGTTTCTATAGACAAAATTAGCAATATGAAAGAAGCCCATTGTGCTTGCAGTGAAGTAGCTTTACAAAGTATGTTACTTAGAACAAGGATGTCAAACTCATTTTACGTTGTGGGCCACATGAAGTCCACTTTCATCCCAAGTGGGCCGGACCAGTGAAAACCCCCCGTCCTGTCAGCGTACAGAACTTTAATTACACGTGTCATGACTGAAATATCGCAATGTAAGAAAAAGAAATTCAATTTCAACCACAACCTCAGTTTCTCTACATAATAAAGTACTAAACTGTTTGCTTAACTAAAAGTCCAAAATTTACGCCCTCCTTCACACCACCGAAGTCATCCAGTGGGCTGGATTGGAGTCTTTGCCAGTAGGGCTGTTCGATATAACGATATATATCGGATGACGATATAAAAACATCTGTCGTTTTATTTTACGCTATCGTTTGTTTCGTGGTGTCGCAAAATAAACTGTTTACGGCAATATTTTTTCATCGTTTTGATGGTCACTGTAGTGGCTATATTAAGTTCTCTCTTTCTCTTATATTTTATATAACCATACTACGAACGGACAAGCGCCTTTTTATGCGTTGTCGTTAGCAACAGCGACGGTAAAACCATCGCGTGTCCGCTTGTTTATTTTCCACATAAACCTTTCACAAAAAAGGTCAAGATCCTGTTGAGACTTTTCAAAATAAACTGAATCACGTGAAAAAGTATGCAGAGTATTGACGGATGAGAAGCAAAAAAGAGTCATCGGGCGCTAAAAAATAAACCTTAGACTCAAACGTTAGAACAGGCTTTTCCCCGCAGCAAGCCGTGTAATAAATACTCACAAAGAAAACGGCGGCTGTTACAACTTATGTGTAAAAATGTATAGTTTCATGCATCAGTTAAAACACTCGACTGCAGGTACACGATGCCCAGCTGGAAACACTTCAGCTGCCCGAGAGTCACAGAATTTACAGAAAATGTTACACTTTTGTGATTTATATCGTTATCGGGATGATAGATGTCTTATATCGGGATATGAGATTTTGGTCATATCGCACAGCCCTATTTGCCAGGCTGATTCTGGCTCCCGGGCCTTATGTTTGACACCCCTGATTTAGAATATTAGCAGTTTGTTTCACTTGCAACCATCTCATACTGTCAGCAGAGTTTTTAGAAAAATGTAAACTATATTCACAAAACAGTAGGCAGTGAAGACTTAAATATATCCTCCCATTAGTTGGTGGAGAACAAAAACAGAGCTAAAAGAGGTTAAACGTATCATAGTATGACTAGAAAGAAAATGAGTTAACATTGATGTAGCTCCTGGCTAAACTAACCAGATTGCTAACAAGCTAAAGTAGTTTCCTTGAAAGAAGATAAGTCTGTTTTCTGCTCCCTAGACTCGCGTAAGAAAGATACAAGAAAGATACAAGCACAGTTATTTTATTTTCAACTTTAATTTATATATTTATCTTTATCTTATTCTTCCCAGTTAAATTTACCCTTCATTCTAATTTGTGTTGTACAGTTATTTCATTTTTAACCTTAATTTATATTTTATTCCTTCCTAGTTAAATTTACCCTTTTTAATTTTTCATATTTATTTCCTATCTTATTCATAGCCTTTTCCTTTTTTGTTTTCTTTAGGTCACGAGCAGTTGTCCAAGCATTTCACTACATATCGTACTGTGTATGACTGTGTACGTGACAAATAAAATTTGAATTTGAATTTGAATTTGAAATGACAGACCAATGTAATTCATTTGTATTTATACTGTTTTTAAAAGCATCAAAAAGCAAGAGGGCATGAAAACAAATAAACTGCATGCATCCCAAACTTCACTTTAATTTGTGTATATAGGCATCAGCTGTGAAAGCTGATATTGTGACTGCAGCTTAACTTGCACTGAAAAATAGCTTCTAGCTAGAGCACACTTGTGACAGTGGCAGAACCAATACAAAAACGACAGAAATTATAGTCACAGTAGTTCTTTATGTGTGAGTCAGATTTGTAGAAGTTACACTGGCTTCAACATACCCACACAGTTATATGCTCACATTGAAATGGATCTGACAAGAGGCCATCTCTCTAATGCTTATTTTATAGTAGGCTACTGTTTACACAACCTGCACAAACGTGCTCATGTGCAGGACTCCAAAAACCAAACAGCACGTAGCAGCGACTGTGCATAAGTCAAATGTGGATAGTACAGATAGTAGCGGCGGTGGACACTTTTCATAGTTTTAACACTCTGTTTCTTCTTTTGCTTAATGTTGCAGGCTTATGAACCCACATCAGCACAAGCAAGAGAAGCCCATACACTAGTTGTAGCACATATTTTGGACACTGCCTCCATCTGGCAGCAGACACTTTCCGTAGGGAGACGGGCTATCCGTAGCCGGCTATGGTCTGCCAACAGAGAACCGTCCTCAGCCCATAACGGTCCCCTTCACCCCATCATGGCAGTAGCGCTGCTCAAGATGTGACCAACCCTCTGATGCTAATCAATGCAATACACCCCGGGCATTGCCAGGGACTGACCCGTGTGTGTGGCTGTGTGACACGCACACAAACACAAGCACACACCTCCTCAGACAGCGGACCGATTACGCATCACAACACAGCTGATTTGCCCCGTGGCTTGACACTCGCTGTCCACTTCGATCACGTTACCCTTCCCAGCAAGCCCAGCGCCGTGTGTTTGCCTGTGCCCGAGTGTTTACATGCACTGGGTTCATCTGGATATTGCTGTTATTCCACAGCGCTTTCAGCAATGTAATTTGTCACTACTTGTAAAGTGTTAAGCAGAGGGAAAAAAGCTGAAGGCAACAGGATGGAAGAAAAAGTGTGTCGTGGATTTCAGTCTAGTAGCTCTGCATTTTTATTTTTTTTCTAAGAAGGGGTCATGCTGGGTGATACTTGGAAAACTGTATGAGGGCTTTGACAGAGCAGTCTTAGCCTTAAATATATCTGTGCTCAGAAATAGTACTCCGCCCGAGGCTTTGAGCCATTCCAATGATATACCGTGGCTCACAAGCCAAATAAAGCCTGTGCAAACAGCCTCGAATTTCCCAACAAACACTTTACTGGAGCTTCGCATTTGAACCCCCTCTCCCCGAAATTGAGCTGGCCTCATCCCAGCAACTCTTAACTCTCTCTGCTAAGGAAAAAAACGCTCTCTTGTTCGCCTGTAAACTCCCTATTAAAAAGATCTGTGGGCCAGACCGCACTCCTCCACCGTTGTCAGATGGCCGCTGTTTGCAGTGGCAGAGGCACAGCATGAAAGGGTCTCGGGGTTTAAGGCAGCTACTAGTTTGGACGTCAGCGGAGAAGTGCCTTAAGACAAAAGACTGCTGGGGCATAGGCAGACTTAAAAGCTGATGTGAAACACAACCTGTTGTTAAATATTATAAAATTGAAGTTTTACTGTTGGAGAAATATGGATGCAGGCAGGGTAGGGATGTATGGGCAGATGTAAGATATACACCAGATGGAACCAAACACACATACACACTCATTCTGAGTCTGTACTATTTTGGGAGATGGGGGAAGAAAATGGTCTAACTTGGCAAGTGTAAATATGTGTACTAGTGTAAGCAGTGGGTCTCTGGCAGGTCTCTGTGCATATGGGGGAAGTATAGGGTCTGGCACATGTTTAGTGTGGTGTCCCATTTTTTTTTGTGCATCTGGACTTGATAACTTTCCTCTTTAGCAGTAGTGAGAGAGAGAGAGAGAGAGAGAGAGAGAGAGAAAGAGAGAGAGAGAGAGAGAGACCTACGCAGTGACATCTCTATCTGTCTTGATCTGGACTGACTTTGAAACTTGGTCACAGCGGAGTAGTTTCTATATAATCAGGAAGGAGAGAGTGTGCGCCACGTGAAATGAGAAACACACTCCTTTCCATCCTCTATAGAAACATCCAAATACACACGTGTCTCAGTATGGACCGGTGTTGTTTTTAAAGCTGCTCTTGGTTTTTGTGATTTAAGTGGATGGTTTACATTTTGTGTAAATCTTTTAAGCCACATGGTGAGAAACTTCACCATTGTTTATTTTTGAAAGGACCGAGGTTACATGCTGCCATTTAGGGGTTCAAGCAGGTCGTTAATTTTTAAAATGAAATATTGCCAACTGGACCGTAATAAATCTCGAATACCCCAGATACAGCTTTGGTATCAGCATATCATTGGAACGTTAGCTCTAGTGTTTTAAACTGTATCGGCAAAGGCAGCTAGCTTTTTTTTAAAGTGCTTAAATGTTTTTCTAAGAAAAGAAAAGTTTGTACTATTCTGAATATGTTTAAGACTTCATAAGGTTCATAATGGTTTTGGGAATAATGACTGGGATCGCATTGGGAATTATTCACTAAGGAAAACATTCAAGACACTTACCAATTTTCTAATTTTTCAAATGCTGTGGGGACTTTAAGAGAGCTGTGCATGAATGAAAGGCTGCAAACCTCAATGAACAGAAGCAATGGTGTAAAGAAGAGCGGGCCAAAGTCCCTCTACTATATTTAAAGATTGCTAAGGTTACACAGAAAACAATTAGTTTAAGTTATTGTCGGTAAAGGTGGTTTTACAAGCCACTGAATTGTCGGGTGTACACCGTGGGGTGTGTAAATAATGACACAGTGCAATGTGTCGTATTTACACTATTTTAAGACCTTTTAAAGACTCAATCATTTTTATGATGTAAAAACTCGATAGAGGGTGAACTTTTTATTTATTTGTACCATGACCTAAATGCACAAATGAACAACTGGCTAATGCGTCAGAGCTAACAGGCTATCTCTTTGTGCTCCGGGATTCTCTCCTTTCCTTCATTGGGGTGAATTACACCAAAGTCAAACTCCAAAAGCAAAGCCTGCAGACATTTGGCGTGCATGCTATCAGATCCACTGAATGTGACAACTGAAGTAGAAGGATTCAATTTTTAATCTAAAATTTCACTCTTAATTTCAAATGTTAGTGTGACTGAAGCCTAACAACATCAGACAGTACAACTTGAAAGAAGCAGATTAATATGGGGAGCATGCTTATTTGTTTTCATGGTGAGAGTCAGATGAGGACATCGATAAAAGCTTGTGTCTGGGTACTATAACATTGCCGGGGGCAGTTAGCGTAGCCTAGCATTACAAGTCGAAGCAGGGGGAACTAGCTTGTTTGGCTATGTCAAGTTTTAGAAAGTGAAGGTTACATTTCTGTTTAGCAGAAAAATTGCATTTTAGTTCACATTACAGCAGGAAATACAGCTGTTTAGCTAACCAGTTTGGGTCATTTATGTGAACAATCCCATTTTAGTGAGACCTTAAAGGTATACGGTGGATTTTTTTCCTCCAGTGTTTTGTTTGATTGCCTCTGATCTCTTCAATCTGAGCGAACCAGTCTTTCTGATATGTCCACAGCCACGACACCGAGGTTAGTCCTTAATAGATTACGTTTGCCGACTGACAGACCACAATAAATCACAAAAGCTTTACAGAAGAAAACTAAACTAACCCTTCAAATGCCTGGTCCAGCTTCCATTTTCAAGGTGCTGACCTAAACAGACAAACACAGAGCCAGCCGGATTTCACGGTACAATTTGATACATCGTTTTTTTTCTTCTGTAACTCCCCGGGGCCTAAGGATGTTCTCCCCAGGATAAAGACATTGTTAGTGTGACTGAGGTATGTGGCTTTAGAGACCGGCTGCTAACGTTAGCCAGATATATTTGCTTCACTATTGGTATTGATCCAAGTTGTCGATTCTTGCTCTGGGGAGCAATTATTACACACAGCAAGTCAGGACAGTCAGTGCAAGAATGGATGCAGTCGGTCCACCCATGGAAGAAAATGCACCTCACTGCACACACACACACACAAAAACACACACACACATCTACACTTGTTTGAAGAGTGAACACAACAAGCTTGTCCTCCGACGAAAAAAAGAAGAAAAAAAAGAAAAATTAAAACTAGCAGTGAGCTGAGTGAAGCTGATATAGCCTCAACAACCGAGCGAGAGATGCCAAAACCTCTCCTCCACACACACACACACACACACACACACACACACACACACACACACACACACACACACACACACACACACACACACACACACACACACCTCCTCTTCTCCTCCTCCACCTCCTCTACTCTCTGCAGCTGAGAGGCAAAGCAGACAGATAAGCAGGCAGCCAGAGACGGACTAATCCTCCCACAGTGAGAGACGTTCCGGATAGTATATGATGGGAATCAAGCTAAACTGACAATAAGAGAGAGGGAGGCTACATGGGGAGATATGAGAGGCAAAAAAAGGCTAAAAGTGAGGTGAGGATACAGATTAGCAAAAGGTGAGAATGAAAAAAAAAAGGAGAGGATTTTTAAAACGTTCTTAGTGTGAAGCGAGGGCTGAGAGTTCGATCGGATCCACAAGTTTTTTTTCCTTCTCTCTCTCTCCTCCCCCTCCTCCTCGCATCGTGCCACCGTCTCGCACTGTTTTTGATAAACGTTGCTATTCTGCAACCATTTGCTTGCTTATTCGTCTCTCAATCATTCTTGACGATTCTCTCTCTCTCTCTCTGTCTGCACCCCCCCTCCCCTCCCTAACCTCCCACAGCATCCCTCTCTCCTGCTCGCTCTCACTCTCCCTCTCTTTCCCAGTCTGACTGAGGCTGATGTAGGTCAGTGCGTCTGGAGCCTGTCTGGAGCTGCTGGAGAGCCTCAGAGCTCCACGCTTGGTCCTCGACGACCCTCGCAGCGGAGGGCTGCCTCTGTGCCCGAGCTGAGGATGGACGCCGTTCCCTGGGCTGTGTTAGGACAGGACCAGCTCGCCTGACCTGACTCGCCTGGAGGAGGAGGAGGAGGGAAGAGGAGGAGGAGGGAGGGAGAGCAGGGTGACGCGGGGTGTCTGTGTACTTTGGAAAGCTAAGGCGGTGCATGTTTGCATGTGGGTCGTAGATGCACGCGCACAACAGCAAGGGCGAAAATGCAAGAGATAGTAATCGTTGTCTCTCTTCTCATCGACGCACTTGCAAGAGGGGTAGGGGGGTCATTTTCATGCAGTGCTACCTTCACATCCCCTTTTCCTACAACACACACACACACTGTCTCTTTCTGTAACTTCATCGTGATGCTTTATGTCTTTTTCCTAGACCCAATTCTTTGACGTATGCAGCCGTCGAAGTCTCTCCAAACACCACAGCGACCCAGCAAACTCCAAACTGATGCGCCTCGTACGACAAAAACAAAAACCAAAGAAAAAAAACCCATTTGAAAGCAACAGCGGTGTTCTTTCTTTCTTCTTTTCCAGTATATCCATTCCTTTGCGGCTCCTTACGGATCCACTCCGACTGATGTCCTTTCCCTAAAATACTGAATACTGAGAGCATCCTTCGACCATCGCGTGCCCCTTTTTTTTTTAAATAAATGAAAGCCAACGAGTGCAAGGACGACGATGACGACTTTTGCAAGAGAGCGAAAAAATCCGCCACTGACTTCACCGTCTCCTGATTCTGCTCACCTTTCCCTTTGTCCCCCCACTTCTTCCTCAATCTCCGCTCTCATTCTCTGCTCCTTCCCACTCCTCTGGCTTTTAGACAATGCCCCCCCCCCTTAAAAAAAATCTCGTTGTATCAGAGTGTCTGAGTGCAGCTGTGAGAGTGGCAGTGTTGTATAGTGTCTGAGTCTGTGCTCTCGATTTGACTCTGAAGCACATCTGGTTCCTGCAGCGGCACGTCGGTGAGTTTGTTGTTGTGTGTTTACGCATCTGTGTTCGTGTGTCTGTATCGGCGTGACACAGCGAACCGTCTCGCCCGCCTTCTTGCTACCCGGAGCGAAGGACGTTTGGAATTCCTGGGGCGTGGCGTCGCCGGCCTGACCACACCTCGGGTGTTTCCCTTCGTCTGATGCCCGTTACCTTCTCTCCACCTAAACTCGTCCGAATCCTTCGGATTATAGTGGAGAGGGCAGAGAGTGAACAACAGATTTTCATTTCACTGTCTCGCCTCCTGCTTTGCATTGCCGCTCTCTGGCTCGCTCATATTGCCCCGACCAAGGATGCAACTCTACAGTTCTTAAATGTAACGGCAAAAAAGGACAGAGGCTTCAAAGAAGCACAAAACAAAGAGTTTTTTTCCCCCATAAAGAAGGAAGTAGATGGACAAAAATAGCTATTTTGTATACAAAACATCGTAAACGCCTGCAATGTGTAACAGAACATCACGCAGCAGTGCTATGAATTAAGGCCCCAAACTCATCAAACAGACCTGTGAGGCGGTCCCTGATCTTTAGCCTGTTTGAACATGTGAGAATATGTTGGACAAAGGCGGGAGAGAAAACAAGCTGCCGTCAATGCTGCTTATCAGAGTTGAAGATGAAATGCAGAGGGGCAAGTGGAATAAGTAGGCACTGTATGTTCCACGGTAACTTAAAAACAACTGACTTTGTTGGTGCTGTTGTGTAAGGGCTTACTTCAGTAGGTGGGTGATATGGTGAGATGGCCACCTGCACTGTCTGCCACATCCACACAAAACACAGAGGAGACAAACCAACTGTGGATGAGTCAGAGAGAGAGAGAGAGAGAGTGTATGCAAATCTGTGCTTACTCTTCAGTTTTTCTGTTTAACTGCAGGGTGGAGGGGACTTCCCACTGGTTCTCAAACATTCAATCCCTGGAAAAGCTCCAATTCAGTTAGAGCAGGACACACATACACGCACGCATGCCTGCTTGCGTACACACACACACATACACACACACACACAAAGGCCTCATTGTGTTTGACCCCGGATGACGAGCAGGCAGGTCAAAGTGGTGGGTCATTGAGAGGCGGTTGAAAAAGGCAAGTGCATGGTAATGAGTAGCTCTGCTAGAGATAAACACCCTCACATGCTTTCCCTTCTGCGCGGCCAATGGCGTGCACTTATACTGTGACTTTTAAAGCTTAATGTATCCTTTACACACACACACACGCGCGCACACGTGCCAATGCTCATGGCACCCCCCCCCATGACACGTTGGACATGACATGGACGAGCCACGGATCGAGGCGCTCTCCTCGTCCCAGCTGCCTTTCAGCTTCTTAAGCCCCGCCCCCTTTTTACGACACACTGTGATGACTGTGTGCCCCCCACCACCCTCTCCTGCTGGGTCATGAAGGTCTCAGCAACAATAAACTCCCAGCGAAGTCATGTGATGCACACTCATTAAACCTACAGTTTACTCCAGGGTTCTTCTAACATACTGGGTTATTGTTTATGTTCTACCTTTAAAAACAACAACAACAAAAACATGCATATTAAGCACTTTGTCTCTCACATTTGTTTTTCCAGCAGCTGTACACCCTGAGATCATTTCAGGGACACATTCATGAGTTTTCCAAGGATGGCAAAATGGAAATGCACAAAACTATTTATTTCCCTTCCTTTAATGCACAAAAAAAGCCCTGACCCCCCGCCCCAGGTCAACATCCTCCAAAAACCCACACCGGTGTAACTCCAGCTCTACACCCTCCTGCAGCACTCTCTCATAACAACACCCTCCTTTTTTTAGGTGTCAGCAGAGGTGGGACTGAGCGCCGGTGTGTTTGGGGTAAACACACGACTCCGGCAGCTCCAAAGATGACTGGGCTGTGGGGCAGGGTGGCGTGATAAAGACCTGGCAGGGATCACTGCGGTGCATCTGCCGGCAACACGGTGGAAAGCTACCTGACAGTTGCTTCTCACACATCAGATAAGATTACAGGTAGACCTGCTCCACCTGTTTAAACAAACCCATGTGCACACGTGCCGCTGTGTGTGTGTGTGTGTGTGTGTGTGTGTGTGTGTGTGTGTGTGTGTGTGTGTGTGTGTGTGTGTGTGTGTGTGTAGCCCGGGAAAAAGAGATAGAGATAACAGACTAATCCAGTGGCAGGTGCATGCTTGTAATTGGGACGGCTAAAGATATAGACTGATGAAGGAGCTCATTATTATTTATGTGTTTGATTTATGTAAGCACAGAGGGTGTGTGTGTGTGGTGGGGGTGAGCTGTTTGTGTGCATTTTTAAAGAGTGTGTGACTTCTTTTGAGCTTCTCCTTGTGAATTAAGCACAACGCAGATGTTATGTCAGAGATTTGAAGACCAGATCAGACAGAAATAAATAGAAGTTAAACATCAGTTCTAGTTATCGATCAGCGACTAAAGGTCAGACGTCACCCCTGCTTTACTCGTCGGACGGCGCTCACGCCAGTCAGCTGCAACAGCAAAAAAAAAGAAAAGAAAAGAAAGGAGGCCTTTGCCAACCAGCCGATGACATCACCTGCATGATTTAATGATGGCAGCTCAAAGCGGGCGATTACAGCATGGAGATACATCCTGCCATACACGGCAACACACAACCACATACATACACACACACACCATACAGCGTGGCTCCTTTTGGCTCTAGCCTGACATCTAGCGACACAAGCTGTAATGTGATATTTACATGACACTGACATGTTAACATAATGGGTCTGAGGAGGAGGTGGTGGAGGAAGAGGAGGAATCTCTGCACTGTGGAGTGTGCGGAGCTGCTGGGTGTTTAGTGGGGACTCTTGTTTCTCACTTTAATAATTGTAAGTACAGGTTGTTGTTGGCTTCATGGTTCACCGCAGCCCACCCCCCTCGCACCGCCAGGATGCACGGAGTAAATAAAAGCTGCCGTCATCTTACCTGAGTCTCTTTTTAAATCTGCCGGCTGTGATGTCATGGCGTGTTGTAAGGAGTCGCAAATAGCAGGTTTGGGGCGAGATTGTTTTTGGGTGGGTGTTTTCTCAGCATTTCCTTGCTTTACCCCTCCAACCGAAAAACACTCAGACACATTACACAGGATCTATATTTAGTCACTACCCAACCACATGAAGCTAATTTGGATCTAAGTATATCCCTCACAGCCAGGAAACGGATACACACACACACACACACACACACACACACACACACACACACACACATATATATATATATATATATTTATATTTATATATGGACACACACACACCACAAGTTTGCCTTCCTTCAGTGGAGTCTGACAGGAATGAGGTCAGGCACACGGATCCTCATTGCACATTATTATTATTATTATTATTACCAGTTTTTTTTTTCTTTTTTATTCAGCCAATGGCAAGAGGAGGTGGGAGTGGTCCGACTCAAAAATCGGGATGGCGACAGGCGCTGATTGGCGCTCACGTCTCGCGATAAAGCTATAAAAGGGCGAGGTTCTCGTTGTTGTGTTTACAGTAATATCAGGGAGCTCGCAGGGAAACAGGGAGACTATGAGAAAGCGCAGCAGCTCCATTCAGCCACATGGTCTCTCAGCCGCACGGAAGAGCTGCGCTGCTCACAGCCAGGTTCACGTAAGGGACTCGCACTGCTGCGGGCCACAGCGGCGCGCTTTCAGCCTTGCTCTGCGAGTGTTCAGCCGCACAGGCAGTTGAAAATTAGTTTCCGGATTATTAGTTAAAAAAAAAACTGTCGCTGAGAAGCGCAGAAGAAGAAAAGTTAAGAAACCCGAGCGTCTCCAAAGCGTGCTGAACTGAAAAGAGAGAGACAGACTTGGATGGACTTTTTTTGTTTAGAGACCTGCTCACAGCAGTGCTCCGACTCCAACAAGAAGTGAGGAATACGGTTTTGAAAAACTTTGTGAAAGCACTGAGCGGTGTTTTCAGACACTTTGGAGAGAGATGGTGCAGCACATAAGCCAGACAGAGAGCGCCCACGCTCATTCCCCCGGCGGGGACTCCACGGACACGGGAGAGATGGACCTGGAGATGGATGCGTCTCCTACCCCGGGGTCCCCCTCCTCCCGGGAGCGGAGCGACTTGGCGTGGTGCAAAACTCCGACGGGACACATCAAGAGACCCATGAATGCGTTCATGGTGTGGTCCCAGATCGAAAGGAGGAAGATCATGGAGCAGTCGCCGGACATGCACAACGCGGAGATCTCCAAGCGGCTCGGGAAACGCTGGAAGCTGCTGAAAGACACGGACAAGATCCCGTTCATCCGTGAGGCGGAGCGGCTCAGGCTCAAACACATGGCCGACTATCCAGACTACAAGTACCGGCCCAGGAAGAAAGTGAAGTCAGGGAGCGGGGCGAGTAAGCAGGCGGACCGCGGGGAGAAGAGCGGGGAGCGCGGCGCCAAGTCCGGGGTCAAGAGAAGCCCCGCGTCCAAAGGAGTGAGCAGGACGCACAAGCAGGGGGGCGTGAGGAGCGCGGCGGCGCAGGACTACGCCTCTCCCGGTGACCACCAGTCGCTCTTCAAATCCAGGTCAGTGTCCGGGGCCAGGCAGATCCCGGAGAAGCGCAGCGGAGAGGCTCGGCGCGCGCACATGTTCGGAGGGGCTGGCAGCCTGGAGAGCGGGCCTCCGTCCGTGGGAGTCCCGGCCAGTCCCGCCTTGAGCAGCTCGGCGGAGTCCAGCGACCCGCTCAGCCTGTACGAAGAGCAGAGCCCGGCGGCCAGCGAGACCTCGCACACCGCGCGCCTCAGGTACACCCGCCCTTCTTCTCCAACACCGTCGGCCTCTCACTCCTCCTCCTCCGTCTCGTCCTCGTCATCGGATGAAGAGTTCGAAGACGAGCGGCTCGACCTGAACCCGAGCCCCGGCTTTGAGAGCATGTCTCTGGGCGGCATGGGCTTCTCCGACGCGGAGCTGGACCGGGACTTGGACTGGAGCTTCGGGGAGTGCGGGGCGGGCTCCCACTTCGACTTCTCCGACTACTGCACCCCAGAGGTCAGCGAGATGATCTCAGGAGACTGGCTGGAGTCGACCATCTCCAATCTGGTGTTCACCTACTGAAAGGTGGGAGAGAAGCGCGACGCCCGCCCCACCACCACCCGCCCAGCAACGTTTTGAACTGTTCAAACCCACCCCACCCGACACCTCAGACAGGCGTGTGCGTCCACACCAGAAGATTCCCGCTGTTCTTTCACTAAATGAGGGAGAGTGAAAACGGGAAAGAAAAGGGTAGGCCTGTGTGCGCGTTGAAGCCCAGGCACGCGCTGCTCACAGACTTGTTGGAACTGCGCTCCGTGCGCTTGACGGGAACGCGCAGACCTGTGGGGAGGAGGGGGGGTGGGGTGCTTAGTTTGCATTTGGACTCAGAGGAGGAGTGAATGTAAGCAGAGACCAGTGATACAGACTCGAGCTCGACTGTTCAACCCAATCCGCACAGGATGAAGACTGAGACTGAACATTTGAACATTAATGTTATTTTTGAGGTCGGGACACTTACTGGAGAGCTCGTCGTGTTGGGTTTTTTTATTTGTTTGTTTAAAGATAGCCAATTCACATTGACCATCGAGTTGCTATTCAGGTGTAGTTTTTTTTTCCGAACTAGAAATGTTTTTAATATCAGCAAGCATGCCCTCCACGTTGAGGAGGATTTTGTTGTTGTTTTAAATGCGTAAAAAGGAAGAAAAAAAGTTCATTGCTGCGTAATTACGCAATTTGTGTGACCATAGGACTCAATTCACGATCACCAGCTTCTCTTTCAACGGCAGGACTTTAAACATAGACTGACTCCAAACTTCAGAAGCCCCTTTTCTGAACACTTTTTAAAACACTCAGTGCACAATTCAGGACCAATGCTTTTTCCTCTCCCCCTGACACGCATTCTTTCTGCCTAGTGCTTCAACTTTGTAGTTTCTCTGTGTCAGATGACGTTTTTTTTTTATATCGATGTATTTATACCGGCCAAACTTTTTTATACATAGAAGTATTGTTCTCGTACAGGTCTCGTTTGTGTTTGTGCACATAACACCTGTCTGTATCCAGCGCGGAAGGGCTAGAAGTGTATCTTATTTAAAACAAAACAACAAAAAAATGTCCGACTTCTCTCACTTTTATGGAGATTTGAGTGTGTCATGATTTTCTACTTGTATTTTTGTACAAAATCTATAGAGAAAAAAAGGAGGGGGACGTTTTTTTTTTCTTCTTCCGGCGAGTGGGTAGCCTACAACATTGTTGTTTGGATCTACATTGGTGTTTTAGTCGTGCAGAGAGAGGGAGGGGTGGGGGGTTTGTTTGGCACAATCTGACCTCACAGTGTTTACAGTATTTACCCACATGCTTCTTAATGGCACAGTGACTCCAGCTTCACCAGCGAAGTAAACAAAGCGCCACTGAGGCTCCCAGCCTGAGTGGTGACTGTGTTTCCAGTACAACACAGACCTAAAAGAAAGTTTAGGCACGAAAGATCCCAGAGAGTCACTGTTTGGATAGAGCTAATACCTCTGTGTGCTTTTTTTTTTTTTTTTTTTTTAAATT
Source organism: Aulonocara stuartgranti (assembly GCF_965226115.1). Lineage (NCBI taxonomy): Eukaryota > Metazoa > Chordata > Actinopteri > Cichliformes > Cichlidae > Aulonocara > Aulonocara stuartgranti. Next base: position 5,267,983 of record NC_138957.1, on the reverse strand, counting down.
ATGGAGATAAGTTTTATTTGAACCACTGGATGGAATTTCACACTCATTCCACTTTTTGCCTAGACTTTTTTGGAGGGAGGGGAGATGTATGAAGTGCTTCATCTGTTATTGCGCAAATTGCATTGAAAAAAAAAATAGTATTTAACCTTTCTGTACCTGTTGGCTAAGTATAGCAGGCTAATTGTTTTCCTATATTATGGCATGGCAAATAGCATTTGTATTTCAGATTCAGGTATATGTAGCTATAGCTGTTGTGTTTAAGATTTTTAAAGAATAATAACGAAATATTTATGTAAACTGACTGTACTATAAGCAAAGATTGTGTGTGTTTTTTTTATGTATGATGATGATGATTGACAGGCACTAGGACAGCCATCTTTGGACATGTTGAAGATGATTGTGGTCCAGGAGTTTCTTTCCTTTCTTTTTTCTTTTCTTAATTTTCTTTTAAAGATTTTTTTTTTCTAGCGTCCTTTTTTTTTCTTTCATTTGTGCAATATGCTGTGTATGATCATGTTTTGTCCAATCATGCCAATATCTGATGTTTTATGCTCAAAAACCAGCCAATGTTTGGGTCAATCACTGCCTCTCAGACCTCTGTACAGATTGTTGTTTTTTATTTTTTTTATTTTCTTCCAAGAAGGAAATAAAATCAGCTGGAACTGAAAATGTTTCTCGTCTGTGTATATACAAGTTTACTAGATTTTACATAGTTCGTACCTTCCTAGAGGACAAACATAAGCACCGCCGTGTGGTTAGCTGACAGCAGGCTCTCCAAAATCTCCAATCTGGTGTTTACATCCTGTCTGAGCATGAGCGTGCGTGAACATGTGTGCAGCTCACGGGGGTGTTTGCCGTAGGTAAGTGTGCAGCTGCAGACAGTGAATCAATAGGCACCCAGTGAATCGATAGGAGTGGTCTCCTCCTCTCTCGCTTACTCCATCTCATTCTGCACGTGCAAAAAACGTGGCTGCCATGGAAACACTGTATCCAAGAGAGAGGTTGCAATCCACTGGGGAGCAGTACGGCACTCGCCCGTGTGTGTGTGTGTGTGTGTGTGTGAGATGGATAAGGGGACACAGACTGATCCATCAGAGTGGGGTGGTGGGAGGGGGATAAAGGGGGGTGGCAGACATTTCTGCAAGGCATGACTGGAATAAAGGAGGCATGTGTCTGTGTGTGTGTGCCAAAGGGGGGGAGGGAAGGAGAGGGTAGAGAAGGGGGATGTTTGTCTGTCCTGGTGGATTGTGCAGGAGACTGCTCCCAAATCCAATTAATTCCTTCTGGATGCATTCATTTGTCTCCTACATCTGATGAGAGAGAGAGAGAGAGAGAGCCACACATGGAGAGAGAGCAAGAGAGACCCCTAAGGTTCAGCATTTAGTGTGTATCAATTTACGCCCTTTTCCACAAGAGACATTGGTAATTATTTCCATCTCCCCTCCTCTGTCAGGGGAGCATGGTCGTCTCCGGCTTTCCTCTGACATCTCAGCCTGGGTACTGAGAGGGAGATAAGGCATGGCCATTACAGGCAGCGCACCATCCCAAAGATGAGACACCGGCTCCCGGGATGTCTGCAATAAGCTTGACATTACTGTGGAAATGGTGTGTGAGGTGTTGTCTGAGGTGTTCACTCTGTTTCAGAAAGAGGAAAAAAAGTTCAGTCTGGTCCTCAGAGTGTGGGGATGAAAAAGACACATACTGAGGGTCAGTGCGGACTAGTTTGTTTGTCTCCTCTGTTAACCTGAGTGTGTCAGACACCATCAAGATCAAGTGACAGTGACTGCTTCAAATACAGGCCAACAATAAAATACCAGCCATCTGAACAAAGGTACACATTTTTAACCCTTTATTAATGAGTTCTTATTTTTTTCTTTTATAAAATCATCACATGATTGAAGCACGATATGAAATGAAATTGTTTCATGTTTTTGCCTCTGTGCTCAATCTTTCAACAGGAAAGAATCCGGGGAGCCAAATGTCACTACGTGAGAACAACTACCTGAATTTTTCCATTTTCTCCTGCTTTATATTGCGATTGAGAAACTGCTGGGTGTATGAAAAGCTGAGCATGAATGTGAGTGTGTGAATGGGTGAATGTGGTTTGTAATTAAATCCCTCTGAGCGGTTGATGAGATTGGAAGTGCAGCCCAGTTCAAGGCTAAATATTTTACTCTTCTGCAATTCTTTGACAAATAGCTGTAAAGTTTCAGATTCAGCTTTTACACACACACAGTAGAACATATAAGCTTAGAAAATAAATGGCTAAATCCATCACTCTGAATGTTTTCTGCTTTTAAAAGTAGACAATATTGGTGTCTAGTTAGGGCCTTCTTGCCATGTTTCCTTTGAAATGTACCAGCAAAGAGAAGTTTGTCCACTAAACTTTCTTACCTGACCAGTCCCTCTCATTTCTCTTGTGACACTTTTGTAAAGCCTTACCCAGCTTGATCTAAAAGTGTATTAAGCATAGACTGTATTTAAAAGATGGCATAACTACCATAGCGTTAGTTAAAGTCATTCTTTAACTCCCCCGTTGTGAGCATCCTCACTGTCCCCATCTTTGTTTTCTGAAACTGGGCAGCGACACTCATGGGACAGATGTAGCTGTGAAACCAAGTGACACTGCCCACTTATTCAGTAACAACATTTAAACTAACAAAGAGCAAGTCCCACAGCCTGACCTGCTTTGTCCTCCTTATGGAAAGTAAGAAAGTGAACATCACTTGAGATAATAAATCCACCAGATAATTGTTTACTCAAGAGAGCCGAGGAGTGTCTTCCATGTCGACATCTACAGCTAATTTTTTTCTCGCCCCCCTGCTGGCTGTTAGAAGGAATGCAAGTTTATAAGGTACTCCAAAGCAAATAAATCAAAAGCTTGTTTCAGACAGTGAATAAACTGATTTTATTTTATTGTCTTTTGTGTCCGGCTGAACAAAGTGTTAGTGCAAGATAACAACAAAGGAATCATTCGCACAATTCATGCAAACTGTCTCAAACAGAGCACAGGAAGAAAATTATACTGCTGCAAGATTCCAGTATTAGTAAGACTTTATTTTTGTGTGACTTGGTTTTTAATTGGAATGGATTTTTTAAGACTGACATATTGATATATTAACAGATTTATAATAATGTGTATCGTGTTTTATTTGTGTCATTTTTATGTTTGACTTTTAACATTTTTATAGTGTTATGTTAAGCGATTTACAAGCCTGTGTCATACTACAGACTGTCCCTGGGCTACAGTGTGTATTTCCTCTATGACAGAGCAAGAATAACCTGGAGCATTACTACAAAAGTATTACATCAAAGTGTCCAGGATTATTGCGGTGATGCCACATAAGATAAATAAAGCATAAAGTGAGAGGAGATCACTGCTAACTGCTGAGCTCATACACCGTGTTTCCCTATGGGAATATTATATCATATATAATATCACACAGAAAGCACAGCAGATAAAAATACCATTTAATTCATACAAACGCGCCTTTGAACACCACAGATGTGTTCAGGGTCCCTGCAGACTTACTGCAGGAGTATTGGAGTGATTTTTCGCATGCTGCCGGTGAAGTTGAAGGCGGGACACTAAGTCATGAGGCATGCATAGACAAAGAAGTACACAAACACCGCCGTTATGGCAGGCAGCCCAACTTTGTTTCATTGATTTCAGACCTTTGCGCTCCTGTCGCCTTTGCGGATTTGTAGGGTCGAAGAAAACACAGACAGTCGGACATTCATTTATCCGAAGTGTGGAGATTAAAAACGAAAACTAAAAGTTTGAGAGTGAGACTCAACTTTTATCTGGAGTCATGTGTCAACGTTATGAGTGGAGACTAAAGAAAAGGGAGTCAGAGCCGGGATGTTACTGCGTAAAAGCTCGCAAAATGTGGGACCACCAACTGATGGAAGGAGGCAGGTAGGCTGGGAAAACTTATTTTGTTATGAATAACCTCCTGGAGCAGTTTGACAGCGAAACTTTGATGTGGTCTTTATCTTTATATTTTTATTTTATTCTATAAACGTGGCTCTGACACCTCAAAGATTTGCTCTGGCTTCGGAGTTAGTAAAGAAAAAAAGTGTTCTCAGCGGGGAGATGTGCGCGCTTTTGTTGTCGTGTATGAAAAAGTGCTGTGAAGGTAGTTTCCGAGGGTTGTGTGATACCGACTCTCGACTTTAAAGTCAGCTTCTGTCAGGCAACGCTTCAGCAACTGCAGCCAGTGACAAATGAGCGCAAATGAAGCTCCAGGTTTTTTATCCAGTAGACTCTTCTGACTAATAAGGGTTCTTTGGGGTGTCTGCTGACATCCCAGTTTCAGCACAGGGAGGGCTGGACAGCGGCTGCGTGGAGTGATGTGTGTGCGCGCTACTATGTTTTTAACAAGTTGTGTTTGAAATGATTATGTGTTTGCCTAACCCACAGTGATCTGATGGGTGGGGACCTGAGTGGACAGATGCACAATGAACATTACAGTACAATCCAGTAAAGTGGGCAGTTAGTGCAGGCTTAATGACGTCTGGCAGCAGGGAGTGGGGGTGGGCTCAGGACATCTTTGCCTCCGGGGTTGCTGGCTGGATAAACTGCCTTGTGCTTCTATTAAACATCCATCGGCAGATAAACTGCGGACTGACACAAATTGACAGATCATAGCTGTAAACACATGACTGTGGCTCTCTAATGGTGGGCTGTTCCTCATAATAATAATAACAATAAACTCAGACACCAAGGCTTCTATATGTATACATCCTCACATCAGCATTTCTGCCAATAACAGCAAGTTCAAATAAATCCTGGTGTGGAAGGTGGTGTTGATGGAAGGCGAAATGAAGATTAAGTTTCACTTTTTAAGAAATCTACACTTTTCTCAAAGGCAGTATAACTTTCCAGGGCCCTTGCATTTAAAGCATTATCTTCGTTCAGTTCAGTTATATTTATATAGCACCAAATCAGGCAACAGCCTCCTGTTGTTGTGCTTTCTTTTGTATGGTAAAGACCCTAAAATAATAGAAAACCCCAAACAATGAGACATCCCCCTGTTAGCAAGGACTTGGTGACAGTGGGAAGAAAAAACTCCCTTTTAACAGGAAGAAACCTCCAGCAGAATCAGGCTCAGGGAGGGGCGGGCAGCTGACGCTACCGATGGGGGTGAGGGGAGGAAGACAGGACAAAAAAAGCACAAATGAATAACTAATGACTGAATGCAGAGTGGTGTTTAGATACATAGTGAGTGAAGAAAAAAAACACTTAGTGCATCACGGGAAGCCCCCAGCAGCTTAGGCCTATTGCAGTGTAACTAAAGGAAGCATCAGGGTCACCTGATTCAACCATAACTATTAAGCTTTATCAAAAAGGAAAGTTTTAAGCCTAATTTGAAAAGTAGCGAAAGTTCCATCTCCAGAATCCAAACTGGGATCTGCTTCCACTTAAGAGGGGCCTGATTTTTACCCCTTTTTGTAAAAGTGGAAATAGCCACAGATATTGATTGTCTTTTCTTTCATTGTTTTAACACATATTCCCAAATAGATCTTTATTCTTTGATGTGCAAAGACATGGTAGAAAATTAACTGCCAAACATTTTTTGATGCTGATCATCTTTTCCTTCTTTAAAAAAAAAAGGCAAGAAATTTTCAAAAGTTACATTGTGATGCTTTCTTTTTATTACTCATAATGCTGTTGTGAGTAATTTGGAGTTTCTACTGTAAAATTAAGAAAAAAGAATGGTGATTTTGAATACACCAATAGATTTATAAAGAGTATACAAAAAGGTTCTGAGAAGCAAAGCCAATGCGGATGTGCTTTCCGCCTACTTTTAATGGCCACCAGGCTGTGAAAAGACCTCCAGTCCTTTAGAAATCTATGGGAAAATAGCCTTTGGTTCTGACCTCTCTAATTACGTTTCTAATGGGTTGATGGGCTCAGTCACTTGTTTTGCTTCACACATTGAGTTCATTTAAAAAAATTTGATCTAAATGTCAGAATAGTGGATTTTCCAGTGTGTGCTGTTCGTCACATTCAGCTTCAAAACACAAATATGGCGACAAAAAGTTTAACGTCAACACTTCAAAACAGGATTTGAAGCGTTGATGGGTGACGTCAAGGTAGCTTCATCCATCTTTATCTGTGGGGAGATGCTATCATAAAAAACCAATACAATACGCCACTTCGCTGCTTTCCAACATGCCTTCTTGGGATGAACCACTGTCCGTTATTTGATTGCTTTACGAACAAATTTGCCTCTTCTGCTCTCCAGAAACCATTCAAATCACCCTCTCTATCACCTCCCTTTGCTGACTCCATGGCTCCTTGATCATTTTCACACAAACCCTCAGAGCATCTGGTCTGAATTACTGCTCGAGTACAAAGATAAGTTAATGAGAGTTTATCTAGACGAAGAAAAGAAGTTGCAAGTACAGACAGTGGCAGAGCAGCAGGTCTTCATAATGAGTGCTTATGTCATACAAGAGACAGTTTTACTCCTACATCCAGAATGGGTATTCAGACATCATGGCACACTGTACAGCACAGAGAGGACTCATTGTTAAGCCATGTGCTGAAGCAGTTTAGCATGACAGAGGATTCTGAGTCATAGTGGTAGGTGTTGTACTGTAGTACACTTGAAAAGATAGGGATGAGTTCTGAGAACATAGAGGCTTGGATCATAATTTCTAAAGGCTTACGTGGCAGAGTGTACAGTCTGGTTTTTGCAGAACAGAACACCGTGCAAACACTGTTGTGTAAGAGAACACTGACCATGCAGCTAAAATTGGCCAAACCATGTCTGCGTGCACCTCCTCATACATCTCTCTTGTAATTTGGTTTATAAGGTCCTGAGATACAAAACTGCAACTCGAGACGGGCGACCTACTTGCAGCTTGAATTTAGACGCTCAAATTGGAATGTGTCATTGTTACTGCGCCACAACCCAAATTACATCATCTCCTTGGACAGTTGTCATAATTTCAGCGCTCAGCTTGTCTGAACCTGTGCCAGCACGGAGGACAACAAAGGAATAATGAAATAAGAGGGAGATGGGGTGAATTGTTAAGCAGATTCCGATTCACTTTAATTGAAAGAATATTTTTACATTTCAAACTTTATTTGCACAACAATGACAAACACACAACTTGATTTAGTTCTAAACGCAGAGGCTAGTGCGCTCAACACCCGAGAGCAATACAATGAGTTTGGCAGTGAGCCAAATCAAATGTCACCGGCAGCGTTCACCGGTTTGAATCCAGTGAGGAATTATTTCCTTATCGCGGGGGTTCCATGAACCTGCAGTGCTTGTTAAGCTGTTCACGTACAGGAGAAAAGAAGCAGCAGGTGACTCATTGCGAACATATAGACTTCACGCCTTTCGCCGACCAACAGTGCACCGCTTTCCTATGAAAAAGCGAAATGAAAAATGTTTGCATCATGAATGAAAAAAAGATATCAAGCAAAGATAGCAAAGATATCGCACCGCCAGCAGCACTACTGTGGTAAGTGGATGACGTGTCAAGAACCTTTGTGTGATAACTGATTTTGATAATTGCAGACATATGTTGTTTCTAGGATTTGCCTCTTTATATATAAATATATTTTTCTTCTGGGAACATTAGCATTAGCAAGGAATTATCCTAAAATTCCTTGCTAATGCTGCTAATGGTAATGGTGATGCACCATCCCATGCGGCCTGTTTTTACAGACATGCCAGCCCAAGTCCAAAAACTTACATTTAAATGTAATTAATGAATTATATTCTCACTACTTTCTGAGTCTGAGAAATGTTGCTAGCTTCATAACTACATGCTATCATTTACTTCTGAAAAATTAAAATGTATACATTGATGAAAAGGTTTGGGAAAAACAGTAACAATGCCAATCCACACCAAAAGCTTGGGTACTTTCCCCCCAAAGTAGTACTATGTAATATCCTCAGTTTTATTGAGATAGAGATGCTAGCTAACAATAGCGTTTGCAAACATCAAGCTAACCTTAACCTTGATAGCACACAAGAAGTGGTATATTTTTAACATTACCTTCAAAGATGGCAAGTTTAAAGCTACTAAACCTAAAGGGAAAAAACGTAAATAGTACTTAAATCAAATAAGTCACTTACTGCTTTGTGAATCACTCCACTCACTGCTGACAATTCTTTAGACCGTTGGGAATCTCACGATCAATCTGTAAACTTGAAATTCACAGAATACGTTGTATATATGATTTAATGCTCATACTGCTGCAATCTCCCAGAATGCATTGCTTTCTACAGAACTTTACCATATCTTCAAAAGCAGTCCGCTTACTGTAAAATCATAATGTCATTTTTGCAGCAAAGTGTTATTCTTTACTTAGTGTCCTCATGTTCACAGTTGTTTCTGTCATGGTCCTGACCCAGTGTTTTCGGTTTTGTGATGGTTTGAGTTTTTAGTGAGATCATGGTTTGTTGTTTTGGATTTTGATATGTGGTTTTTGTTCTAACTCTGCATCTAGTCATTTCAGTAATATATTATTTCCTTGTGCTTCTTTTGTTTCCAGTTTATGTTCCTCATTAGGTTATGAAACCTTTAGTTATCATCTTTTGTGGTTCCTGTCTGTCTCCCCTGTCAGTCATGTTTGCTTATTGCCTGTCACAGTGTCAGATGTCTTAGTCCTGCTCTCAGTGTTTGTTACTTCCTGTTTTATTTTCAGAGTTCCTCATCTTATGTGTTTTGTGTTTAATTTTGTGTCAAACAGAATTTGACTAATTTGTCATTAGTCAAATTCTGTTCAGCTGTGTTTCCAATGTCCGTAATTACCCATTTGTATATGTTGTCTGAGTCTTCCTTTGTTCTTTATCATGTCCTCTCGCTGGTGCGGTCTTCCTGTGTCTGTATTCCTTGCCTTTTTTTCTTATGTTCTAAGTAACAGCAATAAAGCTGCCTCATTCAGTTAATGCCTTTGTCTCAGTGCCCTGCAACTGGGTCCTACGCTGCCTGCCACACAGACGTACTTGCCAATTACACCAGTATGGAAAAAATTCAGCTTAAGACTGGCAGTCAACACACAAAAGGGTGATGTGACCTATTGTGATGTGTGGACTGTGAGATTTTTAAAGTCTTCTCAGATTTATGAGAATACAAGTCACCAGATTTGGAAACATGTAAACAGTGAAAAAAAAGTGAGGGGAAAATGCACAGAAAAAGTTGGAGAATATAATTTAATGCAAGTGTACAAAGTGCTTCACAGATAACTGAACATAAAATAAGAAGAAAATGGATAAGGAACAGCTGAGATACTGTGCAGGACTCTCAAGATCACCCTGAGGCTGAGTGGGGAATTTATATATATGTATAGATAGATAGATATATGACAACTTAACTTAACTAAAAGACAAAGTGGTAAAACATTTTCTTATGGCCTAAAGGTACATCAGCAAAATTAAGAGGAACTAAAAAATCAATAAAATAAAGTAACGCTTGATAACATCATGCAACAGAATAAAATGTACAACAATCAATAAGCTCTAGTAAGTGAATGAAATAATGCAACTCTGAAATAATGATATGAGATTAAAAAAAAAAAGTAAAGTCGATAAAGCCCACTCAATCAAAAGCCGGGCTGAAGAGGCAGGTTTTTAGTTTATGTTGAAGTGATGAGGACTTTTGCATCGCTGTGTCTTTTCAGCTCCCTTGTCGTAAAGTTCTTGAGTGGGTTATGAGTAATACCTTGAAAGAGATAAACTCTGAGAGGCATCAATTAGGCAGAAGGCAGGAAGGTGTGAGAGCAGACTACAAATAAATAGGATATGCTAAACAGCTCCAGTAGTAGGATTAGAGCTCCGCGGGGGCCTGAGGTGTTTGGAAGGGTGTCAATACCAGATGGAGGCAGGCAGACTAACCACAACACCTGAGCAGTTTATTCAGGTTTGTTTTGTTCTCGGTGGATCAGGGCTGTCTCTAAGATGAAAGTTATTTTTTTTCATGAAACACCACAACAGGAGACGAGATGACAATCTCTCTTGTCCTTTTCTACAGTAGGCAGCCTACTGTACAGTGAGGCTTAGAGCAGAGGCAGACAGGAATGGGGAATGTGAAGATGCTTTTGACTGCTAAACCTAAGAATCAGGTATGAAGCTCTGGGCTACCTGCAGGGTTTTCAGGAAGAAAATCCTCTAGTGGGCTTTAGGAGACATTCTCTTGCTATTTGACGGATGATGGTGGACTTTGAAAACATGACAGATCCCTGTTTAGCTGTTCCTCTGCATTCAGTTCCTTTCACTAAGTCAGTCCTCAGTGTTTCCTGCAGGTTTAAAGTTATTCTGCAGTCATGGTGAGGACAGGCCGTGCCCTTTTCTCCAAATGCCACACAATCTCTGAAAACATACCTTATCTTTTGTACTTGAATCATAATAATCAGACAGTAGCATTCAGATACTTAGCATTTCCCTGTGATGCCTTAGGAGTGCCACTTGAAGTTAAGTGTCGCACGGGCCAGTAATTGTTCAGTGGTTGTGTCGTCCACTGAATTACGCAGCTTGACGGGAGCGTTGCAGGAGGCACAGTGTGCCGCTTAGGCAGCAGCAGAGGAGGAGAAAGAGCAAGACATTTGTGGGATGCATCTAAGTGCAAGAGCAAGAGAGCAGGGGAGCAGAAGCTTAGCCGTGCAAACTGCTGTCTTTGTACTGGGGACCTTGCTGCCCACCTGCGCATGGACTGGACTAGATCAGGTACAGTAAGCCGATTCTTACGGGTTTTGACATGATTATAATGTGTAGCAGGGAGGGTAAAAAAAAGATTTTTGGACATCAGCCCACTAGAGCTATGTGAATTCCTTTTATTTATGATCTTGAATTAAAATTCAGGGTAGCGGGTGCGCTGTAAATTTCACCCTGGCAGGAGTTTGAGAAGTTTTCATGCTTTAGCCGAGGGTGAAAAGCTGCAAAAGGTCATTTTCGTTAAAATATTTGCCGGGTCAGGGGGCAAAGATGTAATTTTTTCTTCTTCTTCTTCTTTTTTTTACACTGTATTAAAACACTGATCTGTGGTGACTTTTCAGAGGAATGAGCTCTTTTGATTTTCTGCCGCTGCCTTAATAGCAGTGTAAAGTTCAAATATAGACTTTTGAAGCCCTTTCCCAAATGAGGCCCCTGTGGCTATGGCCGTGTTTCAGACTGAATACTGAAATGAGTCTATTCAGTAGCACAAAAACAAAAAAACAAAAAACGTAACCCTACTCATTATGGTGAGTCACTCAGTTAGTTTAATCTATATTTTCCTTCTCTTCATTTGCCTTATTTTGTTTTCTCCAAATTGGCTCATTAAGGACACTTTTACATCCCCCGCACTGACCTCTGCGCATCAGCGCGTCGCCTGTGCAGTTTGCGAGCCTCCACACCTTAATAAACATGAAAAAACCTCAGTCAAGATTGATCTTATGCTGGAAAACATTAAAAAAAGGAAGATGGAGGATTTCACTTGACTTTTTAATGCCTCCTGTAAATGCATTTATGTGAATGTACTTTTAAATTTTTTTTCCTCTGCAGCTTCCATGTCTCTAATCCAGCAGAAGGCATGGTTTGTCAAATCACGTTTAAATGAATGCATTTATTTAGAACTGGCAAGTGAATTAGCAGATGTGTACAGGAGAGTGAAATTGTGTTATAATCTTTCCATTTTTCTCATTTGTCGTGCCTATGCCTGTCAGCAGCTGTTAGGTGCAGAGTAATGATTTTTAATTGTATGCTTCTCCCTGTCGCCAGATTCAGACCGTGGCAAGCTTGACGGTTAGCTCTGTCAAGAAATGTGTGATTGTTGTCCCCACTCCTTTGCTACTTTTGGCCCCGGCGTGCTCACCGTCTATCTCAGGTGAAAAAAAGAAAGAAGGGAATCTGTGTGGATTGAACTGAACAAAGCATTAATATTTTAGCAGATAATAAAAGGGCAGAGACTCTTTTTGTGGGCCCGTATGTGCAAATGTGTGAATGCGTGTGCTTTACTGCACGTCTGGAGGAACTGCGAGGTATGTTGTTGTGACATGCCTTGTCTTCCATTCTTTAGAAAAACAAAGACAGTCGCTGCTGGATCCAGACAGCATAACTAATTAGCCACAAACACACATGTGAGCGCTCACACACACACATGCAGAGAAGTGCATATACACAGCTCAGATACACGCGGGAGTCGGCGAGTAGGATATGATGTCACCTCCATAACCATAATTACCCATCATAAATCATGTGGTGTGACACCCTGTCACGCGGTGAATGCGTGTCCTATGTGCCAGCCAGGGATGGCTGCACTTTACTGCCGGGTGCCATCGTGCCGCCACACCACGGGCTCGCTCGTTTTTCTTCGCTCTTCCTAACCTCCTGAATTATACAAAGTCTTCTTTTGTGGTTTCTTTGCTATCATTTAGTAACAGTCAGCATGGGTCGGACACACTGTGCGGTTTCCGCTGTGTACAATGAGGAGCCTGGAGTAAAAAAAAGAAAACCAAAGGGTCTTGTGGTTTTAAATCATTAAATTTTCACCATCTTTAAATGTATTTTCATAATAAAATGGAGTTAATTCATAGTAACGGCTGTGATTTAACCCCCGAAACCATTCACCACATTTACCACACACTATAGTGATTCATTTTTACATTCAGCAATTACTACACAATTCCAGTAGCATTTATTTTACATTTCAGGGGCAGGCTTGTGTGCTGCCTTATGGGGAGGTTGATTAAGAGCTGATGTCAGTTATGTATTAAAAGGAGCAACTGACTGCTGTGGAGGCATTAGCTGAACACAGGGGCAGGCGGCCTCTACCACAAAGAGGAGAAACGTGACTCCTGGTAACTCACTGTTTTATTTAAATGTTGAGTCTCTGATACTCTTCTACACAGCCAGCTGGCAAATCTCATAAGGTTTGCCATTTAACCTGCCTCTATCTGTATTAATGAAAGCTCCTTTGCAACCCACCTCCACTTCCAATTCATAGTGGTGGTCACTGGTCTCTGGCCATTGGCTGCTTTTTTGAAGGGGGGCTGTGTTACTCATTATCATTCCAGTCGTTTTATCCAACCATTTTCAAGGAAAAATAATAAGCCCATTAACACTGACCTCTGAATCATCGAGCATAAAAACGCTACCTGCCTAAAGAGAAGAACCAGTGTTAGGAAATAGCATCTTTAATCACTCTGGCATGAGAAACCTTTCACAGAACATATAGTTTGTTCCATTTTTTAAGTTTTATCTACAAGAACTGCAAAAGATAACTAACATAACATAGTGTTTTTAGCACCAACAAGGGGATTCCCATTTGGACAAAAGAAGAAGAACTAAAAAACACCATCTACAGCAGAATCTGAACATTCCGGTTCCTTGGCGTACACCTGGCTGAGGATCTTACGTGGTCAGTACACACAAACAAAACAGTGAAGAAGGCCCAGCAGCGCCTCTTCTTTCTCAGGAGACTGAAAAGATTCGGCATGAGCCCCCGCATCCTCAGGACCTTCTATCACTGTGCCATTGAGAGCATCCTCACTGGATGCATCACCACCTGGTATGGCAACAGCACCGCCTACAACTGCAAAGCTCTCCAGCGAGTAGTGCGGTGCTCTGAACGGATAATTGGAGGTGAGCTCCAAGACATCTACAGGAAGCGGTGCCTGAGGAAAGCGGGGAGGATCATCAAGGACTCCAGTCACCCCAGCCATAAACTGTTCAGACTGCTTCCATCAGGAAGGAGGTTCTGCAGCATCCGGTCCCGTACCAGCAGACTGAGAGACAGCTTTTTCCATCAGGCCATCAGACTGCTGAACACGTCATAGACACCTCAGCTTCACTACTGGAACTTCAACATTATGCACTCCACACTGTATATAAATGCCACTTGTTTTGCACATATTCAACTCTGTATATTTTATATATTTTATTATTATTATTATTATTTTATTTTATTTTTTTACTATTTAATTTGTAAAAATGTGTATACACACACACACACACACACACACACACACACACACACACACACACACACACACACACACACACACACACACACACGTAGGAAAATATTTAGTATACACATCCAGAAATGCATACACTATTATATATTGTACATATATTTATTAGTTTCAGGTTGGCCATTCTTGTATTTTGCTCGTTTGTGTTGTTGTGTTTGCACATCTCTGTTGCTTGTGGGGCTCGCACACAAGAATTTCACTCGCATGTGCTGTGCCAGTGTGCCTGCACATGTGATGTGACAATAAAAAGTGATTTGATTTGATTTGATTTGATTTGATTCCTGTCTTTAAAAATAGCAAAGACCCGACACAGGACACAGAGATGCATGTGGCCCTTCACTAGAACTTCATCAGAAATCATCTCAGTGGAAGGCTGGCTCTCAAGAAGCCATTCTTAGACTACACTTGTACACTTGATACATGATGGAACAAATATGATACAAATTAAATGGAAATTATGACTTTGTCTTGAATCCTATTATTCTATTTTAAATGTAGTTATTCAAATCAGGGAAGGAAACTTTGAATTTGTATTTAATTGGTTAGAGTGACACTCAATATATGAAAAGACTGGAGAAATATAAAATATATCACAGAGGACTGACTCTTACGCTACCCACGGTGTTAGCACATGACTGGATTGTCACTTCACTGTCTTGCTTTTAGAGCTGAAACTGATTTCAGTAACAGGGTTATGGGACACAACTTGAAGTGTATGGTTACTGTTCTTTAAAATATTCTAATGTTATATAAATTGATTTAACACTTATAAGAGGCAGGTATCAACAAAAAACAAAAAAGTGGATTTAAAACTTATTTTAATTGTTTTATGTGAGATGAAACTTTGTTATCAACAAGTTGGGAAAGGTAAAAATGCCATTTTGGGGGGTTCTCAAGAGCTATTTTTGCAATGTAAATATTTTGATTTACTTTTTCAATAAGTACGCTGACATTTTGTCCCAGCACAGGTATAATTTACACAAAAAGCATATGTTTCAGTGTTTTGTGGATGGATTATTGGCAAATTCATGGGTTGGACAGAAAATATCCTCCAATTCAACAATGACCCCTGTGTGCAGCTGGTGGCAATGATGCAATGTAACTATAGCTCATATAACTGTATATCAATCAATTGTACGTAAGTAGAGGGAGCAAGAAGAATGAGTTGAGTAAAGTTTAACTTATCTGACTGTTTTGTTTCGCTTAATGTGCCTTATAATCCGAAACGTACGGTAACTTTTACCCTCCTTTAGCATGTCCAGAAGTCCAACTTTTTGTGCGATGGTTAACATCTTTCTCTGCCTTTTGGGTGCTACCGCAGGTGCCTTTGATGGTGCAAAATGTTTCGTCGACATTGTTGTGTTTGTTGGGGAGAAAACTTACAAACATACAGTACAGCACTTCAGAGTCACACTGCTAGCGATCGAAGATTTATGTAAATTTGACAAGCTGAACGCATTCTGTGCTGTACAGGAAACACGGCAGGGAGGAGATTGATTGTCAATGGTCTACAGCCAATCAGGACACAATGCACTATTTTAAAAAAAAGCATGCAAAACTGCACAAAAAAAATCAGCGAAACTGCAAGGCCACGAAATGTGAACCGTGTTAGCAGGAGACCACTGTATTTATATATATTCCCATCACTCATGGTACTGCAACATATTGCAAATGCTATTTAAGGTACATTAAAATTTGAACTTTCAGTGGCATTGATATCATGATGTCCCTGTGTATCCACCACCTGCTTTGCCCACATTATTCTTCAGTTTAGCTACTAGGACTGATAGCAGATAACTCAAATCAACTCTTCAGGGTGCGATCCCTGAAACTTTTCACGTGTTTGTTTCTGAGTGTTTCTTTAGATAAGAAGAAAACTGGTTGTTTCATGTTTTCATGGCTAAGTTCTAACTACATAAAGAATCTCCATCTGGAACTAACTTCACCCTCACCCTGCCTGCTGGTTTGTTTATTTGTGTAAGGCTATGGATAACTTAAAAGATATCAAGCACATAAAATAATAGTGCTTTTAATAGTTTTCAATTTTATTTTTTTTAAATGATCAGTATTTTATGTAGCTTATACTTAGCAGACCATTCTATCTTTCTACATTCTCAGGCTCAAAGATACACAACTAAACCCTCACTGGGTGATCCTCCAATGCATTTTCAGTGGTGAGTTCCCTAAAAGTTGGCCTCACACATATAAACAAACCTGCGGGTGCAGATAAATATGCTGGTGATTAGGTCAGGCGAAAAGTATCCCCAGATGGAGATCCCTAATGCAGTTAAAAAAACGCCTGTTCCAGGCAGCTAATTTCTATGTTTACTTTTAGTCCCAAACTTTCAACATCATTCATGTTAAACTCTCTGCTTTTTTGTGGAAAGCTGCAGGGGGTGTGGTAGTAGCTCTGATAAATGTTTGCATGCAGTTCTGTGCATTTGGTTAAAATTTGTGCAACAGAGGTAGATGGTGCAGCATTAGCATAGAGCCAGAACAGCCTCATCAATGGGAGATATGACTTTAAATTAGCCCGAATTAGCCTTCAAATGCAGAAACATGGAGGTGAGGTGAGTGGGGAAGCTGAGTTGCTAGAATGGAAATCATTACTCTCGGGGTTGTAGTTTGTGAATTAGTAAAATAATGTAAATATGTATTCAATGAGTAATGTGCACGGAGAAATTGATAAAAAAAAAAAACATGACTAATAGTGAGTAACAGTAATACATATTCATGTAGTAAGTTATATTAAAGGCCAATACCAGTACTGTGGGTAAGTTTGCCAGTACTGAACAGTGGGTGCATAGCATATGTGTATTTGTCCTCTGCGCTTATGTAGAAGAGTGTCCTTGCTTTATGGAACAGCAACACAGGAGTTTTCATTCCCTGTGGACAGGCACACATGTACCAGAAACACACACACACACACATGCGTGAGTAAAACTGCTGACAGTGCTGAACAGAGCAGCTTCCCTGTCACTAAAGCCCTTGAAGTGTGGAAGCAGCTCCAGCAGTCCTTCTGCTGTTTGAGTCGAACCCACACCTCCGCTCCTTCCCCGTCTTCTCCTCCCAGTCCCCCAACTCCCTTTTTTGTTCTCACATTAATGCACTGCATTAACTTGACTGCTGTGACTTTCATCAGAAGCAACACTGCCAAAGTAGTTGAGTAAAATGTAAATTTCCAACAGCCCAAACAGTTTACGCCAAAGCTGCGTAGAGATGATAAATTGCTCTCTTTCTCTCCTAACCTAAGAGAATGTGAGCAAGCCCCCTGCCTCCTTCCTCTCCATCTCTGCCTGTCTGCCTCCACCCGTGTCTGACATATAGACTAATGTACGGCCTTTCTTTCAAACACTGTTCTCTTCTCACATACTGTAGCTCAACGCGCTTGATCAAATATACACAGACATTCGTAGAGCTATATTCGTCTTCCCCTTGCAGTGCTGTTTTTTTCTTGTGTAATCCTTTCTTATATAAGTGGACTGGAGGCAGGCGGGGTCGTTCCATCGCATACACAGCACTCAGGGGGAGCGTTTGTTTATGTGTCACTCCTTGTCTAGACGCCGATCGAGGTCGATTATTGGAAAACTTATGAGACTTGAAACACAAGATCCTCAGAATTTGCGTGTTTTTTTTAAAGTAAAGGCAGCGCTCGATCTAACTGATAAAGAAAACAGCTGGAGTGCGTGACTTACAGTATAGAAATGTAATAATGAGGCATACAGCTGACAATAAAACCAATTCAGTCGTGTTAATACTTCTCTTAGAAGCTTGGGCCCTGGTTCTTAGAAGCTGCTTATTAAATTCTTGTTTCTATGCTGAAATAAGCATAAGTTTTCTCAGCATTCTTTGCAGTAATGTGCAAAACTAAGCATGCCACGTGATTCAATAGCTTCCAGTCACCTGTAGCAGTGATACCTTGTAGGAGTTGTTTTCTCTAGGACTTTTTCAGTCTCTCACATCGTTGTGGAGGAATTTTGGCACACTCTTCTTTACAGTGTTGCTGCAGCTCATTGATGTTTGTGCACAACTCTCTTAGGATCCCAGCACAGCAGATGATCTCACATTTGACTCTAGAATACTTTGATATACAGATGAGTTCATGGTCGACTCAGTGACTACAAGGTGTCCAAGTCCCGTGGCCGCATAACAAGCCTAAATCATCACCCCTTCCACCACTGTGCACGCTTGATATGCAAAATATAACCGTTTAACGCAGCATTTCTCTTGGCAACCCTTCAACCTAAGCCATATTTGTTTAGGCATTTTCTAATGATGCTATCGTGAACATTAAAATTTTACATGCTAACTGAGGACTGTGGACTCTGAAATGTAGCTCATGGGTGTTTCTGCAGTCTCTGATCGTTGCATAGTCTAAATTAGGCGTAAATCTGTTGGGATGTCCACTCCTGGGAAGATTAGAGTGTTGTGTTAACACACACCTGAATATTCTAAACCTCCGCTCTTACAGGCGCTCACATTACTGATGATCAGTTAATCATCAGTAAGTCATGTAAAAAAAAGTGTTTTTTTTCACATGACTGTATAAAAAGTCAAAGTGAGTGTAAGTATGTAGATGATTTGAGACAGAGCAGAAGGCAGTCGTCCATAGCTACCCCAAGCCATGGCGGTGCTAACTTTGGCATTACCATGCAGCTATTACAAATATAAAATAAAACTCATCAGAATGTATTAAAATGTAATTTAAATAAGTAAGGAAACAGCAAAAGTTAACCATTTAAGCCCTAACCTAATTTACCCTTTAAACCAGGGGTGGGGAACTCCAGGCCTCGAGTGCCGGCGTCCTTCATACGGTGTCCTTTAGATGTGTCCTTGATCCAACACAGTTGATTCAAATGACTAAATGACCTCCTCAACATGTCTTGAAGTTCTCCAGAGGCCTGGTAACGAAGTAATCATTTGATTTAGGTGGTATGACCCTGCAGATCTAAAACCTCTTTTAGGACCTCAAAAAGGACACATAGTTATCACAGTTATCTTGAGGCACTTGAGGGCATGGATTAGCACTGTGCCAGGTATGATTCAGGCTTTTATTATATTTGCTTTACGCTGAAAGAAAGAGCGTGGATAGACTCTAATATGCACAGTTTTTATTATGCAAGGAAAAACGTCAGTGATGAGGTCACGAGAGGTCACTCACGGCTGATTAGTGTGTTTGCACTATTGATTGTGCTACACTACAGGAAACTGCTAGGAAAACATACAATATTTCTATGAGGGGCTGCACAAGCCAAAATTCATTCTTTCACTCTCACACACATACATTCTTCTTTCACACACATATACTTTCACTCTCACATAGTTTTATTTTAATTTTTATATTTAGATATTTTTATTCTCATGTTTACACATATTTAACACACACATTGCAATATTGTGCTCTCTTATACATGTATTTTAATGTACATATTTACAAATTTTCACTCTAACATACATGCATTTTTTAATGCATTCCTACATTTTGCTCTCATTTACATGCAAAACATTCAATATGCATTTAATCTCACAAATAATATATGTATGTAAGAAGAGAATGCATACATGTCTGAAGAAAATATATGTATGCAAGAGAATAATGTATGTGAATGAAAGAGTATAGTGGAAACGGAAGGCTGGGTGTCTGTACCGCTGTGATTGCTGCGAAGCGCACGCGGGTCACTTTCAAGTGTCTGACAGATGGAGGGGGGACTATTCTGAGCGCACGTAAAAAAAATTTGAGCGCAAGTAAAAAAAAGTTTGCAGGTGCAAGTGTTGCATTTTGAGGAGAAATTTATTTTGAGCGAAGAAAAGCTGAATTTGAGTGAACAAAATTCATTGCTGCGTGCAAAAAATGTATTTCAGTGTTTGCTATTATCCATACACACACACAATAGCAGCCCCTCTCGCTCAGTTTTTGTATTTGCGCTCGCTCGCAATGTGTTGCTTGTGCTCTCAACATTTCTGCCCGTGCGCGTTTAACTCTTTGTGTACACCGTTATATTTGCGGCACAAAACCAGCCAATCACAGACTTGGATGCCAAAAACGTCAGAGCACTTATGGAAATATGTGATGTCTTGATGACTCGAGCAGGTATTTGAAGTTTACACAGCACCATTCTCGCATGAAAATATCTTAAAAGTTTATTTTGTGGAGACCAGAACAGCCAATCAGATATTTTTTGCATCCAAGTCTATATATATGTATGTGAGAGTGACAATACGTGTGTCTGACAGAAGAATGTATGTGTGTGAGAGTGAAACAATGATCGTGGCTCAAGAGTTGGGAGTTCGCCTTGTAATCGGAAGGTTGCCGGTTCGAGCCCCGGCTTGGACAGTCTCGGTCGTTGTGTCCTTGGGCAAGACACTTCACCCGTTGCCTACTGGTGGTGGTCAGAGGGCCCGGTGGCGCCAGTGTCTGGCAGCCTCGCCTCTGTCAGTGCACCCCAGGGTGGCTGTGGCTACATTGTAGCTTGCCATCACGTGTGTGTGAATGGGTGGATGACAGGTTGTGTAAAGCGCTTTGGGGTCCTTAGGGACTAGAAAAGCGCTATACAAATACAGGCCATTTACAGGCCAATTTTGGCTTGTACGGCCCCTCATAGATTTCAGTGTGCAAAGACTTTCAGATTACAATAATATATTCAGTTTGCCAAAAGCCTGATTTATATTTTTACAGAAAATGTTAGAATTGGCATGTAAAACAAGAGAGTAAAGGAGCAACACTGGAATTTTCTAAGTATAAGATTGTCTGATTGTCGAACATACTTTCTGCTTAACTGCTGTTTCTGGGCTTTCTGATGATGAAACCAACATTTTTGCAGGTACTTTCAACATTCCTGTGTTTCAGCTGAGTGTAAAAATCTTTCTATGAGCTGGAGGTGCTGTCAACAGAAAGCTTTTATGAACATATTGCTGGTGAGTCACTAGTTGTTGGCGGAGACTGGGGCAAAAAATAGACTTTTATTTATAGAAAGAATTGTATTTTCAGTTACCTTTAAGCTGTAGAAAAGTATTCAACTAAAGCTATTCATACTTTATGTTATTATTATTCATCCTGTATTAGTATTATATAGCTAATAAATGGCATTGATTCATGATTAAATGTTGCTCTAGAGACTATATCCATACATTATGTAGTTACATTTTATTAATAAAGCACCAAATCAAATCAACATTTGCCTCAATGTGCTTTATATTGTGAGGTAAAACCTTGGTAGCAGTGCGAAGGAAAAACTCCCTTTTAACAGGAAGAAATCTTTGGGAGAACCAGTCTTGGATGGTGGGGGCAACTAACTGATGTGACTGGTTGTGGCTGAAGGGAGAGAGGCAGGACAAAAGACACACTGTAGAAAAGATCCTGAGATTATTAATAACTAATGAATAAATGCAGGAGGGTGTATAAACACATAGAGAGTAAAAAAAAGGCGAGTGAAGAAGAAACACTCAGTGCATCATGGGAATACCCCAGCAACCTAAGGCTATTACAGCATAACTAAGGGAAGATTCAGGGTCACCCAATTCAGCGCTAACTATAAGCTTTATCAAAAAGAAAATGTTTAAGCCTAATCTTAAAAGTAGGGAGGGTGCCTGTCTCTAGAACCCCAACTGGGAGCAGAAAACTGAAGATTCTACCTCCCATTCTACTTTTAGATATCCTAACCACAAGTAAACCAGCAGTCTGAGAGCAAAGTGCTGTATTGGGATGAGATGTTTGAGTTGGTTTACCTGTCCATATAACTCTGATAAGGAAAGGAGGAAAAAGGAGTAGGAAGGAAAAGAAACAAGTCCTCTCTTCCTTGGTTTCTATCCATCTAGTTGATAGGATATATATTTTCCAGATGCAGAGGTCTATAACGTACACAGGCACAGAGTTAAACACAAAGCAGAAAACCATGTCAGTAAAGTGCAAGAGAGAGTGAGAGCAGCAGGCAGAAAGAGGTAGACGAGTGCACATCTGTAAAAGCCATTGCTCTATAAGGTAAGGAGAGGAAGAAGGGAATAAAGATAAATGTCCTGTGACATTCTGAAAGTGGGCCAAACCTGGGTGTGTTTAAAGCGATCCATATGGGCTGCAGAGAGGGAGAGAAATGTTATCATCTTAATACAATTTGAAATATAGCAGTGCAGTATTAACTGGTGCCTGTTTGTTTTTGAAATATTAGGTTTTGCTCACTCTGCTGTCAGTAGTGTTTCTGATTAAAACACATGCCCATACAGTAAACAAATAAATCCACTTAAGAGAGAGAGAGAAACAAACAGGAAATATAGAATCAGACACTCAGTATGAACAAAACCATTTTTCAGGCTTTTTTTTTTCTGGCTTGTTTTGTGAGGCTTCAGGGGATCTGTTAAAGGAGTAATCTGCCAATTTAGCATTTCAATTTAATTAACAGAGGCCGTCTTTTAAACAATGCTGATTTTGATTTCGTTTCAGTCGTCCATTTAATTTTGTTTAATTAAAAACTAAAGGGAGTGCATGCTCTAATTTTTTTCATTGTTTTTAATAGTCGTCTTATCGCCATGGTTTCAGTTGTCTTTGGTGTGCTGTGCTGGTAATGGGCATTAGGTTAATGGACATTGAGTTAATGGGTAAAGGCAGTGTTACTTATTTACATAGCGCTCATTTCAGTTTTCTGCAAAGTGACAAAACAGCCTGAGGCTCCTCAAAAAACACCTCACCCTTTGCAGACTGTAACTGAACTTAACTTCATATTCTAGTCTTCATATTTACCTTTCACCTACAGAGCATTTATTTAGATTTAAATGCTTATTTAATCATTTTTTCTGAAATATAAGTGATGTTTCTTTTAGAAACATGAACTCTAGAAAACCAAACACAATATTAATATTGGATCTGCATATAATTCCTTCCTTCCAGTAACTAATAATGTCAGATAACATGACCCAGCGTTAGCTGCTTATTATTACTGTTTATTTTGTGTTCAATCAGCAACATTTTTCTGTGGCTGGGGAAAAGTCAAAGAGCTAAAGGTCGCAATCCTCATTCAATAATAGTCATTTCATCTGTCCTTCCATTTCTTGAATAAATAAGGTCAAACACTAACAACTAAAATATTAGAATAACATGTTACTTGCAGCCATGTGTCTTACTAGCAGCCAGAAACATTACAGCAACGTCCTCCTTGATTAGGAAAAATTGTTCAGGCAACCCGGTGGTAGGCAACCCGTCTCCAAACGATTGCGAACTCTCTCAGATTGCTGAAGGTTTTCAAACAGCTGCAGTCAAATTTATAAAAACTGACTGATTGCATCCATGCTGCAATAAATCTGAGTTCATCTGCACCAATGAGTGCAACTCATCTGCAAAATCAGTAGAGGACTCGATGCAACTAGTTGCCAACTGGTTGCAGTCTGGATATATTCCTGTATAAAAGTCAAAATGGCATTTTGTGGTTAAATCACCATCAATTCAATTCAATTTTATTTATATAGCGCCGAATCACAACATCAGTCGCCTCAATCTGTGGAATTCTCGAACTAATCTTTGTCTTACTTACCCAAGAAGGTTTTAATGGTCTTGTCCTGTTGGGTAAGTGTCCACACCCTCGTGCTCACTATCTGATGATGCTTAATGGGGGCATCTGAAAAAATGACATTATATTATGCTGCAGATTTAGAAAGCACACTTGGAATAAAAAGTATTATTACTCCTTTTTCCTCTCTGTTCTATATATATGTATAAAAAAATAATTCACTGAATCCAGGACTATTTTACTGAAATTTCACTCTAAATTTTACTGTTATTTTAAGTCTTAAGCCAGGCCGAGACAACCTTGATGACATCATATGGGGCTGACTCCTTTGTGACTTCACCAAGGTTATCACAGAGTGGTTCTGTAAGGAGACATTCATTAATCATCAATGGGTGTAAATGTTTTGACTGAATTTTTGGCTACAGTTTGCATATACAAAATAAACCCATTAAACTTAATGTTTTCTGCTTATAAAAGCATTGGCATCAGTTTCTGGTGCCTTTTAAAAGCTAAAGAACTGCTTTCACGAAATGCACATACAGCAACAAGACTGTGTGATGTGTGGCTATTCCTTTAACATACTGCTCTGGGCAATAGATCATCAATTTAGCGGCCATGTGTGAGTTTCTTATCCCGTGGGATGGATTTATATTGGTTCAGCCCCCCCCCCCCAATACCTTCTCCCTGCTGCTTAACCACCATTTTTTACAGTTCTTTTTCATATTAAGTTTGAACGAATTGCATTAGAGAATTCTGCTGTATTGCAGAGGCTGGTAGAGCAGTTTGAGCTCTTCTTGGTAATGAAATGTGAAGTGGGTGGACTCAGGCTTCGCCATGCATGTGTGAGAGTTAATGTAAACCAGCTATACTGTAGAGGAGAAATGTGATTTTTGGCAGGCCAAGATGTGGTTTGCAGTCTGCCTCTTTTTCTCTCTCACACGGCAGCTGGGATTAGACTGATACAGGTTTTTAAAGGCCAATATTGCTGTTTTTGCTTTGACATTTTCTGTCTTTAATGCAACTGTTTCACTGTGAATGTATTTCTTGAATAGCTATATTACAGACTAACACAATACTGGAAGCTGGTTGCAGGGTTAGCTACTATTACTTCGAGCCTGACACACTGACATGCCTGGACATGTTTTTTATGACATGGTTCTTTGTGGATCTCTCAGTCCAGATATATAGAAATCCTTCCATACTTTCTATAAGTTTTATTTCTTAAATGTAATAATTTCTGTATATATGTGGGTTTTGGTTGTTGGTAGCTTGGATCTACCTGTATTTAGTGCACTACTATACTCATTGTTAACCTCATAACATGTATTGGGCTACTGGCAGACCTAACAGATCACATCTAATCCACACCTAGGATTAGGGCTAGCATCCACCCCTTTTATACTAACAAAATGTTCTTTTTAAAATGATGCACTACGACTAGCAGATCATCAGAACAGTTATAGAAAGCCTGTCTCCTACAAATTTATCACTTTCACATGACTTTGATATATCTGGTACAGACTTGCAGTGCTACCTGTTTTAACTTTTACCTCGGTGCGATTCTAAATAATGCCACTTACAGAAATACTCAGCGTTTGGATAGGCAAAAGGAGGAGTACAGAGCACCAGTGGATGATTTTGCAGAGCTGTCCTGGAGGAATTGTTTGCTTCTGAATGTGAATAAGGCAGAAAAATGGCGATCAGTTCCAGAGGGAAGAGATCAACTGCCCTGAGACAGGGAAGTGGATATGGTGGAGGAGTCCACACTGACAACAGACGGACCTGGAAGACCAACGCAGAGACTGTATACAAAAAGGAGAACAACAGGCTCTGTTTCCTAAAAGCTGAGATCCTTTAATGTGTGTAGCAAAATGATGGCAATGTTTTTAATCACTGAGTTGTGGGGACTGCACTATACTTTGCTGTGGTCCGTTGGAGGAGCAGCATCAGAGCTGAGGACACCAGCAGAAAGGATTTGTCATTCCTGACAATTTTGAAGCTGTGGTGGAGAGGTCACTGAACAACCTGCTGTCCATCATGGATGATCCAGACCACCCCCTGCACCACTTACTGGACTAAAAGACTAATAGACTGATTCTTTCAGCGATAGTCTCTGTCTAACAGTAATGCAGTACAGTAGTTAAACCTGAGGCTAGACTAACACAATACCTGTTATAACCTCAGGATAAAAATGCTCGGAAACTCAAGTGCCAGTTTTAGGACGTTTACTGACCACTTTTAGGAACAACCACAGCTAGTCGCACACATACAGGAAACTGTTCCACACATAACATTCCGGCAGGGAGAACCCTGAAAAACCTCTGAAGGTTCCGGGGTTCAACGCCCCCAAACATACATTAACAACAACACTGTCTATAACACTTCCCCCCCCTTAAGCAAAAACCCACAACATAGCAATTATGCATAAGTACAAAAAGAGAGGGAGAATTCAACACCACATTATTTTAACAATTCAGTCTATCAGGGGGCTTGTGCTGCCTCTTTGACCTTCTCAGTCCTGCTGCTGGGTTCTCTAGGCTAGGAGCCTGCTGAGCTCCTGTGACCGGGTTCGGCTCAGGTGACTTAGATTGCTCCACCAGCCCTTCTGGTGATACTGAAGAACCAATCCCGATCTCAGGGGCTGCTGACACAACTTCCCCTTTGGGTGAACCACTCTGAGGCCCCACAATGTCCACAGCCCTGTCTCCACCATGTGCGTGCGAACCACTCTGAGCCCTCTTCTCAGCTCCATCCGTGCGGGCTCTCACATGATCCTTGTGCCTGCGAACTTGTCTGCCATCCAACAACTCCACCACAAAAGATACTGGCCCTGAACTGTGGTGAATGACGCCAGGCAGCCACCGTGAGCCACCCGTAAAGTTTTTGATATACACACAGTCTCCCTGCCTGAAAACACAGCCTCTGGCATGTAGATCATGTCTCACCTTCTGCCCACCTTGTGACTGGGCGACTCTGGCTCCCACATCTGGGCGAAGAAGGTCCAGATGAGATCTGGGCTTCCTCCCCATCAGCAACTCCGCTGGGGACAAGCTTGTGGTTGTATGAGGCGTGATGCGATACTGAAACAGGAAACGGCAGAGCCTCTTTTCTATGGAAAGACCTGGCATTTTTTTTAGACCGTCTTTCAGCGTCTCCACGGCGCGCTCCGCTAAGCCATTGGAGGCAGGGTGGTAGGGTGCTGTGCAGATATGTCGGATCCCATTTCTCTCCATAAATTCTTGGAAAACCCCACATCCAGCCATTTTGAATGCGCATCCACCAACACCAGGAACATGTGGCCCAAAAAGGGGCCGGCAAAATCTAGATGAAGCCTGGACCATGGACGGCCAGGCCACTCCCAAGGGTGGAGTGGGGCAGGTGGTGGCATTTTTTGGTTTGACTGACATTGAGAACAGGCTTTTACCTTGTCTTCCAAGGCACTGTCCATTCCCGGCCACCACACGAATGACCTTGCCAGACTTTTCATCCGAGAAATCCCTGGATGAGCCTCATGCAACACTTCAATGATCTGTGACCGACCTGGAGGCGGAATAATGACTCGGGAACCCCACAGGATGCAGCCATCTTGAACACTGAGCTCCTGCTGACGCTTGGCATACGGTTTGAGCTGATCTTGCTCCACTGTTGCTGGCCAGCCCTGCAACAGCCACTGTTTAACCCGAGATAACTCTGGATCCCGTTCAGTCCATGCTTTGATGTTTTTAGCACAGACCGGAGAGTTCGCCAGCTTGTCCAGCAAAAACACAGTTTCTGGGGGCAAGTTCGACTGGTCGGGGACTTCCGGGAGGGGGAGGCGGCTGAAAGCATCTGCATTCGCATTTTCAGGCCTTATAAACAATGCGATACTGGTATGCCGACAGTGTTAATGCCCAGCGCTGAACCCGGGCTGAAGCCATGGGTGGGATGCCTTTTGTTTCACTAAAGAGACTCAGGAGGGGCTTATGGTCTGTAACAACAGTAAATGGGCGGCCATACAGGTACTGATGAAAACGTTTCACAGCAAAAACTATTGCTAAGCCTTCCTTCTCAAGCTGTGAATAGCCCTTTTCTGCTGCTGTGAGCGTGCGTGACGCATATCCTACCGGTTTCTCTTCCCCCTCTTCCATACGATGGGAAAGAACAGCTCCTATGCCATACGGGGAGGCATCACAGGACAGGACCACCTCCTTCTCCGGATCAAAATGCACCAGGAGTGGTGCCGATTGTAACAGTTCTTTTACCTGTCTGAAGGCCTTCTCCTGTGCTTGGGACCACCTCCACTGACTGTCTTTGTGCAGCAGCCCGTACAGGGGAGCAAGCATGCTGGAGAGGTCAGGCAAAAACTTCCCATAATAGTTCACTAAGCCCAAGAATGATCTTAGTTCAGCTACATTCTTTGGACTCGGGGCTTCTTTTACTGCCCTCACTTTCTCTTCCAGTGGGGACAGGCCCTGTGCAGAAATGCGATGACCCAGGTATGTCACGCTAGGGGCTTGGAAAACACACTTACTGCGCTTCAAACGCAACCCAGCTTCTGAGAGCTTCTTCAACACCTGCTCAAGGTTACGCAGATGCTCCTCTTCTGTTTTACCTGTAACTAAAATGTCATCCAAGTAAACAGCAACACCAGGAATGTTTTGCAGAAGATTGTCCATAGTGCGCTGAAAGATAGCCGGACTGGATGCAACGCCAAACACCAGGCGGTTGTACTTGAACAGCCCCTTGTGTTTGTTTATTGTCACATATTTTTTTGATTCCTCATCCAGCAGCAACTGCTGGTAAGCATGACTCATATCCAACTTTGTGAATGTCCGACCACCCGCCAGTGTGGCAAAAAGGTCATCCACTCGAGGCAGAGGGTAGGCGTCGAGCTGAGAGGCTTGGTTCACTGTCAGTTTGTAATCGCCGCATATACGCACCCCTCCGTCCTCTTTCAACACTGGTACAATCGGGGCTGCCCAGTCCGAGAACTCTATTGGCTCAATGACCCCTATCTGTTGTAGTCTCTCCAACTCTGCTTCCACCTTGGCCTTCATGGCGTATGGTACAGTGCGTGGTTTGAAAAAGCGTGGCCGGGCAAAAGGGTCCACACACAGCTTCACAGTGGTGCCCCGGAGAGTGCCCAATTCATTCTTGAACACATCTGCATACTTTCCCAGTAACTCTGCTATTACCGTTACATACCTGATTTCCCTCCAGTTCAGGCGGATTTTCTGCAGAAGGTCACGACCCAGCAGACTAGGCCCCTCCCCTTTCACCACCAGCAGTGTTGCTGCAGCTTCTTGACCCTGATATGCTGCATGCACCTCTATAGCACCAAGCAGGGGAATGCATTCACCTGTGTACTGTCTAAGGCTTATCTCAGTCGCTTGGAGGGCTGGTGCCCCGCCCGAGTGCCACAAGCTGTGGTAGGTGGCTTGGCTGATCACCGAAGCTGAAGCCCCTGTATCCACCTCCATTTGTAGCTCCTTCCCATTTACCTGGATAGTGGCATAGATGGGCTCCGCACAGCACTTATTAAAGCCAACCAGATTAAACATGTTGAAAACACACTCATCCTCCTCAGGCGCCATGCCCTGCAGGTGATGAGTGTTTAGTTTGTGTTTTGTCTTCCATTCCTTCTTTGATTTCTCCTTAGTGCCCCTGCATTTCTTGGCTAAGTGCCCCTTTTTCTTGCAGTTATGGCAGGTACTGTCTTTGAAAACACAGTCCTTGGCAAAGTGTGCCCCCCCACACCGGTAACACTCCAAAAGCTCCCTCAGTTTGCCCCTCACACTCCGAGATACATGATGCACCTCGGTTGAGTGCATATTGTTGTTAGCTTTCCGAATGTCTTTAGTGTTATTAGCTGCCGTTTCTATTGCCTGAGCAATTTCCAAAGCTTTCTTAAAGTCCAGTGTGGGCTCCCCCAACAACCGACGCTGCATGCCATCATCATTTATACCACACACCAACCTGTCGCGGAGCATGTCATCCAGCACGCCTCCAAACTCACAGTGCTCTGATAGCTGTCTCAGCTCCGTCACATACGCAGCCACCGAAACTCCCGGCTTGCGTGAATGAGTGTGGAATTTGAACCGCTGAACAATCACGGAGGGTTTCGGGCAGTGATGATTTTGCACCAACGTCACCAGTTCTTTGAAACTGAAGTCCCCGGGCTTCCGAGGCGTCGTCAGGTTACGTATCAACTTGTAGGTCCTCGCTCCACACGCACTGAGAAGAACTGACCTTTTTTTTTCTTCGTCCGAAATGTCGTTTGCCAAGAAAAAGTGTTCAAGCCTCTCGACATATTCAATCCAGTCGCCGTCTCCCTCGGCAAACTCCGTGAGCGATCCGATCGTAGCCATAGATGCGAAGTGGTAGTCCGACTGCAAAATCCGTAGCAAAAACTCAAAACTGTCCGCGTTCGGCTTTTATCCTCGTCGCCAAAAAGGTGTTATAACCTCAGGATAAAAATGCTCGGAAACTCAAGTGCCAGTTTTAGGACGTTTACTGACCACTTTTAGGAACAACCACAGCTAGTCGCACACATACAGGAAACTGTTCCACACATAACATTCCGGCAGGGAGAACCCTGAAAAACCTCTGAAGGTTCCGGGGTTCAACGCCCCCAAACATACATTAACAACAACACTGTCTATAACAATACCTTATCCCAGTGGAGATACACATAGGATCTCTTTTTCAATGTTTACATAAAAACATAAAGCTGACAATATGAAGCAAAGATGAAAACCAGCACAAAGAGACTTTCAAGCGATTGCCACAGTGATTCTACTTTAGAAACATGAACAGGTAAAGGCTGCGGCCTGACTGCTCATCCGTTTGTTACCTGGTGACGTTCAGGCTCTGGCTGCTGGGCCGGAGTCAGCATGGACTCAGCTTTGAAATCACTCTGGATTCTTTACTAGCTTTGTGTTCATATGCTGTCTGTAGGGATGCTTTCAAAGAGCCAAAGTTCTGTTAGCAATGTCTGCAGGAGTTTTGGATGCAGTATACATTTTTTTTTTAAATCACACAAAAAGAAAAAGAGTATGTTAAAGCAAAGTGAAAAAGTGCTTGCACACCTCACCACCACCTTCCTGAAAATGAACTGAAATCAGCTGACTGTAGCTCAAGTGTGCAGGATGGAAGGTTTTTTTTTTGTTGACTTAATAATCATTGCTGTTATACTTCTTTGAAGTCCTCTTAAAGTCTGCTTCCTGGGCACATGCTGGTGTGTTGTAATGGCTGGCTGGTCCGCATGGCCACTAAAAAATGGGGGGGGGGGCACATGGATGTCCACACCCTCGTACTCACTATCTGATGACAAAATTTATGTTACATTACTACATTACTGAAAAATGTTAAGTTACTTTGTAATAGGTTAAACCCAATACTGCTGAGTATTAACGGACAGAATGAGGAAACTTCTGTCGTGACTAACCACGGACTTCACCAGGTAGTCTACCACATAAATGCAATATAGTGTTTCTCAAACTTTGCCTCAGACATAATCTCAGAGCATGAGATCGGGGAGTCCAGCAGGGAAAGCACTAATGAGCATGTGTCGTGGTGGTGAAGTATTGACGAGAGAGCCTACTACGTGATTAACTCTGACTGAAATAAATGGCCAAGACCATGAAACGCAGCACTCAGGTCTCATATTGCGTTTCCGCAAAAGACACTAGCTGGCATAGGCTAACCCTTACATTTCTGTGTGAATCAGTTGATATATAATCAGCTAAAGTTGTCAGAATGGGCAGAATTAAATGGGCAGAAACAGAATTAAACTCGATATTCCAGTGTTTACAGGATGAGGGGCTATCCTTTGCTTTTCACTCTCTCATTTTTTCTCCTCAAACTTAGGTATAGGGTAGCTTCCAGGGTTGGGACTTTAATTTAACAGAGGAATTTTATGTTCTAGGAAAAAAAATGAGGGTCCCTGCTTCATGACTGCTTACAGCGCCTTACGCTGTAATCCGCAGGTGGAGACCACCCTCACTGAAGCCACATTCATCCACACATCTGAAGCCAAGAACACACATTGACTAACAGACTTGCGTGCACACACACATGCAAAAATGGCCTGGACATACACTGTACATGGAAAAAAATGCACACAAACACTTAATTAAAGGCACACGCGCACAATGACGTGCACACATGCCCATGCACTAGTGCTGACCCACAGACGGGGTTGAAAGGATTCCTTGTTCTCGTTATCACAATGAGGTCTCATTGGATTGAGATGACATGGCAAGTTTGTTAATGTCAGAGAGGTTTTCGTC
Organism: Aulonocara stuartgranti; assembly: GCF_965226115.1. Classification (NCBI taxonomy): domain Eukaryota; kingdom Metazoa; phylum Chordata; class Actinopteri; order Cichliformes; family Cichlidae; genus Aulonocara; species Aulonocara stuartgranti. The sequence continues at coordinate 5,236,241 of NC_138957.1, read as the reverse complement.
TACTGTTACACACATGCATGCACGTACACAACCTTAAAGCCAACAGCTGGCTCACCGAGACGACCACACACACACACACACACACACACACACAGTCGCAATCAAGACTACTGATCCCTATCACACACGTACGCTTACACCCTCAGTGGTGCCATATGGGGAGCAGCGTTGGTAGCTGTGTGTGGGATCAGCGAGAACACCGGTGGCAACTGCAGTGAGCTCCAGAGACATGCCATTAACCTTGATGGGGAGACATGGAGACAGACAGAAAGCAGAGATCAAGGGAGACGTGCGATGGTGTTTTGTAGCTTTGACTTCTACAATGTTGTCGCACAAACTCTCTGATACATTTCATGTGGTATTTAATCTTCTTCTGTTTCATGCAGTAAGGCCTCTTTCACACAGTGCGCAGTAATAACTGGGTCATTTCCACTGTGGGAAAGAGAAATGAGCCTATACACAAGACAACCCATCCATTTTCCCTCCTCCTGTATTTGTTCCTGTCCTCCGTTGCTCCCACTGTCTGCTTCCTTTCTCCCTCCTTTTTTTTTTCTGGGATCCTGGGGAAAGTCCCAGTCGCTTTCCTCTCTCTCCCTCTCTCTCTGCTTGCATTCCTACACCGAGTGCAAGGCAAGGGCCCCTTTGCACTGCAGGAACTCTAGTGTGTGTGTGTGTGTGTGTGTGTGTGTGTGTGTGTGTGTGTGTGTGTGTGTGAGTGCACAACATGTGCACAAGTGTGAGAAAAAGTCCATTTCTAATTGCACCCTAAGTGTTGAAAGTGGTCTGTAAGAGCTGTGTCACTAAATATAACAATAGACAGTAAAAGGCAGGAAGCTGGAAATATGCTGGGGTTTTGCATTGTGTTAGCGCTTATAGTATGTATGTGTGTGTGTGTGTGTGTGCGTGTGTTTGTCTTCAATTGCTTCTCCAGCTGCAAGCCCTTTACAGGCATAGTGTAATCAGTATACTCCAGCTGCACATATCTCCCACACAAACCATTTTACCTCGCTACTCTCCTGACTGATGTCTTAATGTAGAGTTACAGCTGAAAGCAACCGGCTTAAATGCAGGTTTACATTACAATTTATACCTATACTGTATAGTACAAATGACACTATGAAATATTTGACCTGCATGATTAAAGAAATGATTTAAAATAACTTCATGTACACATACAATCAGTAGTAGAGATGGTGCTTAGTTGCTATTGTAGAAAAGTGCATATGCTATTTTGAACCGCCTGCCTAAAATTGTACAGGCCACGCTGCCAAAACAGCTCTGAACCATTAGGGCATGTGCAGCACCTCTGGGTGTCTTGTGCTGGGAACAGGACGTGGATCTCTTGGGTCCTGTGGGTTGTGCGGTGGGGGTGTTTTGTTTGAAAGGCTGGATAAACACCTTTAGCTTTTTGTAATGAGCCTTGAGCCATTCTTAAGTAGTTTTTGCAGTGTGGCAGGACACAGTGCCCGTAAAACTAGTCATAATCACTGAAGTACTGCTATTACTGTGATATTAGCAGTACAGATACTTTTCTACTGTACTTAAGTAGAATTTTCAGGTATCTGTACTTTACTTGAGTAGTCTTTTTCTGACAAGTTTTCACTTTTATTTGTACTCCCTGCATCTTTGAACAAATATATGAACTTTCTACTCCTTACATTTTCAAAACAGGCTCATTTTTGGTTTGAGGCATTTGAGTTATTATTTAGTCAAATCAAACCAACTTGAGGCTAAACAGTAAACCTGAAAGGCAATCGTGTTCACATATTAATCATCAGGATGTGTCGCATAAAAAGAGATGAAAGAAGCAAAACTGTGTGCTATAGTCAGGGGTTAAAGTGGGCCATTCTTTTTCTTTGTTTGGCACAACTTTGGAACGACTGCAGGTGTCCATAAGTTTATATAAGTCATAACTTTAGCATCTAGCTAGCCTTACAGAAGATGAACAAGTGTAAATGGAGTGACGTTTTTCAAGTGACATGTAATTTTTCTATCAGTTCAACAAATATCAGCAAACATGCAAACTGTTTGTATGCCGTTTGTTCCACAGTGTGTTGCTAGCTAATTTTCACAGGGAAAGAAAAGAAAGAGAGCTAACTTCACTCAGAGACGGAGAAAGATAAGAAAGTCAGGTAAAGAAAGGAGGAAGAGGTTAGATTTTAAGGTAAGGACTGCTCAGTGGGATTTGATTAACTGGGAATTTAAAGCTTATATGCGTGAAAATACTCTGTAGTTTAGTGCCAGATAAACAGGTTAGTTTGCTTACTGTGATGGGTTTAAAATGTGTGTGACTGGTGCTCATGGTCATAGTAGAGATTAATATAAAGTTAAGCAGGTGAGGCTGAGATCCACTGACTGAATTCCACCTTTATAGTGTCTAAAATATAGACATCACAAACAGTATTCTGTCAGTGTAAAAATAGAAATCAGCCAGGACAGTTCGTGAAACATCTGATGACGTCTTGTGTCACACTCTCAATATAAATTATCGCAAGTTGTGATTCCTTTATTGTGTAGTATGTAGCGCAAGGTTCAGTTAGCTTTGCATAAAAATAGCTGGAAGAAATGTTCTTCAAGGAACTACTTCTTATTTTGAGTACATTTCAGAGCTCGTGCTTTTTCACTTTTACTTAGTGTAAAGAAGTTGAATCACTACTTCAACTTGGAGTATTTTTAACATTAGTATCTGTACGTCTACTTAAGTAAAGAATCTCTGTACTTTTGCCACCTCTGGATATTAGCAACATTAACTGCATAAGCAATATCAGCAGTGTCAGTAGCTGTCAACTGATATCGCTGCCTGTTGTCTATCAGCTTTTTTAACCGTCATATTCACACATGTACTGAGTAGTGCCTCTTCAAACCCCAAACCTCCAGCATCGGCCTTCAGACACTATGTATCCTGTGAGTTTTAGTCTCAGTGAATCCATGTCCACGCTAAGCCCAAGATCCTGTTTGCACACCACCACCATCGCAACAATAAATGGACTTTATTCCTTTCTTGTTTTCATTAGAGAGTTAGATAGCAGAGCCCGAGAGATTCCTCCATTCCTCCTACTTTACTCACTTCTGCCTATGCTTCAGCGATTGATATTAAAACTCTTCTGTTTGATCAATAATTAAAGGTGCAGTGCCTAGTGTTCCCATACTAGACTGAGCATTATGAATTATAGATTGTTATTCCTGCTGGTCTGATCAAAGAATAACAACAACAGGCCTTCGTTGGGTTGAAGCAGATGCTCTCTGCTGACTAGATAATGTAGGATTATTATTTCATCTCTCTAATACGGATCCTCAATCGGAACTTTTGGCGCTCAGTGTAATGGTCCAAGTTTTTACTGAGGAAGAGGGAGATCCTAGAGAGAGAAAGCAAGAGGCAGAAATAGAAGATGAGCTAAAATCAAGGTCTTTGGGCTGATGAATTGTAATTCTGCTGTGCTGATGCCAGTGATTGCCAATGCATGCACACCATGAGCCTGTTTTAATTACACTTTACCACAACAGTATTGTTTTGCTAGCGTTTACACTGAAAGATCAAAGGATCAAAGCAGGAGCACAGACACCAAGAGAATGTCCATACCATCATATGGACATAAAAATCTGCCCATGCACCCCTATTCCATTTGAATCCACACTTCCCAGTTGTACCTCCATGGTTACAACAGATATGTATACGAGTTAGATGAAGGCAGTGGCACTTCTTAGAAATGTATCTATTAAATATGAAGCTACATCCAGTGCTTTCTAAGTACCTAGAAAAACATTTCTAAGTAACAGTCACACTCCGATGGATGCATCAGAGAGCAATTTGGGGTTAGTATCTTGCCCAAGGATATTTGGCATGCAGACTAGGGAAAGACAGGACTCGAACCACCAGCCTTCCAATCAGTAGATGACCTGTTCTACCGCCTGAGCTACAGCCACCCCACCCCATCACACATGATATATAAGTCACTTAGATAACTTAAAAATGTTTGGCTTTTTTCAGTGTTTTATTTGTTCCTGAGTAAAAGGCTGAGTTAAAGTTATAGTTTTCACACAGCTGAATAAACATCAAGGAGAAAACTGATTAAACAGAAGTGTGAGATTGTCAAGAATTTACTCCAATGTCGTGTTATATATTAGCAAGTGAGGAGCAGATGGTTGAGTTTATTAAACTCCACTGAGACAGCTGATGCAAATCTGAAGGCTAGACCATCCCATTTCACAGCCTTGCACTTCCGTCCTTCTCGGTCTTCGAAGGACCTGGCCCACATAGACCGCGAAGGCCTGGTCCGCCGAAGGATGCAGCCTAGGAATTGGGACACAGCTATTCTGTTCGTACTGATATTAGGAGTGTAGACTGAGACATAGCCTTTAAAAAGAAGTTTTTCACAGGACTCTGTGCAATCCTATGAAAAACTAAGCACACTTTGGGATTCAACTGCCTATAAAACCAATCTGAAATAACTGATTTCTGTTTGACCAGAACAATATCTCACATTCTTTTGATCCCTGTCCTGTTCCATGACCAAACTTCCTCCAAGCTTTAGCTTACAGATGGCCTTACATGTGATTGTAGCATACTTTGATATACAGAGGAGTCTGTGGTTGAATCAATAACTACAAAATTCCCAAGTCTTACAGCTGTAAAACAAGCCCAAACCATTACGCCTCCACCACCGTGCAAATATCGCATACAAACTGTCAAGTTTGTATGCGATATTTGTGCTGATGTGCGGTGTTTGGTTCTCTATAAATGTGGTGCTGTGCTTTATGGCTAAACATCTCCATTTTGGAAACATCTGGCCATTGGACGATATTCCAGAAGTCTTGTGGTTTTATCAGATGCAGATTTGCAAAGCTGTGCTTCCGTGTTCTTTTTGAGAGAGAAGAGGCTTTCTCCTGGAAAACCTTTCATACAAGTCTGTGAAGGTACTCAGTCATCTGGGTCATTGTAGTCTAAGGAGCTTGGAAGGAAAAGCGTCTGGACTTCTTTAAGTTTCCTTGAAGACGTTTAACCTCTTATCCGAGAAGCTTCTACAGTTCAAAGAGCAACTGGTGGAGAGTCCCGGATTTTAAGCCCCTATTGGTCCTTTACCTAATCACATGAGCCAAGGTGTTTGGGTCACAATCAGCCAAGGTTTCGGGTGAACCCATTGTGAAAGGTAGCCCCACCCTATCATGTGATTTCATACAAGCCACACCTTTTCATTCTTTTTCTTATTGTATTGTTAGGATCTTTAACTTGTAGAATTCTACCTGAGGCATGCAGAGTCTCAGATGTAGCTCTTTGTTTGTTTGTTTTTCATTTTTTTGCACATTGGCCTGAACTTACTGGGATAGTTCGCAGGACAATTAGCAGCCATATTGAAGGTTTTCTTCTCGTCAATAATGTTTCTCACTCTACAGCGATAGATTTAAAATTGCTTGGTAATACCTTACCTCTTCGGGTTTTTTTCATGTCTGACCTCATGGATGTACACGCTTTTATAACGGTGCTTGCACTTGCTGATGATCAATTAATTAAGTTTATTTGATCTCCAGCACCTAAACAGCATAAAGTGCAAAGTGCTCTTAATTCCCATGGGAGACTATACTTATGGATGGTGTAATTCCTGTGAAGGGGAACCCTGAAGGCAGAAAGGTAGCACACATCCTCTGTTTCCAGAATATTGGCTGTTGCCTTCAGGGAAGAAGTATTCTTCGCTCACACGTTGTTGGATTCACAATTTGAAAGTGGAAACATGGCACATGTACACACAGTTATCCAGAGAATTCCCAGAACAAGTATGGAGTGTTGCCAACTCCTCAGTAAGGAAAATCGCTATTGGTTGTCCTAAAAGTCGCTAGAAGTCGCTAAGTGACGTCATCGCCTAATTTGCATAATTGGTCATGCTAATCTAATTGTAACCTATGTTGTTGGAGAGAGAAATAACATCGTGGAAGAGACATAAAGTGAGTAAAAACGTCCTAAATGCATTTAGAGTTTATTTAGAACTACAAATTAAATTTCTTTTAGCAATTATTGTTTTTTTAATGTCACAATTCCAACCCTGCTCCTTTACCCGGGCTTGGACCGGCAAAAGTGACCTGAAATAGGCACTCTGGTGGAGTTACTTTGTGTGTGTGTGTTTATAAGTAGTTTTAAACCTTGTGATCCTCAAAACAGCATAAGAGTAAAAGAGTAAAAGAAGAACTGACTGCGTTACAACACCGCTGCTTGTTGAGAGTAAAAGCGATTCACGCTTTCACGTCTTTTTTTAGCGACTTTTTTTTAGAAAAAAAGTCGCTAAGAGGTCTGAAAGCTCACTAAATATAGCGACAAAGTCGCTAACTTGGCAACACTGCAAGTATGTGTAATATGCTTTGTCAGAGTGGCGGTATAACTAGGAAGCACCCTCTCCAGCTGTCTTTGTTGGCTAAGAAATAGCACTTGACAAAACCTGAAAACCACAACATTTTATTTTTACACCTGTGTACTTCTATGACTTAAACAAACAGGATATAACAGGATATAATTAGAACACTTAAATGATGTTGTTATGCAGAGGTTACACCACAGACCTACTGGTTTCAGAACTCAGTTTTGAACAGTCAACATTAGCATTTTGACTGCCACTGTGTCCCTATCTGAACAAGAGTTTTCAGCTAATGTTGGTCATCTAAGCTTGGTTATCAGTTTAGCAAGCTGAATCTAGAAACTGTATGAGTGCAATGGATAGACAATGAAACCTGCATAAAATGTTATGTCACTCACTGAGATTCAAGACCAAACAAAATGGTGTCTGCCAAGTAGCAAGCTCCATTATTTAGCTGATAAAGCTATTAAAATGCTTCAAAAGACACTATAAACACAGCTGAGAGGTCCATTGAATTATGGGAAGTATCTGAGGTGAGGTCCAGCAAGCAACAGACTGTCAAAGCAGTCACATCCCTAATTTACACCTTCAGAGTATTTGTCTTGATGCATATTCTCAATCATGCAGGTAAGTAAATCTCCAAAAGTTGATTCTGTTCATCTGGACGTAGCGTTTTCAGTGGGAGAAACGTTTCATGATAGTTTCAGTCCTTATGCAAATGTACTGTTTATAAGATTGGGGAAACCTGCAGTCAGCTGAGACTGAAGAAGTCACTTGGATGAGTGACGAAACATTTCTCCCACTGAAAACGCTTCGTCCAGATGAACAGAATCAACTTTTGGGGATTTACTTACCTGGATGATTGAGCATGCATCAAGACTTCAGAGTATTGAAATGAATTTTGAAGTTTTAAAGAAAAATTGTCCCCCATATGAAACTATCCATAGAGACCGAAATGTTTCATCGTTTTTTGGGTTTTTTTTGCGTCAGGCCTGTATAGCATGATATTTTCACGGCAGACTTTGGGTATTTTATCAGGAGTCTCTGAGAATTCCTTTGCTTTTGGAGTAATCTCAAGTGGTTTTTATAGCAATTGCAGTTTTTATACTTTAGTGTTGGCTTGAATTCTCAGCCCTGACGTGCTTCTTATTTTAGACAGTCAGATCAGCTTTTTTTATTCCTCTGCTTCCTGTGTTTAGTTTAAACCTTCCTAACTGATCTAATAGGCATATGAGTGTCTCATCTAACATTTCAGAAGAAAAAGCAAATACTTCTATCTTTGCAAAGTCAAACTATGACCTTTAATCAGTACTTTCACTTAGGGCTAAAGTTAGCTGTTTTTATCTTAATCTTACGTCATCGTTTCTGTCTACAGCTAAGGAACCACATATCAAAATCTGCGACAAAGAAAAAATAATCCATGCCAGCCATTGTGTAAATGAGTCGCACTAGTGTGTGTGTGCGTGTGTGTGTCTGGGAGTGTGTAATGCATTTGTGTCCAGACAGAAGCAGTGAGAAAAAAAAGCACCAACCAGCTGCCCTTGTCTGTCACCCCTGCTCACCTCTGGCTGATGTTGAGTACATGTGTGTATGCACACACGCACTCGCACCTGCTTGCAGCTGGTGAATGTGTGTCCCATTAACACCTAGCAGTCTCTGTCTGTCCAATCACCAGTAGAGATGTTGAATGAAGTTACCTGTAGTGAGGAGAACAATGTGTTAGAGACAATAATAGACTATTACATGGTGGGAAACTGAACTCTCTTTTCAGAGCCTATTCATTCATACAGGAAATAGAGAAATATACAGATATCCTCACAAAAACATCCAGCCATTATACATGCTTCCTCTGTTCACACGCTGTACCAGACACTAGCTTATTTAATAGCAGGCATGTAGAGCAATCACTTTATATGGCAAATTTAATTCTAAATCCAGTTTGTATATTTATAACTACAGTGTCAATTGGCGCGGTTTCATTTCACGTGGCAGCGCTCCAGATCTGATGCCTTGTTTTCAACTTTTGCCAAAACCTCCAAACAACCTTCCTCCTTTCTAACTCTAATTTTTACTCCTTCTCTCCTCAGTTACCCCCACACACACATACATGCACACAGACCCATGCTGAGGCTTGGCTGTGGAAATTAGATACAGTCTGTCTAACTGTCAGACATCAACTGGTACCAGACACCAGGCTCCAACCTCATTGGCTAATCCTCCAGACGCTTCTTCACATTGTGATTGGCTGTTGCCTTCTCCGCTGCTCTGACTCTGACCCAGTAAACTTACATATGAACCAAATCGGCACATTTTCATTGGCTGTCTCCGAGACACATGACGGTTGCTCACTGACGCTCTCCGGCTCCGCTGCTCCCAGAGGAGGATACAGTTATCCTCCTTACAGAGAAAAACAACACCATTCATCACCTCCTTCTCTCTCTCCATCTCCCCTCATCTATCTCTCTCTGTGTTTGGGCTCATATGCTGTGTTGTTATGTTTCTGTCTTTGTCCCTCTGAAGGTTTTGAAGCTGCTCCAAGTCCTCTGGATGCCTGGGTCAGACCAAATTACCTCCAGTAAGATTATTGAACAGCAAAAGTTGATATCAGATCCAGGCCGGAACAAAATATTCCCCAAGGATGTAATTTATCCAGATTGGTCTCCTTATACAGCCGGTTTTTTTTCTTCTTTGGCTGGGAATTATTTTTACTTCCATTTCCTCCCACATTGGGCCCACACACCCACTTCAGCTGGTGGACAGTGAACAGGATAGGCCAAGTCATGGAGCCATAAATATTTATTCAGTTCACTCATCGAGCTCTTACTGTTCAGTGGTGTGACGAGGCAGGATCATTTTCACACAAAAGGTTTATGTTGTCATATCCTGTCACTGTCAGCACTGGACTAATGCACTGCTGCTCCCTGAGGCTCCACACCGAGAAGGATATATAATATTTTCCTTGACTTTTATTGCCTTTCTCTTCTAAATTCTTGTTGTATGAAGCAACAGGAACCTACTGTACATGTCAAAGTCAAGCACTGGTTACAAAGGCTCAGTTGTACAAATCAAACATTGTTTAAACTTTATTTCATTAAAGCATATTTTTAATTCTCTTAATCATTAACTGTACCTTATTAAAAGTGTACGTATCCAGAGCGACATTACTTTTTGGTTTGTACACCATTGTTTGGGGATTTTTGGTATCTCTGCCTTTTGTTTTCTCTTTAAATAGACATGACCACATTTGGAAGTGAAAATAGAGCTAGGAAGTCACTAGCTAGCCATCTTTTTTTAAGAAAAGACATTCTGGAGTTAACGATTACATGAAATGGGATGCTAACCTTGGCTAGCAAAAACAGAATGTAGCTAGCAGACAAACTAATCAGCCTACTAGTGTGTATTTTAGTCGGACCAAGCATCTTCACACCTGTCAATCAAAACAAAAATGGGAAAATTATGTGTACAGACCAAATCCATTTTTGTAAAAGCTGTAAATGTATATTTTCGATGCAAAGTTGGGTAGTTTAACATGGAGGTTTAAGTTGGTTGACCCATTTTTAGAGCTAGCCTTGTGTGGCCAGTTTAAGAACTGCATTTGTGGGGACTTCACAGTTAATTTCTTTTTTTTCAGTATCAGGTGCTGCTGCTTGGTTGAAATATTTATAAGAAACAAGTGAAATAACAAATCAATACAAACAAGGCTAACTACTTAAAAACTACTTAAAAAAAAAACGAATTTCCCAGAGGAACCCACCCAGAGGATTAATAAATTTTTATCTTATCTTATCTACTTATCAAGAGGTTGTTAGCCTAGCTTGCTAGCTTCCCTCTCCGCTAAGGAAGTGTAGGCTCACTAGTGCACTATAAAAGTTGACAGCATATTTTCTTCCAATGCATTATCTGTTTTAATAAAAAATCAAATAAACCCTCTGTTTGATATATGCACAAGTGTAGTGACTCAGTTTTCAGTTTGACGCGTGAAAATGTTTCTCAATATCTTCTTACTTTAAAAATGTATAATGAATTCATCTTACACTTATTAGGTGATATTACAAAGACATTTTTTATGTATTACCTCCCTGCAGACACCATGATGGATGAGGGTCAATTGACTTAACGTCGCCCTCATATCCCCGCCAGTGATCAGAGGATATTTGATCAGCAAGTCCCATTAACACATACAAAGCACAAAGCGTCACGGTACGCAGAGCTTTCACACAGACATGGAAGATCACAGATAGAAAAGCCATTCAGCATTCTGTAGCACCGTGTTCACATGTTTGATCAGGCTTTATGTTTGCTCATATGAACTGTCACTTTATATGCGTCTATATACACGCACTCAATTGTCCTCCCTCAGTGTGTTCTGACTGGAGCTGTGGAGCCAGCAGACTACTGGTGTGTGTAATCCAGAGCGCCTGGGCATTAAGGCTGGTCAGTCAGGCTTGTGCACACAATTGGTAGCATGTCAAATGGTGCGATAAGTTCTTTTTTCAAGCAATTTCTTAGAACTGAGACTACATGGTACTTTTTTTTTCTAAGCAATGTCATTCACACTCATTGGCCTATAGTGCATTTGATTACTGGCCACTGAGCAGCTCACCTGCTGTAACTGGGAAATAAGAGTCTTGCTCAAGGATGCATTCATAAGTATCTACCTCGGAGATGGAACAGTTTTTTTTTAGCAGGTCTGGGATTTTAAACAGTAACTCATCACAAACTAAGAACTACTTAAAGGGGAATGAAACACCAGCTATACTGAAAGTATAGTTCAGTTTTATTTTTTTTTTAAAAAACTAATAAAAAACATTAATATCGGGTCTTAATTAAATTAAAAACAGTCCAAAATAGAATTTTAATCATGTTGGCTACATAGAAATTCATACAGCAGAGGAACGTTGCTTTGATTCATTGCTTTGATTCTTCTGGGACGACTGTGGCTCAGGGGGTTGGGAATCACATCTGTAACCGGAAGGTCGCTGGTTCGATCCCTGGGCTCTCTGTCCTGGTTGTTGTGTCCTTGGGCAAGACACTTTACCCTACTTGCCTACTGGTGTTGGCCAGAGGGGCTGATGGCGCGATATGGCAGCCTCGCTTCTGTCAGTCTGCCCCAGGGCAGCTGTGGCTACAACCGTAGCTGCCTCCACCAGTGTATGAATGTGAGAGTGAATGAATAGTGGTATTGTAAAGCGCTTTGGGTGCCTTGAAAAGTGCTGTATAAATCCAATCCATTATTATTATTCTGTTTCACCTCTTCTCGTGTATTCCTTGCGCCTATATACCTGCACCTAGCTACTCTGGGTCATGATTTGACTCAGGAGGGCCTGGGGTGGCACTCCCAACAATACCAATAACCAGCTGGTTCTCAATCCTTCATCTTCCAACCTATTAAAAAAAATTTTAAGAAAAAAAAAAACACCTCTGTACTACAGCAAATACCAGCTGGATCCCTCCTTGTGTAATGTATGGTAACACACTTAAAATTGAGTTCATGTTATAATGGGATTGATTTGATCTGACCTTTCTTTTGGGGAACTAAAATGCATCACAATGGTCCTGCATTTTGGTTATCACATCATGACTGATAAAAAAGCAAGGAAACAACAAGCAGAAATGATACTTCTGGGAAGTAAAAAGCTGATTCATTCATTGTTTTATCTCCACATTATCCACATGTCCGTCACCATCTGTGTAACGCTTCTCTGGCATCAGTGTGGGTGCTTTTCATCAGCTGTGTTTAGTCACAGACCAAGGAGCAGTCGTTTAAAACTAACAGATGAACCGAGAGTTCAGGGACGCTTCTATGAGACGATGATAAAAGATATTTCAAAATGAATATTCGCAGTTGTTGAGTGTATTGCCCAAAGGTTAGTCAACAAGGAAGTGTTGTTAACAAGAGTCTGTGGGACTTGGGTTGAGGTCAGGGACAAGCTTCACTCATCTCAGCTGCCGCGTGAGGAAGGAAGGCCACAGTGTGTTTGTTAACCAGAATTGGACTTCCTAATCTGCTTTTTTCCAGTAGTTGGATACAGTCTGTGCACATCTATACAAACAGATGTTAACAGCAGTTATGCTTCTTTCAGTAAAATTCAGAATAACTTTGCCTTCTCTCAGCTGGGGTGTATTCCAGGGGTAAATGCGCCTTGAACTTTGCCCTTTAGCACTTTTTGTTACTTTACTGAAAATCTGAGCTTATTTTACAGTTGTGCACTTCTTAAGCCAGAATGGATTGGCACATCAGCTAAATGTAAACAGAAAAGAAAAGATGAAAAACTGAAAATCCATGAATGCTTCCACTGGTCTGATTTGTCGCATAAGCTGTTTTTATACTAGATACTTTTTTTCATTTTTGGCTAGGAGCTGAGGCGCACATCCACAACTCCTCACTGGCACCTTTGGGTTAATCTCCAAAAAAAGGCGCTTTAGCTCACACACACGTGCATGGAATAAGAGTTTAGCGCAGATTAGCCTATTAGAGATGGGAATCAGCAGTATTCCGAAGCTGATTCAGGACTTTTTTTCCAGACTGAAGAAGGAAATAGGCTAATCTCTGCCCGGACACATGCATTGTGTCTGTCAGCTGGGGATTTACACCAACGGGGCTGTCTGAGCAGGGGCACATGCTCTGTATGGACAGGAGCACTCGCACTGAACAGCGTGCATGTGTTTGTGTGTTTGAGAGTGTCACTCCTGGCATCTTGCTGGAAGCATGACCGCTTCTTTACCAGCATCTGTGCTGATGATTAAGTGACACATGTGCTCATTAGTTCTATTGTGTGTCCAGGAAAACGAACCACGAGCAGAGAGCAGGGAGGCTTGCATAGTGGGGGTATTATTGAGTGTGAATGATTAAGCCTGTGTGTGTCCAGTTTTTTGCTCGCCCTCTTTCATTTCCTTTCTTCTCCTTCCTCATCCTCCCAGACTGTGGGAGGTTGTTTGTTTCTTTTTTTTCCACCCATCTTTTCTCTTTCTAATTTATTCTTTTTCCATCTTATGCCCCCCACCCCCATTTACTGTGCTTCCTTTTCTTTTTTATTCATTCTTTTCTTTCCCTCAAGTTTAACTTGCTCCTAACTCTTTCTTTGTCTTCCCTTTTCTTTTTATTTATTTCCTCCGGATTTTCTTTTTCTTTTTTCTGTACTCTTGCCTTGGTCTTCTACTCCACACACCTCTTTTCATTTTTCCTCGCTTCTCTTCTCTTTCTTCCTTGTTCCTTTATCTTCTGTTGCCCTTCCCTATGTGCGGCTTTTCTTTATGTATCCCCTCCTCTTCTGTCCTTTCGTGAGCTTTCATTCATCTTCCATTTCCTTTCACTTCACATTTTCTCTCTATTCCTTTCCTTTTTTTCCACTTCTTTATCCCTTTAGCTTCTTCGTTTTTTGCCTTCTACTCCCAATTGTCTTTAAAATCCTAATTCTTTCATTCATATTATGACTTTGACATTACATTTGCAATGATGTAAACTCCATACGTAGCTTTAACTGCTGTTTCCTTCTCCTCTCCTTACTTCCTCCCTCTCTATCATATTCTCTTGTCTCCTTTTTCTCCTCTTACCTTTGCAGTCTTTCTGTCTTTTCTTTTTTTTCCTGTCCTCACCCTTTCATCGCTCTTCCCACACGTTGCCCTCTCTTCACATTTCCTCTCCTCTACTTCCTGGTACGGCCCATGGAGGCATGTCTGAGTCCCAGCCACCTTCATTAACCTTATCATTACAGAGACCTGCAGCTGGACCGCACTGCCCTCGCTCTGCAGTGTAGCTTTGAGGAGCTGTGTCAATACATACACACTCGGCCATTAGACTGGAAAAGTGAGAGCTTGGAGGCAGCCAGGCAGGCAGAGCCAGTAGATGCACAGAAAATTTATATAACAGCTGAGCCAGTAAGGGTGGAGTGTGTGAGAGCGATGGAGAGAAATGAATGATAGATCCAGGTTGATCTGAAATTTCCATGTAGTGCATCCCTTTAGATGCTTTGAGTGTGTGCGTTATGAAAGCCTGTCGCGATTAGCCTGTCTATGTCTCTGTGATACGAATAAGACCCCATGGGAGCAAAGATGTCTAGACTTATTCAGAGTGGTACTCTTATTATCTGCTGTACAGCAACTATGATGAGGGCCCATTTTCACTTTGCTGCTGCAGTGGTCTTATGCAATCATCCAATAGCAGGAGTCAAATCCCAGTCAAGCTTTCACACAAGAGAGTGGATGAGGACACAGAGAATAAAGAGAGTACTAGATTATATGTTTGGTTTATACTTCGTCTATTTGGCATTTGAATACAGTACACGTGAATCCTGAAGCTTCAATTCTGATAATAGTCCAGCTTTTAAACAGAAAAAAAGGACCTATGTGGAGATGATTGGCAGTCTACAAACACTTCTGCACTGCTTGTTGTATTACTTTACTTTACAGCATCAGGAAAGAGTGCTTTAAGCAGGTGCTTTTCTCTAATTTCCAGTATAACAGCTCTACTTGCGTTCACTGTGTGTCATAATGGCAAACAGTGGAAGAAGCAATCATGAAAAATGACATCCACTTGTTTATGTTTTTCAGTAAAGGGACCTTGACCGACGGAGCCAAGACAAGCTTTTCACAGATCTGAAAAATGTAGTTATAGTTCAGTTTCGCAGAAGCACTGCAGCCCTGAATTTTTGTAGACATCAGCCAACAAAGGTGTATGTGAGGATGTAAATATCTGATGCAGTCAATCCGGGGCGCTAACCTGAAAGCGTCTTTGCGAAAACTCTGTCTGATCCCAGATTATATCAGCATGCAAACACTGCATTTAATGGTTTGGTAGTGCCTTCTGCTTCAGTCGGCCTTCTCAACTAAAACCACAAAGATTATTTTCAATATCACCAACAAATTTGATACAAACTATTTCCTGCTCCAAGCTACGAGGAAGAAAGCTAAGGAAATGATCCTGACTTGATTCTCTGTCAATGTACTCAAGAAAATGAAGTTCATATAACACTTTATAGAAGACGTTAGTCATACAGGCCTAGAGATCAGCTGGTGATGCCCTGACAACCGAGTTTTTAGGGAAAAATGTGTAATCCCCAAACTGGTGAATGGCTAAATTGAGGTTTCTTGGTAAAACTGGCTGCAAAGATGTTGCTACAACAAAAACCTCCTTGTGATTGCTTGGGTCGCTAGCAGAATACATAGACGAGGCCAACTGGTCTCCAAACACTTGCTAACTAACCACAGAGCGGTACTGAATCTGTAAAAGTGCAACACCAGAAATGTAAAAGGCGCAGCTTTCACATTGAAAGATAATGAATGCTTAAAGATAATGAAAAGTTCCAGTTCCAGGTTACAGTGGTAAACAGCTAAAGACCATAGTGATCACAAGACGGTTTTCTTTTGCAGCTCCATGTACTTCTTTGTGACCAGTTTCACATAGCACCAACAAGCAACAGCTCACAGCCATGTACTAACCAGTCAGGGAATACACACTTTTACCAGGGCGTCACTGTTTCCTTTAGGCCTGTGTAACTGGGACTTTCAATTTCACAACAACTGCCGGCAGCCTTAAGCAACCACTCACAACCAGTTAAGGAATATTCATCTTTCCCTGGCGATCGTGATTGCTAGGCAGACATCGGTCTCTAGGCGTGTGACTGGGGTCTTAAGCAGCAAAGAAAAAGTAGAAACATTTTCACTTTTCTAGCCCTTATAGTAGATTCAAACTCAAACAATTACCCTTCTCTGGGCAGACAGACACATTATAACCACGTATCAACAAAAATGTTCTCTGCTTGTACTGTAGGCTAGAGGCTAAATGCTAATGCTTTCTAACAATAGCAATGGTTTGGGTGTTCCAATAATCCATGATTTTGGTTAATATCCAAAGTAGTGGACAACTTGTTATAGGAATGACAAGTCCAGGGATTCCCAGATTAATTAGGACGAGTCATGATGGATATCTGTAATTTAACAATTTAGTTTTAAAAAAATGAGCCAACAGTCATAATATTACTAATAATAACTTTAATTGTATAACACATCATTACAAAGTGTTTCACAGATTGAGTACAAACGCATTAGAGATAGTGATAATAGTATTATCTTTATTGAGTGTACCTCAGTGCTTTAACTGAAGTGGTAAGACTGAATGGCTGGTCTTAGAAATGAAACAACGAATAACTAGTATGAGTCATCCGCTGATCAAATACCGAATACACCATATGCCAGTATTCAAGGGTTGTTTTCCCCCAGCTGCTTGTAAGTTACCAGTGGAATTTTTACACTCAGCAGAAATGATGTGTTAGATAACAGAACAATAGCTCTTGTACCAGACTTCATAGTTTTGCTAGGAAAGCAGTGATAATAAATGACTGCCTGTTATGCATCAGTGGAAATGCATTTGTTTTTGCTCATACTTGTGAGCGAGCAGCTATTTAGAGAAGTATGGCTTTCATCATAATGGAAGTTAAGAGATCTCACTGTGCTTCCTGTATTGTCATGGTGATGAAGGGAGGCTGGGTGAATCACACGATTTCCTCATTTCCAACAAGGTGGAAGCTATTGTTGCTAAACTAAAACACTTAAGGAACAAGAAGCACATTGGAGTCAACCCTCTGGTTTTAGGTCTATTATCCTCTTATCTACTATTACCTTTCCTCTGTCTTTACACATAAAGCATATATTATACTTCGGACATATGTATGAAAATTTATGACTGATACCATTCTTCACGTTTCTTTTCTACCTGGCCACACAAAGATCTTTGTAGTCAGGCATTTTTGATCGGTGGACAAACATCACTGTAACACATATGTAATGTCAATGAACATGTAAATGAATCTATAATGTATTCAGACTGGCTCTTTGTCTTTGTGTTTTGAGCTCCTATAGGTGATTCTTGCCCCGGGCATAACAATCATTCAACGTGTTAATGGGTCACACACTGAGCTCGTTAGCTATGCACAGCCCTCATTAACATACAAATTCAATTAACTTTCAGTTTAAAAAAAAAAAAAAAGGAAAAGAAAGAAAGAGAAGAAAAAGAAGAAGCAGGAAGATAGAAAACAAATCTTTTGTGTGATGTCTACTCTTTTTGCATTTTAGACACAGTGAGTGAAGAAGAATGCCTCTGTTGCGGCGACTTTCTCTGTTTCAGGCTTGTTGATGAATGCTTTATGGTCTTTTGCAAGGTGATACAGTTCAGAGCACAGCCAGAAATCCTTGCAAGAGGAGAATGAGAATGTTTTGACCTCACCCTTCACGAAAGATTGTTAGGTATTCGTCCTGTGCCATTAGTCGTCTGTGATGGTTGGATAGCAGCTGTTTTAGACCTCCCTGGATGGCACAGGTTCCTAACTGTGGCAGAATTAAGCAGCCCTTGTTGATTGAAAGCCACTTTTCAAAGTGGTGTACAGTCAGAATGCTCAATAGCTGTGACCTAGCATGCAGGCCCTTCATCTTCCATTATGTATTCTATTGGCAGTGCTCTTATCAAGGGAATTGGTAATTAGTGGCATGCATTGTGTCAGAGGACAGAGCGCTGAATACCAACGCCATTAAAGGGCTGATGAGATAAGAGGAGTGTGTGCTTGCGCACTTAACTTTGTGTGTGTTCAGACTCCTGTGCTCACATTCATGCTCCAGGGACATGGTTAGGTGCTTTGGTCATGGCAATGCATGACTTCAATTTACATGTTTGCATATTTGACAATTAACCAAATTGATTCCCTGTGTGTGTGTGTGTGTGTGTGTGTGTGTGTGTGTGTGTGTTAAGCGACAGCATCAAATGTCTGTTTTCCTAAGGATTTTCAATTCCGCGTCCACCCTCACATCAAACAGGTCCAATAATGGCACTCCCTCATTTGCATACCATTAATTAGCCATTCATATTAAACGGCTAATTAGCATATATAGCATTCTGTGTTTTGTCAGGGTGAAAGCTATAGCAGCAATAACTTTTGCTTTCATATCACTTGTTTTTGCTGTCTATGCAAATGTGAGTAGTTTGTGAAGGTTTTAATCAGCATGTGTATGTCCTTGTGAGCAAAAAAAAAAAAAAAAAAAAAAAAAGACTCGGGGAGAGATGTTCAACATACCTTTTACAGCAGGCGCTGAGAAGTGCTGTCTTGCAGCCACAGTAAAGAGAGGGAGAGTGCAACACACTAATGATTTGTGGGTTATTTCCACCACCAAAAGAAAAAGACTAATGACTGTTTTTTTTTTTTTAGTTGACATTTGCTTTGAAGACTGATAATGAAGCTCCACTGAGAGATGCACCACAGCCAAACTTATCCATGTAGCTCTAGTATCAATGTTTTTAGTGTCTCCCAGGAACGTGTTGTGGGATAAACCCACCTGAACTTACAGGAACTACCTCATAGTTTACAAAAGTTTAGCAATGTACACGAGGTTTAAGTTAGCAATAGGAAAGCAAACACTTTGAGTTTGACATTCTTTAAGTTAGTAATGGGTTTTTGTTCAGTTCTTTGTGCGCCTGTGTTTGTTTTTGATGTTGTGGTCATTGTCTAAATTCTTAGTCATGCTAGTATGTGGCATTGCAATATTAATCCTTTCAGCTTCGTGAAATATTTGGTTCTGTGAGGTTTGCGACCTTGGTGCGCACAGAAAGTAGGTTATATAAAAGATGAATGGGGCTATTGTGTCATTGCCCATTGGTGACATCACCCATGTTTGGAAACCAGAATAAAGATGGATGTACCTTCCAGGTTTAAAAAGTGAAGCCAATGTGAGACTGACTTAAATGTAAATGGGCGCCAGGGCGCAATCACTGTTGTTGCGAAACAACTTTCAGTCCTATGGAAACCTATAGGAAAACAGCCCTTGGTGCTAACCAGAGTTATCAATTTCCTGATGATTTTATGGGGTTGGTCACTAATTGGGGGCATATTAAATAAAAACACCATGCTCATTCTTTAAATTTCAGTCATTTTGTGTGTCAGAAAGGAGAATGACTCAGCAGTATGGCTACATGACATGTCAATCACAATGAATTAGCTAGTAAGCATATTCAGACCCGTAGTCAAAGGAGCTTGCAAAGAAAAGCGTCCGGACTTCAAGTTACTTGAAGACGTTTCACCTCTCACCCGAGAAGCTTCTTCAGTTCTAAGGTCAAATGGTGGAGAGTCCTAGATATAAACCTAGTGGGAGTATCCCCCCACAGGGGGACAAAAGGACCCCCTGATGATCCTCTAATCGCCCGAGCCAAGGTGTGAAACTGGGTGTGGGTCCCAATCAGCCAGAGTTTCGGGTGAGTTCATTGTGAAACCTGGCCCCACCTTATCATGCGAAATGATAAGGTGGGCCCACCTTATCATGCGAAATGATAAGGTGGGCCCACCTTATCATGCGAAATGATAAGGTGGGGCCAGGTTTCACAATGAACTCACCCGAAACTCTGGCTGATTGGGACCCACACCCAGTTTCACACCTTGGCTCGGGCGATTAGAGGATCATCAGGGGGTCCTTTTGTCCCTCTGTGGGGGGATACTCCCACTAGGTTTATATCTAGGACTCTCCACCATTTGACCTTAGAACTGAAGAAGCTTCTCGGATGAGAGGTGAAACGTCTTCAAGTAACTTAAAGTCCAGACGCTTTTCTTTGCAAGCTCCTTTGACTACGATGAATGAGAACCTTCACAGACATATTCAGACCCCACTTTACTTGACACACCTGGCTTCAAAACACCAAAATAGGAGTATTTTTTTATGCTATGTTAAAAACTTTTGAATGTAGCATTTGTGCCATTGTGATTTTTGTAGCCTATTTAGATAAAAGAATGATATGCTAAGTTATAGCTAATGCTAATACGTGTGACTAGCTACACGCTTCTTATAGTGTCAGTTAGCACAACTAATCACAAAGCTAGTCATATTTGTCAGGTAAAAAAAAGCATCCATGTATTTAATAACGGAGACCTAAGCGTTGATACAGTTAAACCAGTGAGTTTTGTAAGATACAGTCATTAATGAGGCTGAAAAGCTTGAAAAAAGTAGGTTACATTTGCTTCTTGAACTTGTGCCTTTTCTTCATTATGCTGTTAACTTTGTAAGCTCAGCATCATTTCATTTAAGCAGGACCTTGCTGTGACTTGCATTTTCATATGTAATAATATGGATTGAGGTAACCTAAGAAATGGTTGAAACACATTTGTTTTTGTTTGAAAAAGCTGTTTTAAAATGAAAACATAATCTTGGATGTAGCCACAGTAAAAATTTATCTGGCTCCATTGTAAATACTTTCTGCTTCTCGTTGGCAGCACACAAACTACAAAACACTCAAGAAATTATATGTTGGAAATTATATGAACTGTTTCTATTTCATGTGAAATGATGCTAAAATAAACTCATCTGTTGTCTGCTTAAAGTGTATGCAAGCTGTTGCCCACAGTCAGACAAACATTTGTGACCAAAGAATCTTCACTCATTGCCATACAACATGTTCCAACCACTCCAACACACTCTGCTCTAGCATATTGCATCACATCAGGTTCAGTAGCTTCTCGTTAAACTTTCATTCATATCATATAAATAATTTATGCAAGCAACAATCGTTTTGAGGACCTTTTGTCTTTTGACCTTTTGTCTTTGCATGAAGTACTATGTAATAGATTTAGCTTTTGTTCTGTTTGGTTTTGTGTTTGATCAGACTCTGAATTTTCACACACCCAGTACTGATGGAGTTTGGAACAGAGCAGCAGGTCTGAAGGATAATCCTGGCCCTCACAACACTGTTGTACTATTTGTTCACTTTTCTCTACTAAAAGCATAAATGTTTGAAAAATCTTGAGAGCTGAAAAACTGAAACCTTAAACATGGTTCCAACCCCAGAACTAGTCTTGAAGTCAGTCTTGGTTTTGACTTTATGGTTCTTTTTTAGTTTGGTTCTTGTTACTTTTCATTTAAACTTATTCTTACTTGTGTCAGGTAACGGCTGTATGCAAGCAGGAAAAGGACCCAAAGTGCAGACTCCTCGACAGGCAAAAGTGTTCTTCAAAACTCAGCTTTAATGCTGGATGGCAAAACGTAACAAAACCCGAGAAGGAAGGAAGGCAGGCAGGCATTCCCTGTTACTCATCAGGGAATGAGTAACAGGAGGGAAACACAGCTGGGGCAAATCAGGCCTAACGAAACAGGGGACGCAAAACCAGATACATTAACATAAGACATGGACCTTCAAAATAAAACAGGAAACATAACACAGACTGAACTTACAGACACAGACTCACAGGCAGGCACTACAACAGAGGGAACAGAGACGCGGGACCAGTATAAATGACTGTTTGTTCGTTGTTGTGTTGTACTCTCTCTGCCTTTCTACTTCTCTCTATGTTTTCACGTGATTCCTGAATTTGTTTGACTGTTTTTACCTTTTTTTTTTTCGATTTATGCTTTAGACTTTTAACTGCCAAATAAAAGTCTTGCTTTTGTTTTTTAGCTCTGTCTTGCATTTGGATCCTAACTTGCTACACTCCTTAACATGACACCATAAACAGCATAAAAGTTGAATATTGCAGCGGTCTGTGGTGAGAGCTATTTATCTACTGCCTTCTATTGGACAGGAAGATTTTCCCCCCTGGTGGCCAATAAATAGAATGCTGGTTCAACACATTTCTGCATTGGCTTTACTTCTCAGATCTGAAAGTTGCATCTGTGTTTTTATATTGGTTATGTTGATAAATTGTATCAAAAAGGTTGCACTTCAATAACCATGTGTACATTGTTGCAGTTATCTTGAAAATGCTTGCTCTTCTTTTTTTAATACCTATTTTTAATGAACTGCCAGTTGGACCATTTGTCTCAGATCTGTGCATGGATTATTTTCATCTCTGCTAATCTGAAGTAATTGAGAAAATAATCCATTAATCTGTGAGAATTTTAGCAGCCATGAATTTGAGAAAGGTGCAGTAGAGTAGAGCTCTTGCAATAAAATGTATTGTGCTCAGCTTCTTAAGTGCTTCTTTTGGTAACTTTACTGCATTGGTTTCAAGAAATTTAAATCCATGGGTATGCATGGTAAAAGTCAATGCCAAAAACATGGTAATAATGGATTAAGTGGTGGATTTTCTTTTTAACAAAAGCTGAAAAGTAGTATCTACTGCCATCAGACCAACAATTCGTCTCCATTTCTCATTGTCTGGGTTAAATCAGTCTAAGCAGAGACACCAAGGTTAAATGTGACCTACAGAGAAAACCCCCCCGCCAGTTTTAAACATGTTTCCCCCCGGCACCTTCTTCACCTCTCAAAGTTTTCAACTTCTCATTAGATAAACAAATAATTATAGTTTATGTAGTTGCAAATTCTTTAAACCCTGACCTTTGCTGTCATGTTTCTTTTCTTTGCTTTAAATAGCTGCATCTCTGCTATCAGCTCTGCAGCAAAAAGTTGTGCTGTGTAAAACAGGACAGCAAAATCTGGAGAAGGATAGGAATGGAAAAAAAGTCCAGTATAAATAAAGAGACAAGCGAGAAAGAGGTGGGAGGGATGGGAACGGAAAGAAGGATGAGGTAAGCCCTATGGGAGAGGAGCGCTGAGTTGCTAAACCTCTCCAACTCCTCCTCGTTTTTTGCCTCAATCGGTCTCTTTCGTCTCTTTCCAGGGTGAGACGATACGAGGCAAGATTAACAAAAAGAGGATCAAGCGTTAAGGGGGAAGGAGTGACATCAGCGGTGACATCAGAAGGGAGAAAGGTCAGAGGTTAAGCAGATGATGGCTTGTTTTTGCAGAAAGGACAAGAGTTGATGCCTTTGGAATTTATCTAAGGTGAAGACCTGTGAGGCGAGGCGTTCTGCTTCGTTTGTTTTGACCTGAACTCATGGGTCATGCGTGGGTGTCCACAAGCCAGCCCATCGGGTACTTCCCCAGGGGGGGAAGGCGATTTTAGATGAACTTTAACCTCCCTCCGCCCTGCTGTTACCCCCCTTTTGCTTCAATTTGAGTTTATACACCCTCGGGCCTGCTTGTATCCCATGGTGTGTGAGTTTTTTTGGGATGGAGTCAGCTCGTCTGTAAACTATGTCTGACCCTGTGTGTCTGGAGGGTTCTCCCTGTGCAAACTGACACACACAGACACACACACATTCATATTCTCACTGAAGAATGTGTCTTTAGTGGGGTACACATTGCATGAAGCATGATGTGATGACTTGCTTCTCACTGAAAGGCGTCTTTATTTGTTCCCATAGCTTCCCGTCATCTCATGTGACACACACAGAATGATACGGACAGTGTGAAAAGCACTGGTTGTGCATACAATAGCAATTTACATTGCACATGCTTTTGAATCACTGCACAATTTCCACTAAATCACGAGCAGATTATAATGACTCAGATAATCTGGATGCAAACTTGGCACAGGCCCAACCAGCACACAGACTTTGTCCACACTGTAACACAAAGTAACATGTATTACTTTATACTGATGTTCTATAAATGTCATCAACAGCACAATACATAGAGACTTAAGGAGTCAAACACACAGTTAAATGCAAAATGTCCAGCAGAGAAAAGGCCCTACTTAAAGCACTGACTTTCTTCTTGCATGGAGAAAAATAATTGATCAAGTCATTAAGTCTGCCAGACGGTTCTGATTCAGTGGCCGCAAGTGACAGGCTGTTCACGCATCTCTGTGCTCTCCTTAGTTTATTCCTTACATCCCATTTGCAACAAGGACTGTTCTCCTTGGCGGGTGCTGACAGGAAGCATCAAATAGTCTCAACAGTATACAGAAAGTGTTGAATATAATTAACATTCAAGGTAGTGCTAACACTGCTGCTTCACCACCATCGCTCGTCTCGATGATCCACCACCTAATATTTTTGGCTGGCCTGAACCTTTATGTGTATTGGCACCACCAGGCGTCTCTCAGGGCTGTTGTTAGTAAAGAATAAAGTACTTTCCACAGCCAAAGAGTAGACAGTTGAAAGTCTTTAAAGGTTTATTTCCAATGAGTGTTGAGCAGTGATGGACTGTGGGGAAAATGGGTGCGTCCCAAACACTACTGGTAAACCTAGGTGGCGACTGTAGAGAGGGAAAGAGACAGTTAGGTATAGCTGGACTAAGTTTGTCCAATAGAATAGAATAGCCCTTTATGGTCATTGTACATGCCTTTACCAATAAAGGCAGCTTATGTAGGAGAGAGGTGTGTTAGGGTTTATGAGAGAAATCATCATAAATCTTCCAAATTCCGAACATGTTTTAATGACCACTAAATCAATGATTTTAACTTTCCACAATAATTAAATGCAACAAAACACAACTTTCATCTTTTTGTGTATTTTGAAAATGGGTTTTTTTGGAGACGTGGAATGCAAATGTGCCTGTCGCTAAAACACCTCTGGTCAGCTTCTGTTGTTTAAGGCTGTAAATAAATATGAAACACGAAAACATTCAGACATTTTTCATAGTGCATGTTTGAGGTATATTACTTAGAGGATAGAAGGTGGACATGCGGTGTGAGCAATTAGGTATCCACGGAGAATGGGCAGGCTGGAGTCGATTAATCCACTGGACTGTGAGGGTGACAAAGGTTTGAGACCAGCTGTGAGCTCCTGACTCATCCAGTGTACACGGTGATTTTCTCAAGAACAGGTAACAAGCTTCAGGCTTTAACCTGGGGTTAAAGGCAGAAACACAGGGAAGCCAACTCAACACTGAGTGAGCCAATTCACCATCACTGTGAATGTGACAAATTGGCAGAGAATAAAAGACACAGCTGGTCCTTAAATACACAGTCTGAATGGTAGTGATGTGCGACATCACTGATTTCCTTTCCGATCCGATACCAAGTAAAACTCAGAGTGGTATCGACAATACTGATCCGATACCGATACTCTGTACAAAAACTTAATGTTTCATTGTATTTCATAATCCATCCATCCATTCGCTTCCGCTTATCCTTTTCAGGGTCGCGGGGGGCGCTGGAGCCTATCCCAGCTGTCATAGGGCGAGAGGCGGGGTACACCCTGGACAGGTCGCCAGTCTGTCGCAGGGCCAACACACAGGGACAGACAACCATTCGTGCTCACATTCACTCGCACATTCACACCTAATGGCAATTTGGATTTTCCAATTAACCTATCCCCACAAGCTGCATGTCTTTGGACGGTGGGAGGAAGCCGGAGTACCCGGAGTGAACCCACGCAAACACGGGGAGAACATGCAAACTCCACACAGAAAGACCCCGGCCTGATGTTGGAATTGAACTCAGGACCTTCTTGCTGTGCGGCAACAGTGCTAACCACCGTGCCACCGTGCTGCCCTGTATTTCATAATACAATATATAATTGTATTATATAATCGTAATAATATAGCTTCATAATGATTACAGGGCATCAGACTACTTGTTCATATTGCTTAATAATGTAGAATTATCATGTATTATCACGTGTCACTGTGGTTCGGGGATTGGGAAGCTCATCTGTAACCGGAAGGTTGCCGGTTTGATCCCCCAGCTTTCTCTGTCCTGGTCGTTGTGTCCTTGGGCAAGACACTTCACCTACCGCCTACTGGTGTTGGCCAGAGGGGCCGATGGCGCGATAGTGTGTGAATGTGAGAGTGAATGAATAGTGGAATTGTAAAGTGCTTTGGGTGCCTAGAAAAGCGCTATATAAGTGCAAGCCATTATTATTATTATCATTAGAAATAAAAAAAATGAAGTTGTGCGCTATTTGAACACGTTGCCTGCCTGCAGCACTAAAGGACTCTGCAAGAGACGTCTGTCTCCCCTAGCAGCACCTGTCCCTCTCCTCCTCTTCAGTTCGCCTCAACATAAGCTTGTCATATTCTGTGATATGATTTACTCTGAGGTGTTTGACTAGGTTAGTGGTGTTGGCACAGCACCTCAGTGTCTTGCCACATGTATTGCAAACTACATCTCGGCCGTTTGTGGAGGTAAAATACGTCCTCACATGACTCCATTTACACTCAGCCATTGTTGTGAGTGCGCATGCCAGGGGCTGACACATTTATACAGCCTTATTTTGCATATGACTGTGAAAGGCGTAAGAGGAAGTAGTTCCTTCCAACTTAGACTATCCGAAAGATATAGTTTCTTTCTACGGTGTTCCTGTTAATGAAAAACTACAAATTTAGCCCAAAGTACTAAAATATCGATATTTTAATATGAGAATCGATTCTAGAACATAAATTACTGGAAGAATCGATATTTCAATATCAATCTGTGCAGGCTCTTTCTGGCCTACTATGTTGCTGATGAAGTCAGAGTACTGTTGCTTGATAAAGCACTTTATTTTCTGATAGTTTTAAAGTTGTTACCCACCCACACCTGCACAAAACCCTGTGGGAAGGCCCTGTATGTAACCCAATGAGAAGGCTGCAGCCTGTCTGCTTTCACTGCTTTGTGCATGCATTTTTGTGTGTGTGTGTGCGTAGCTGCAAAAACCTGCAGCTCTGACATAGACAGAACAGAAAAACAGACGAGACGGTCGGGGTGTAACCTGGTCGCTACATTTGTATAAGTGAACAAGGAGGTGTTTTTATAAAGTCGCGTCTGTTAAAACAAACCAGACAAATGTAGATATTCTTCACAGGCCTCCACTGCTGTGTACGCGCAGAAAAACAATGCTCTGAACTAAGTTTTTAGTTACCTCAAGGGTTTCTCTGAGAAAAACTTCCAGGTACTTTGGATGGAAAAGGGTGCAGTCCACCTGGGAACTTGAGATGGAAGCATCCAGGTCATCACAGGAGCCAGGACTGTGGCACTGGCACCACTGCTGACATGCAATGCTTTGCCAGTCATCTAAGTATGCCTTTTTCTATAGACTGTCTATGCTGCCTTCATTTTGATTGCCAGACAGTTATATTCAGCTTTTAGCCTACATCCTTATGATTTTTGATTTGACGAGCATGGTTACAGTTTGACTCCAGTGTCTGGCCGGGGCCTTTCTGTGTGGAATTTGCATGTTCTTCTACCGTGTGCATGGGTTCTCTCCGGGTACTCCCCTTTTCTTCCCTCAGTTCAAACACTTAGCGGGGTTAGGTTAATTGGTCATTCTAAATGAATGTGAGTGTCAATGGTTGTTTGTCTCTTTGTTAGCCCTGCTTCAGATTACCACGCCTCTCGCTGGGATGGGCTCCAAGACCCACTCCCCCCCACAAGGCCAAGGGCTACCATTGGTTTTAGAGCCCAAAGCATACACCTGCATCGCCCAAGTAGTAATCAGTCCATGATTAAATTTACTCACATGAGATTGTACATCTGTAAAATCATCTTTTTTTCCGTTTACAAGCCAGAAAACACTGTGTAATTAAGGTGATTCATGTTGGTTTACTGCGACGATGAGCTTCATTATAAAAAAAAAAGTATATGATGACAAACACGAGGGCCTGCAGCGGCTGACTGTAATATTTCATGTAATTCATGGAATGTGTAAAACGAGTTTCATTGCCGTATTGAGAATAACATCTAATGGTACGTGGTGTTTTTGGCTTGTGCTAATCACTGTGTTTGTTAATAGTCTCCTTAGAGGAAGGCACATTTCTCTCCCAGTCCCTAATGCAATAAAAGGCTCTTAGCAGCTCCTTCAAATGCATCGGGACTGTGCTTGTCCCTATTTCCTTTTGTATGTCATTAATTTCCATATTTAATTAGCTCGGCTCATTAAACGGCATGCACGCAGGAATGTATGCAGGAATAATTGCATGCAGAGTTATAGACACAAATTATCCATAATGTTCTTGTGTGAGTTGTGACAGAAGATGTAGGCCTTGTTGATTAGTCCACTCTAATGGACATGGCACTTGATTTGTTTGTCTTGTCTGTGTGTGTGTGTTTGTGTGTGTGAGTGAGAGAATACGAGTATGGATATGGGTAAAAGTGACTCTACCCTTGGGTGCTTTGGTGTGCATGTTGTTAACATGTATGTATGTATCATGTGTGCGTC
Organism: Aulonocara stuartgranti; assembly: GCF_965226115.1. Classification (NCBI taxonomy): domain Eukaryota; kingdom Metazoa; phylum Chordata; class Actinopteri; order Cichliformes; family Cichlidae; genus Aulonocara; species Aulonocara stuartgranti. The sequence goes on along the minus strand of NC_138957.1, from coordinate 5,208,012 downwards.
CGCTTGTGTGTGTGTGTGTGTGTATTTGTGCCAATCTAGCCGTCAAGTCAAAACCATGTTAAAGAGTGAAATTACCCATCAGCTCTAGTAAAAGCATGGCTGACAACCTCTAATCACGGTCACGAAGAAAAACAAATCATTGTCGCATGTGGGCAGGCGCACATGCATGCACCCCTGGCCAGGACAATGATACTGGATGACCCAACCACCCTCCCACCTCAAACACAAACACACACACATGCACACAAAGATCCTTTTTTCTTCCCTCTCTTTGGGTCATTTTTTAAGTGATACCAAAGAGAGTAACTTTGCCACATCGCCACAAACGAATGAAGGATTCTCCCCGGGCACGCTGTCACCCACTCAAATATATGTTTACAGCTTTTACAACAAGATATTCAGAGAAGGAATATAGGTGATTTTTAATCATGTACCACCATGGAGAGACATGCATGAATGACTCTGACATTTACAATTAGCTGTTGTCAGTGGCCAAAGGCAGTAGTGCAATTTAGTAGGTGCACATTACTGTCGCAAATGGAAGTGACAACAATTTGATATGTTATTTGAAAGTGGCGTGATAGCGAATTGTATTTGACCCTGTTTAAGTGGGCTCACTCTTGATAGGCGAACGCCCTTTATTCAAAAGAGATAATTGGTTTTGCAAAATGTTGTTCACGCAGACGCTGAAAGACTTTTTTTTCTTTTCGTTTTTTTTAATCCATGTTTGGAGGCAAAGTAGCGGGCGCTGATTAACCTTGTCATAGCTGCTGACATCTCACGACCACGCAGCTCTTAGATTCAGCGCACTCTCCTGCATCAAATGGCTTTCCCCCCCTGCGTGCCAAGGATAAGTGTTAAATTTGTGTTTTTCTTTATCATTGTTCTTCCCTTAACAGATGCTTTCACAGTGGAGACAATATTCTTCCAAGCGGGGCTGGGGAGTGCGAGGGTAAGTTTCTGAACCAGAACTTCTGAGGCAGCGATAGTTTATGACTCAGGAGGTTGAGTGAGAAGCAGGGAGCACAGTTGGGAATGGCACGGGTGGGGGGTGCAGTGGGGGTGGGGATCGGCCATTCTGGTCTCTTTGGTCTCCTTGCTGTGGTTTCTTCCCATTTGGCTTGCAGACAAGTGTATTGTGCATGGGGCCTCTCTGATGTGGTGCTGTGATGATGAGTAAGCACACATATGATGAAGTGGGTATGTGTGTGGTATCCAGAGCTCTGCCTGACACATGGCCATGAGGAAATGGAGAGACAGGATTAAAAAGCGAGGGGGGGGGGGGGGGTGATGGAATATATATCACACAGCTTTTTACAGGCCAGACATTTCTCTCCATCTAATTAGAGGACAGTTGTGGGTTCTCCCAGTTACGTAACTTCTGAAGATTTCCTGGTGGAAAAGTCATATGTTTAACATGACACATCTGGGTAAATTATTCAGAGATTTTGGAGGATGGACTCACTTCAACTTTACCCAGGTTTTCTGTTCTTATTTGCTTTAATCATATTGAAGATAGACATAGGCCACAGGAAAACAACAGTCCCTTTTTCAAAGGCTTCACGAGTCTGTCAGCCAAAGTGTAATTTTCTCATATGAAATTGTTTCACTTTTAAATCTTCCATACATTTAGAACAGCTTTGGACAGCAGCACAGTACATTGTTTTGTTTCGATTGTTAATCAGTCTTCACTACATTTCACATTACACTACTGAGTAGCGCCTACAGTGCTGTGAAAAAGTATTTGCCCCCTTCTTGATTTCTTATTGCTTTGCATACTGTTTCAGATCATCAAAGAAATTTTAATATTAGAGAAAGATAACTTGAGTAAATAAAAAATGCAGTTTTTAAATGATGATTTAATTTATTAAAGGGGAAAAGTTATCCAAACCTACCCAGTTCTGTGTGAAAAAGAAATTGCCCCTCAAAACTTAAAAACTGGTTGTGGCACCCTTGACAGCAAGAACTGCAATAAAGTGTTTTATGATAATGAGTCAGAGAATTTTGGCTAACCTGTTTCATGTCATGCCAAAGCATCTCAGTCTGACTGAAGTCCCAACTTTGACTTGTCAACTTTTAGCCATTCAGATGAAGACTTGCTGGTGCGTTTTATATCATTTCCTGCTTCATAAACCAAGTGTGCTCATAATTAAGAAGACAATCTGATGGCAGGACATTCTTCTTTGGGATTTTCTGGTAGAGAGCATAATTCATGATTCCATCAGAAAGTTGTTCAGGTCCTGAAGCAGCAAAGCAGCCGTGAACCATCTTCATGTTTGACCGTTGGTGTGAGGATCTTTTTTGTGAAATGCTGTGTTAGTTTGGTGCCAGATGTAACAGGACTCAAACCTTTTAAAACTTTTCTCTCAGCAGTCTACAGAAAATTCTCCCAAAAGTTTTGAGGGTCATCAAGGTAAATTAATGTTTTTAGGTAAATATGAGATGAGCCTTGTATTCTTCTTGGTCAGCAGTGGTTTTCTCCTTGAAACTTTCCCATGGATGCTATCTTTGACCACTCTCTTTCTTATTGTTGAGCCATGAACTTTGATCTCAACTGAAACAAGTGAGGAGTACTCTTGGTAAACTGGCCACTACTGGGAGGTTGACCACTGTTCCAAGTTTTCTCCATTTGGCTTTTACCGTAGTTTTGTGAATAAAAGCCTTAGAAATGACTTTGTAACCCTTTCCAGACTGACAGATGTCGATGTCTTTGTTTCTCAGCTGTTGTTCAGTTTCTGTAGATCGTAGTATGACGTGTTGCTTTTTAAAATCTACAGACTAAGACTACTTCTTAGCCAGAAAGGTTTTATTTAAGTGATTTATAGATAGATTATATATGGCAGTTCTGTCAAGTCTTAGTGTGGCTTAATTAAATTCAGCTTTCCAAAACATGTGGTTAATCACAGTTAATTCATCATTTAACAATGGAGGTAATCGGTTTTTCACAGCCAGTTAGATTCGGATAGTTTTTTTATTCTAATAAATGAACTCTGAAACTCTGATCTGAAACATGTAAGTATAACAAATATACAAAAAATAAGAATCAAGAATGGGGGAAAATATTTTTAAGAGCACTGTGTAAGGTGGCTCTTCCAATCTGTTAAATACTCCCAGTTTGTTACACAGATTTACTGACTCAAGCTTAACTCACCTATTTTCAGGTCGTGATGATATCACTGTTTCATCATCAGGGTTATGTCTCAGCTAATGAGTCATATAAAGCATCAGAGAACGTGCTTCAAAATTTACTTTATCTGTTTCCCACACAGACCTGAGCTGTGTGGCTGCCCAGGTTTGTTTGTTTTTCCTTTTTATCATTTCTCCTCTTTCATACAACTGAAAGAATCATCATGGCATCACGCAGCTTTGTAATGGACAGTCATTCACAGTTTGGAAGTTCAGTTCACTGGAAAGCAGCCAGGTAGCCCCTACTGATTGGCTCACTGGCAGCATTTCTGGTTTTACAGTAGTTGGTCTAATCTATGTGTTTCTCTATAAAGGATTGTGCCCTGTGGTGGGTAAAGACCCCAGAACCAAAATATAAAACTGCTAATTTTATAAATGCCTATAAATGTTTTAAAAATTTAAAGCAGTTGAATGAGGATGGATTTTTTCCAGTCAATGGATTTTTCACAACTTGGCAACACAAAAGCTATTTTTAATTAATGGCCTATATCTTGGCTAACAGTAATTAGTAAGTTATTATTGTCAGAGTTCCCTCAATCAAAAAACACATGAAAGATTAAGACAAGAATGCTTCATTTCCCAGATTAAGTGCTAATAGATACATTGGCAGCTCTGCTATCATTATGCTGTCATACTGACAGTGTTACCATAGTGAATTTTTGGGGTCCAGTTGGTATGGTCATCATGCAAGTAAATATGCTAGTCAACAGTCAAGCTGTGACTGTATCTTATTAGTTTTAGAAGTATCAGCCATAAACACAATGTCTCAAGCCCTGAAAATGACCCCATATGCCAATTGGTGTTATCATGACCTTTTTTTTATTGTCACCTTTATACAGTGCAGAACACAGCATTCTAGCAAATTAATTTTTGGAAGCCCGTTTTTGCCTCTGAAAAAAAAAAGCATCCATAACTTGAAATTTCGACTTATTAACTCAAAATTCTGACTTACTGTCTCGAAATTTTGACTTATTAACTTGAAATGTTGAGAAAAGTAACTCAAAATTCCTAGTTAGCTCTGACAATCAGTAATCTATATGGAATGCGCACTGAAAACCGAATCGCAACAAACTTCGAGAGTATGTTTGCTGATAGTAACGCCATGTGATTCAGCTAATAACACAAGGATTTCATCATTTGTGAAGCCGTGCTGAAAATAATCAGCAATTTGTGCATTCAAGACTGGCTGTAATACCGGTAGCTTAGCTGTAGCATTTGTAGCTGAGGGCTTCAGCTTCCAGGTAACAAGGAAATGGCGTCACTCACGTAGATTACTGATTGGCAGCGCTAACTCAAAACTTGAGTTATTAATTCAAAATTTTAAAAATTAAGTCAAAAATTTTTGAGTTAATAACTTGAAATTTTGAGTTATGGATACTTTTTTATTTTTTTAGTTGCAGAAAGGGGTTTCCATATGTATTTAATGTTGTAAAGCAAGTGTTTTTATCCAAACCATAATCTTTTCCTAATCCTAGTACCGGTAAGTCATAATGTCATACAGTACAAATAGTCATCTCATGGTAACCTCAGAAGCCACACCCACTCACAAATCAAACATGTTGTTTACAAGCAGCAGCCAATCAGAAGACGGTGGGCTTAAAGGGACGGGGAGGGGAATGGTAGCTAGATCAAAGGTCAGTAAAAATAAATAAGGATTATTTTGAACTTTATATTATTCATGTCTAGTTTAGTAAAAATCAAAGAATTCAAAAATGGAAAATACTGAGTCTTTACGTTAATGCCAATGCACACTGAACATAAAGTATCTTCTCACTGAAATATATACAGACGCTGCAGATAAGGTGTTAGTAGCACATACGCACATATAAATGGCTTCAGAAATGCCAATCCGCGCCACACTTTTCTTTACAGAGCGAAACAACAGTCATTAGAAGATGTAATGGATTAGCCACGGGTAGAGTGAAGGGAGACAGAAAAGAGAGGGAAGAGCAGACAAACCAAGATCGAAATGATGGAGATTGGCAGTTGGGTAAAATGGATTGGATAGACCGCTCTACGGATGAGGAGACAAGACGGAGAGCTGATGCCTACCGCCACAGCGAGAGATAATGGAAACTGATTACAGAAAAAATCAACAAGGTTTCTCTCATTCCAGGAGTACTGCTCGAAAACGTGCTGTTAATATGATTGGTGAGGCCCCAGATCCTAGTTAAAACTGATTGTCACTGCATTTGATCCACAGCATCAACAAGTTCTAAATATGGAAAAGGAGAAAAAAACCCCACAAGGTGACAGAGGATAAAACTGAAAACTGTGAGCTGGAGAAGTGGGGTGAGAGGAATTGCAGTTGTTTTTTGGAGTTCTCTGTGCTTCCGTGCGGCCTTCTCGTCAAAAACAGCTCTTGTGTTTATGCAGCGCATACCCTGGCTTATGTTCATCTGAGGGAGTCGAGGAGCTGCAGGAGACAAACAGGATGTCTGTGGGAGGACAGATGAGAGAGGGTAAATCTGACGAGGAAGTTTGTGTATGTGTGTGTGTGTTAATCCCAGGAAGGGCTTCCTCTGAATCTGAGCTGCTTGGGAGCTCTGTGGGAGTTCCAGACGTTGACACGAGAAAAAGCAGGGGAAGAGAGTAAGAAGAAAAGAGAGAGAGAGAGAGAGGTACAAGAGAGTGAGAAGGATCAAGGAGAGAAGCACTGCTGAATCCAACTTCTAAAGCACACACACACACACACACACACACACACACACACACACACACACACATACACACATGCACACACACGCACACAACACGTGGGGGAAACCCACCCACACAGAGGGAGTTGCAATAACGGCAGTGGTGTTGGTGTCATTACGAGCTGATGACGATGAGCATTAGACCCACCTCATCGACTCGCAGCCTGAATCAACTCAAAAGCTTTTTCCTCAATCAAGAGCTACTCATAACCTCTGACTGAACAAACATGCCATCTGACCCGAAGCGGACGGTTAGCGCAATCAACCCTCAGTGTTTGTTTTTGTGCCAGGTGGGCGGAGCTTGTGGCCGGACACCAAAATTACAGATCAAAACAGCTCTTATGTCAGTTTCAAGCAGTGCAAAGTATGACAGCGCTGGGTTAATTAGACCCAAATGACGAACACTCAGATGATCCCTGAAGGTAAAGGTAAAGTAAACATTGGTGACACTTCTTTTGGTAAATCTCAGAAAATGTGCATGAATTGCTGTGATCATCCAAAGAGATTAATACAATTCAATTTAATTCGATTTAGTTGTATTTATATGGCTCCAAACCACAAAAACAGTCGCCTCAAGGTTCTTTATATTGTAAAGTAAAGACCGAACAATATTAGAGAGAAAAGCAAAACAGTCAGATGACCTTCTATGAGCCAGCACTCTGTGACAGTGGGAAGGAAAAACTCCCTTTTAACACGAAGAAACCTCCAGCAGAACCAGGCTCAGTGCAGCCATCTGCTGGGACGAGTCGGGGTTGAGGTGAGGATTCACTAATAATAAGTAATGAGATGCAGAGTGGTAGAGCAGGTCAACTACTAACCGGAAGGTTGATGGTTCGATCCCAGTCTGCCCCCTTGTCCTTGGGCAAGATACTAACCCCATGTTGCTCCATCGGAGTATAAATGCGTGTGAATGTTAGATAGCAAGTACTTAAAAACAGCATAGTGTGAATGAGTGAATGTACAAGTCGTGTAGATAGAGATCGAGCAGTAAAGCACAATATAAGAACCAGTCCAGTCCATAAACACATAGAGAGTAAAGAAGAAAAACTCTTAGGGGAGGGGAAGGTTCAGGTCTCCATCGTCTTGGCTTGGGCTGAACTAAAACAACATAATAGATAACGACGGATGTTATGGTAATGTATTTACTTTGTTTGTAACAAGACAAAACAAGGTCTTGATAGGATCTTCAAATTAATGCAGGAAACAAACATTTACAGAATTTAACTCTGATTTTACCTGCAGGCTTTTGTGCAGTTATGTTTGCGTTACCCAAACCATGGTATTCTAGCAACTTATAAAATATGGCAATCTCTTTGATAACAACTGAGAAAGTATACTAGCCTTAAAAAAAACCCCTCTTCACCTGTCAGTGATTTTAATGTTGTGACTGACTGGTGTCAATTTTATACCATACGTGAATCCATTATGCTCCAGTGACACTAAGTGTGCGCTCAGAGAAGGCATTTAAAATGCAGGTATTCCTGAAGATATCATCGGAGCGCCCAAAGACACGGCCTTAGTACTGTTATCTTAGCTTACCACACGCTGTGTGTGGCTGGGATACTTTCAGAAAATTAAAAAAAAAAAACAACATCTTTCCAGCTAACAGTTATGGTGCCCTTGAAATCGTAAAAGGCCGTTCTGAGACAAATTAGCAGTTGCAGTCATTCCGCTGGAACCCCTGCTGTGCCAGTCAGCAGTGCTCCCCTCTGATTTAAGATTATGAGCCTTCAGTGCTCAGCCGCATTCACATGACAACTCTCTCCATTCACATGCTTTATGGAATCATCACTGTCGCCGCCCAGCAAATGAGTGCAGCAATAGTTAGGACAAATGCCACAGCAGAATGGCCCCGCGAAACAATGCTTTTGAATATTTCATCACTCTGGAAAACCAGATTAAAGCCAGGGGGGGGGGGGGAGATGACAGCACTTTCCCAAAGCTGTGTGGGTGTTGCAGGGCTGTACCTCGCAGGGAGGTACCGGGATTTAGCAGCAGAAGCGCAGAAGCGTTGCTGTGGCTGATGGGTTGTTTGTGTTGCAGGGTGCAGTTTCCTCAGCGCAGCGAGGTCTGGCTGCCAGAGAGGCTGCGGAGTGCACTGGCTGTGGCCTCTGCTGACTGGCTTTCCACACAGCATCTGTGGAGGCAGAGATAAGCGGTGACACACACACACGTGCACACAAAGTGCGCACACATTCTGTTCGAATTCTGACGTCATGAGTGGATTTTGTGGGCCTGTGCGAGTGTGTGATGTTTTGTGGTTCATCTATTTTTAAGAGCCAGGGGCCATATGGGTGAGGTTCCAACAGGATCCTGGGGGCCAAAAGTTCAGAGAAAGACAGAGCGAGAGAGAGAAAGAGGATGAGTGGCAGCCTGTGTGGATGAAAGCGAAGGCAAGTGGATGAAAGGCGCTCAGGATGACAGTGAAAACTTGCATGAGCTATAACTCCAAACAGCCTCATATGCAGAACATCACAGCTGGTTATTTTCCATTTACTTCCATTGCATTTTCATAGGCTGCGGTCACAGAAAACAGATCACCATATTTATTATTAATCCAAACAGCTCCCTTCCTCCCACCGGGTCTTCTCGCCCTCAAAGCTGTGCAGCCCTCCCTTGCCTCGGAGTGCAGGCCAGCCTCCCTGCGAGGCACCTCCAGGTAATGGCCTGTGAAATGACTGGGCTTTTGTTGGTTGGGACATTCGCTGGAGGCCCGGGCAGCTTATTTATGGAGCTGCTGTGGTCTTTCTCCTGGCCTCGACACCTATAAATACACGGGGAAGGTTAGCTTGCTAAAACAAACAATGATGTGAGCCTAGGACGTCTGAAATAGAATATGCAATTCTGCAGCTTAGCCCTCTATAAAAAGAGCTGCAGTCTATCTTTAGGTGGGAGGGCAGGAAGATTTAGAACTGCGGTGCGAATGCTGTTTCAGCTCTAGGGATGACTTCAATACATAATGAGATGGTATTAGAGTTTAAGCTTTAATGACCTGAACCGTAGATGCAATGGACCTTCTACCCTACCAGTACAACAATGTGTACAGCGAAGTTTAAGGCAAGCGCCGTGTGAAAGCAGGGTTCATTTCCTGTTATAAAGATGCAGTGCAGCCAAAAGTCATATTTCTTGGAATTTTCTTGAAAATCAATTAGACACACCTGCAAATGTGCATAACTTATGCTAAGATTTTTTTCTTTTTAATTTAAATCTCCACCTAGCTTTCATGGCCTCGAAAAAATGTAACAGTCAAGTTGTATTTGGAAGAGACTGAGGTGTCAGTGAAGTAGGTGTTGGCAGCCGGGTTCCATATGTTAAACCTGGACAGGTTTCAGCACATATACACACACACTGACAGTGGTAGAAACGGTAGAGCTACATAATGGATATACAAGGGCCTCTTGTTAGTGTCTGCTTTTAGCCAAGCAGAGCTGAGCACACAGCAGACAGGACTGGAGAGCAGCCCAGACCTAGAGATGGCAAACGTGGTTAAACTGATAAAACTGTCATTACTATGTTGGAGGCAGCTGGGGAGGTGCAAGGGTGAGAGAAAAGGAGTAAGAGAAAAATATGAGTAAGAGAGAACACATCCTGTCAGGGTTACTGGCTTGCAGGCTTTGGGTTTAGACCAATATCCTGGGCCGATATTGATCCATCAGATATCGTGGTTTTGATATTTTGTGGTCCCTCGCAGCCCACAGTTTGAAAATGTTCCCAAGAATTTCTATTGACTGACATGGTATTGATTTAAAAAAAATCTACAGCATGTAAATCAAAGAATCAAACACATAAATTGAGTCTGAATGATATAAACTAAAGTCAAAAGGGTCTTATAATCAGATTGTGAGTTCTGGATTTGATTATGATGAAAAATAAAAGAAATATACACTCAATGTCCACTTCATTAAATACATCCACTAAACTGCTCCTTGAATGCGAGTACTTAATTAGTCAATTACATGGAAGGAACTCAATGAACTTGGGCGTATAGACATGTTGAGACCAACTAATACAATTCACACTGAGAAATAATAGGGAAATAAGGTGATTTAAGTTAATTTGACTCCAGCGTAGTTGTTAGTCGAGCCGGTCTTGAGTACTCTTTCTTTTGCACAGTTTTTGAAGTACAACCATTTCTAAGGTTTACAAAGAATGGCCAAAGAAAGACAAAATATCCAGTGAGCAGCAGCTCTCTGAGCAAAACTTTCTTGTTGATGGCAGAGGCTCAGAGGGGAATGGCCACATTGCTTGGAGCCGATAGGAAAGTAACAGGAAAATAACCACTCGTTTTAACCAAGGTATGCAGAAGAGCATCTCATGCACAACACTCCTTATTATTATTATCCTTATTAACACGCCTTATTATTTCCTGTGTGGCCTTCTGCTGCTCTTAGCTGTTGGGTACCAGTCCTAGTAAGATGTACCTAAGAAGGTGGTTGGTTAGTGTATTTCTAAAATCATTATCATATGTGAAATATAAGATCACGATTCTGCTTCCGTTCTGTTGTTTTTGTCATGTTTTGCTGCTTCTGTGCGCAGGTATTACCCTGAATGCAAACAGACCGGAAGTGCAACAAGTGGTGCAACATAAATTATATAACCCCATGAAATTTTGGCCACTGAATGAATTAAAGTTATTTATCTTCTTAATATATATTTTCTATGGAAAAAGACAACTGGCCAGTTTTAAACTGAAACAGTAACCTGCAAAATACTGAATATTCAGGAAGTGAAAAGTGATCAGACATTGCATTGATTTAAGTTGTTTCTTTGAGATTGTGCTTATTTGCATTCACTCATTTGATTTATTTTTGGACAATTCCTTTGTTGAATAATTTGGACACAAATTTGATGCTGTACAAAACCAGCTGTTACTTTAGTGAAAACAAATTTATCCGATTTGCTTTTGTCTTCATTTATAATGAAGGAATTTGCAATTTCTCCATGTGGACAGGATTTAAGCATAATTCAGTAGCATTAAGTAGTAACTTATATTATCTTGTGTTTTTTTCACATATGGTTCGTTTACATTGTCTTCCAAACTGACATTTTTTCTTTTTGACAGTCCACATTTCCCACTAAATCAGTTTAACAATATTCAATTACTTTATTAAAGTTTTGTCTCTCACTTAATGAGTTTGCAATGACCAAAAAATATGACCAAACCAATGTCTCGCTCTGTGTTGGCATCAGTGTGGGAGCTGCTGATTGAGCCATATGAATTTTATTGGTTTAAATAGAGCTTTTCCTTTTCTGATGATCTGATTCTGCCTCACAGGTATTTTTTTTTCGCGCTGAACAAATGATGGTGTGAGTGAAAATAGTTACGTTTCTTGCTATCAGCACTTTAACTCCAAAAATATCAGTATCGGCCTTGAAAACCCATAAAGGTCAAACCCTAGCAGAGTTAGCTGCTGTAAAATCAAACATGCTGTTCAGCCGTGCTGAGAGAGGAAAAGGGGTGCAGTGCGAGGGAGGGAGGAGGATGGTTTGGAAGGTGTTATGTTGCAGTGTGGTGCCAGGGGAGCTGTGAGGCTTGGCAAAGAAGTGTGTGTTCACATCCCCAGTTTTCCTAGTGCTGCTGGAGAAAGGGGAGGGAAAGAGCATGAGGGGAAGAAGGGTGAGATAAATGGAAAGACAGTAGGCGGGGAGGCTACGGAGACATACGCCAGGGACAATTTACCCATCTATCACTCCCCAGCATTAATCAAAAGCTAAACGTGTGACTTGGTTGCGGAAAAATCCCCAGCACCTTTGGTTCATCATGTCAGTATGTGCGCACATCTCTAAAATGACAGCCCCTCAAAACATTTTCATCCCAGGTGTAAATAAACCACACTGATCTGTCCTGCTGGATTTACAACTCCGACTGACCAGATATGGCTGCAGGATATGAACATGTAAGATTTGAGTCTGCGCTGCTTTGCCCCAAGTGGCTGGCTAGCGAACGCTTGTAAAACATTCTCTCAGAATTACATGAGCATGCACATTTAGACAATAAAAGCACTGATACAGACCCTATCGCTTAGGTTACTGTATCAAAAACCCTCTGACAGTCTGACACATTTTATTTTAATACACTGAACATATAAATTGTACATAAAATGTGGACATAGCCACTGTGACCATCAACCATTGGTTAGTGATGTCCTATTATGAAGCTTCAAGCTGAACATTTTCTCCGTGCAGTCTTGGTTCCTTGAAACTGGACCCATCAAGCAATGATGGCGGTTGTACGCTGACTTTAGTTTGCTTTGTTGTCCTTGTCTTTAATGACCTGTAATTTTTTGGGTTATTAAGACAAAACAAACAAACTAGTGCTGTCAGCATTAATCTCATTAAAATGACGGCATAACTGCATTAACGCCGCAAATCTCCGTTAGTGAGTTAGCGCGGATCGCCCCGTGCATGGGGCTGGACGGCGCTAACGTGTTAACGAGCTAACCGCTCTAACACGTTGACGCCGTTAATGTCATTTTAACGACATTAACGCTGACAGCACTAAAACAAACAAACAAATAAACAAACAAACAACTTACTGGGAGAAAATTCTTTAAAAAAATTATCTGTACTTTAGTAGCATAGCTTCTGGGCTACTAAGCTAGCTTCTAAATTCTCCAATATGCTAACTGCTAGCTGCACAGTGGTGCACAAGTGGTATGATCAATAGGATGGTAGTGTTTATTTATATATACTGTTATGGTAAATAAGAAAGTATACCCAATTCAATTTTAAGGTCTTACCTATGAGAATATAACTTAAAAAAAACATCTGGTGCAAAGCAGGTACAGTGGGGCAAAAAAGTATTTAGTCAGCCACCGATTGTGCAAGTTCCCCCACCTAAAATGATGACAGAGGTCAGTAATTTGCACCAGACGTACACTTCAACTGTGAGAGACAGAATGTGAAAAAAAAATCCATGAATTCACATGGTAGGATTTGTAAAGAATTTATTTGTAAATCAGGGTGGAAAATAAGTATTTGGTCAATAACAAAAATACAACTCAATACTTTGTAACATAACCTTTGTTGGCAATAACAGAGGTCAAACGTTTACTATAGGTCTTTACCAGGTTTGCACACACAGTAGCTGGTATTTTGGCCCATTCCTCCATGCAGATCTTCTCGAGAGCAGTGATGTTTTGGGGCTGTCGCCGAGCAACACGGACTTTCAACTCCCGCCACAGATTTTCTATGGGGTTGAGGTCTGGAGACTGGCTAGGCCACTCCAGGACTTTCAAATGCTTCTTACGGAGCCACTCCTTTGTTGCCCGGGCGGTGTGTTTTGGATCATTGTCATGTTGGAAGACCCAGCCTCGTTTCATCTTCAAAGTTCTCACTGATGGAAGGAGATTTTGGCTCAAAATCTCACGATACATGGCCCCATTCATTCTGTCCTTAACACGGATCAGTCGTCCTGTCCCCTTGGCAGAAAAACAGCCCCATAGCATGATGTTTCCACCCCCATGCTTCACAGTAGGTATGGTGTTCTTGGGATGCAACTCAGTATTCTTCTTCCTCCAAACACGACGAGTTGAGTTTATACCAAAAAGTTCTACTTTGGTTTCATCTGACCACATGACATTCTCCCAATCCTCTGCTGTATCATCCATGTGCTCTCTGGCAAACTTCAGACGGGCCTGGACATGCACTGGCTTCAGCAGCGGAACACGTCTGGCACTGCGGGATTTGATTCCCTGCCGTTGTAGTGTGTTACTGATGGTGACCTTTGTTACTTTGGTCCCAGCTCTCTGCAGGTCATTCACCAGGTCCCCCCGTGTGGTTCTGGGATCTTTGCTCACCGTTCTCATGATCATTTTGACCCCACGGGATGAGATCTTGCGTGGAGCCCCAGATCGAGGGAGATTATCAGTGGTCTTGTATGTCTTCCATTTTCTGATGATTGCTCCCACAGTTGATTTTTTCACACCAAGCTGCTTGCCTATTGTAGATTCACTCTTCCCAGTCTGGTGCAGGTCTACAATACTTTTCCTGGTGTCCTTCGAAAGCTCTTTGGTCTTGGCCATGGCGGAGTTTGGAGTCTGACTGTTTGAGGCTGTGGACAGGTGTCTTTTATACAGATGATGAGTTCAAACAGGTGCCATTCATACAGGTAACGAGTGGGGGACAGAAAAGCTTCTTACAGACGACGTTACAGGTCTGTGAGAGCCAGAGATTTTCCTGGTTTGAGGTGACCAAATACTTATTTTCCACCCTAATTTACGAATAAATTCTTTACAAATCCTACCATGTGGATTCATGGATTTTTTTTTCACATTCTGTCTCTCACAGTTGAAGTGTACCTCTGGTGCAAATTACTGACCTCTGTCATCATTTTAAGTGGGGGAACTTGCACAATCGGTGGCTGACTAAATACTTTTTTGCCCCACTGTAGGTAAACGCAGCCTGAGAATAACTACTGCGCCAGTGTTTATTCAAAAATAAGCCAAAATACAGAAACAATGAGTAAAAACTAAGTACAACCATACTTTTTTCACATAAATTAAGAGCGTAATTTAAATAAATTAAATGAAATGATCATCAGAAAGTGATAGGTAAAAGTAGTGCACTGTTTAATTGTGAGTTGTACTTAGCATTTCACACAGTACTTCAATATTTTGGCTGAGCTTCTATTAGATAAATAATGCCATGAAGTAATAAGGCATGTGTTTTGTTAAAATGAGGTTGTATTTAAATAATCTTAGAAATATAAAAAATTAAAACAAATTAAAAAACATTGAACGCATTAGAGCATTAGAAGTGAACAAGAGCATTTTTTTTAACCACAACCTTAAAAAAAGAAAAAAAAATCAGATATCTGCTTTGTGGATATGATAAAACTCTGTGGAAACAAAATCATTAAGTGATTATTCAGCACTTTTTATGCATTCATGCATCATTAATAACAGTAACACCTTTCAATGTATTCATATTTATGCTATATGTTATTAATATCGAAAATAATGACACACTGTAGCTACTTTAATCAATTGCTCTAAAATAACTGATTAAAATAATAAAAAAACAACCTTGTCTGTTTTGCATGGCAAGAATAGATACAGTCACAGCCATCTTGACATCTTTATATTTTGCTTCTAAGAAACTAGACGTTTTTGTAGTTTTTCTTTGATCGCTTTTTCACTTATTCTCAGAATGTAAAGGAATGTTTTCTTTTTGTTAAGCCACTTAACACTGACCTGAATGCTTCAAGCATAAAAGTGGCATCTACCTCTAACATCTAACCAGTATTGTGTCTACACATAACAGACAACTTAGCAAAAAACATTCTTAAATTGTGTCTTGTATCTTGTAGCAGTCTGTCTCACAAGCACATCCCATCTCTTTAGATGAATCTATGAAAAATATCATCAATGACAGTTTGACAGGCATGACTTGTATTTTTGATTCTCAGAGAGCTATTAGCCAAAAACCTGGCAAGTGGAGGAAAAAAGAAGTGGCAGTATCTGAAAGTCATGTCCTAAAGGACCCAAGAAATGCATTTGGCCCTTCAGCTGATCCATCTACTGTTCAGTGATGCCTCATCAGAAATGATCTGAGTGGAAGGTTGGCTGTCAAGAAGTCATTCTTAACGAAGTAAACAGCAAGCAAAGGCTGAAGTATGCAAAATTATCACAAGAACTGCTAACAGGTCTCATGGAGTGATGAATCTAGCCATCTGTGTCTACAGCCATCTGTAAAACATGATGGAGGCTCTGTTGTGGTTTGGATCTGCATTTTAACCAGTGTTGTTGGAAATCAAAACTGATGGACTTATGAACACAAAAAAGTACCATCACATTTTGATCCACTGTGCAATAAGATCTGGAAAGCATCTGATTGGCAATGACTTGAATTTTCAGCATGATATCGATCCAAAACACACTGCTAATGCAGCAAAAGCATACCTTGATAGAAAAACACACAATACAACACTATCAGTCATGGATTGGCCTCCCCAGAGTTCATACCTCAACAATACCAAAGCAGTGTGAGATCATGTTGAAAGAGGATAGAATAAATGGCAGCCAATACCCAAAGATGAGCTTTGAATGTCCTTCAAGAAGCCTGGAGAACTATTTCTGAAGAGAGATTACAAGAAAGTTTGCCTAAGAGAGTTCAGACTGTGTTGAAAAATAAAAGTGGTCCTGTCAACTTATATATACTGAATTGTGCAGCATATACAAGATTTGCATGATATACTATATTTCCATGTTTGTTTGCAATCAGAGATGGGCAGTAACGCGTTACTTGTAACGCGTTACGTCTGTGAAGGTTCTCAGTCATCCAGGTCATCGTAGTCAAAGGAGCTTGCAAAGAAAAGCGTCTGGACTTCTTTAAGTTACTTGAAGAAGTCCAGACGCTTTTCTTTGCAAGCTCCTTTGTAATGCGTTACTGTAATCTGATTACTTTTTTCAAGTAATGAGTAAAGTAAGGGATTACTATTGCAAAAACGGTAATTAGATTACCGTTACTTTCCCGTAGGAACGCTGCGTTACTGCGTTACTAAAACCGTGATTTTTTTGCGAGAATGTCTCATGACAGTGACGTAAGCGAGTGCGCCGTTAGTGACAACAGCTGTGTGCAGATCAACAATGGATCACATATCGATTGTGGGAGAGAGTATGAGCGTACAGCGTTTAAAGCGTGGAAGTACTGACCTTACTTTGAGTTTGACTCCATAAAAAGTGACAAAAACATTAGCGTCCATCGTGCGTGGGAAGAAAACTTCTTTTTACAGCGAAAAAAACCCCCTAAACTTCCAAGCAAGCACCGAGTGCGCAACGATGTAATGGGAAACTCACAGAGAAACTCGCGGATTCTTCCACTGACCGCGGCACACCTGCACCAGGGTAACCCTCTGCCTACCCTAGTCCTGCTTTACAGGTGAAAATAGAGCAACAGGACCGCTGAGTCTTTGACTTTATTTTCTGCTGTGTTTTACTTGCATCTATTTGAAAGAGTGAGTGTAAACACAAAAAATATTTTATTTTATGTGCTGGAATGTGTAGAAAATAGGTTTAAATGTTAAACTAATTTATTCAAGTCAGAGAATGTTGCATATAATTACATTTTTGCTTGATGCATAAAGTTAAAAGATTAAAACTGATAAAACAAGTTAAAAAAAAAGAGAGACTTTTCCATTTGATTACATTTTGTATGATGGATTATGTAGAAAAAGTAGAATTGGGCTGAAAGATCTATCGCTTTATCACCTCTTCAGGTTGTAAATCGTGTTTTTAAAAAGTAACTAAGTAACTAAGTAATTAATTACTTTTGAAAATAAGGAATCAGTAAAGTAACAGGATTACTTTTTTGGGGAAGTAATCAGTAATTAGTTACTGATTACCTTTTTCAAGTAACTTGACCAACACTGTTTGCAATACTCTCTATTACTTAAAAAAGTCATTTTTGAAAAACTGCAAGAAATCTGTAGATTATCAAGTGACTAACAGTCAGTGATTCTGTTACAACATCTTTCCTTCATTTAGCACATCAGAGAGAAATTAGACACATACTTAAAAGATTGGAGACCTGTGGAAGAACGATGTGTGGGAGTCTCTTTTTTGGCTCCATTGTTGCATAGCTTTAATAATTTGAAGTCTGACAAAATGCTACATTACTCAGCTCATGCTTTTGATTTATTGTGTCATCTTTGCATCAGTAGTTGCTTTTGAACAGAACAGTTACATTGCTACACCATACCGTAGGCATGATTACACTGACATTCAAGGCTCATTTGAACACTAGGTACATGTCTGTCACAATGCTTTGTGAAGCTCAATATTTTGCTTTAGGACCAAAAAAAAACCTTATTGTATTAAAGAAAATGAAATCAAGATGTGTTAAGATGAATATTTTTACAGTGTACTTGCCCATTAGCGCAAAGCATTCTGCAAGCAAACACACAGACGCACAAATACCGAAGCAGAAAGTAAAACAGACGCCCAGAGGCTCCCATTATACTGCAGAGTGAAGTCAGTTGAGGTCATTAGGATGATTTTATGAATACAAACTACTTTAAATGAAGTATTCATGAGGAGAGGCTGCACTCGGACCAGTGATTAGTGCAAGATCTCTTTGTTGGAACGTTTAATTAGTCTCCCACCTAGCGCGGATACCTAATGCTGCTTTTTAAACACAAAAGAAATAAAAGGCATTGATCGAATGCAATCAATAGAATGTTGCCTCTGGGACTGTAGTGTTTGAACATTTGTTGCTCTAAAGTGCTGTTCTTCCCCTTGCCCCCCTCTCCTGTGTGATACTCATAGAGGGTAAGGGGTGAGTTTAGGTGAGAAGGGGAAATCAGTGTGATGACACAAGAGTGAAACTGAATGTGTTGGTGCGGAGGTCCGCCGCGCTGTGGTTTGGGATTGCTGCTGATGTAAAGTGTGATCTGTCTGTCACTTTGACTCACTGTCAGCAGTGTTTACCCCCGTTAGATGCCTCACCTGCTGCTGGGATGTGTCCCACAGCATGGTGAGAAGTGCCACAGACAGCTTGTGTCATCATATCCAGGGCTTGCCCTATTGGCTGCAATCAACAGGCTACGCCCCCCTTTTACATTAGAAACCAAAATACAGCAATTATTCTGCTAGGTGCCAGTGGGTGTGCATGCACTTTACCCCCCCAGAATGAAACAACTCTTTTGCCTTGCCGCAGCTGTACGCATGAAATGATGTCTCCCAGTTTAAATTTCCTCATGGAAGCACAGTCAATGTTTGGGTAAAACAGGTTTGACAATGTAGATGACAATACAGTGATTTTCTGAATACATTTTGTGAAAAAAAAGAAAGTATTTGTTGCACTTTTTTTAAGTGCATAAATTACGGACACCAACTGCTTTATTTTAAAGAAAAAAAAGTGGTGTCAAAGTAATGACATCATGCTAAACAGTGTTTTTTAATTTGCGCACAGAGGCCCATCTGTAAAACTGGGATCACATACACACACAGACACACAAACCCATAGTTAATTTAATACATCTCACTGAATCATCACAACAGCCAAGTGCAGAAACCTGGTCACGTAGTAAGTGGTGACATATGGCGAGGGGAAGTAAACAGTTTCCATTTGGTGAAACTTAAGTCTAGTTTTTTTTTTTTTAAATCCTAGAATAATTTTCACATTTGAACACACTTTGTTTAAACACAGTTATATAGTAAATTATTTATGGCTCTCTTATTCTGGAATTACTGCATTTGGTTGGAACAGGAATGTTAGGTATTAGAGTGCCACATGACCTAAAATCACAACATTTCAGATTTGTTTGGTGGATATAAAGAATATGTGTAGCAAAGGAAATAGAAAGGAATTCAGGTCCTGATGTTTGCATCTGTATATTCCATTTTCTTGAGGTTGAGCTTAACCATGGTTAGGCAGATGACTGCCTCTCCCTGAGCCTACTTCTTCCAGAAGTTTCTTCCTGTTTTCCTTGCTCCCTTCTGGATTTCCTAGTTGTTGTTTTTTTTTGCATATTTAACACAAGTAAACACAAAATTCAGTTTTTAAATAATGATTTTATTGATTTAGGGAGAGAAGTTATCCGAACCTACCTGGTCATGTGTACAAAAGTAATTACCCATCTTGTTAAATCATAAATTAACGGTGATTAACCACATTTTTTGGAAAGCTGAGTTCAGTTTAACTAAACACACTCAGGCCTGATTACTGGCAGACCTGTTAAATCAACAAATTACTTAAATAGAACCTGTCTGATGAAGTGAAGCAGGCTGATGTGTTGAAATAGCAACACATCATGCCACAATCTAAAGAAACAACTGAGAAACAAAGTCATTGACATCAATCAGTCTGGAAAGGGTTACAAAGCCATTTCTAAGGCTTTGGGACTCCAGTGAACCACAGTGACAGCCATTATACTCAAATGGAGAAAACTTGGAACAGTGGTGAACCTTCCCAGGAGTGACCAGCCTGCCAAAATCACCCAAAAAGCACAGCGATGACTCATCCAGGAGGTCACAAAAGAACCCAGAACAACATTAAAGCACTACAGGGCTCACTTGCCTCAGTTAAGGTCAGAGTTCATGATTCAACAATAAGAAAGAGACTGGGCATCCATGGGAGAGCTCAACGAGAAAACCACTGCGGACCACAAAGAACACAAATGTTCGTCTCACATTTACCAGAAAATCATCCTGATGATCAACAAGACATTCAGGAAACTATTCTGTGGACTGATGTGACAAAAGTTGAACTTTTTGGAAGGTGTATGTACCGCCACATCTGGTATAAAGCTAACACAGCATTTCATAAAAGGAATATCATGCCAAGAGTAAAATATGGTGGAGGTAGTGTGATGGTACTGTTTTGCTGCCTCAGAAAGACTTGCTGTGGTAAATGGAGCGATGAATTCTGCTGTCTAACAAACCACCCTGAAGGAGAATGTCCAGTCATTTGTTCGATACCTCAAGCTGAAGCACACTTGGGTTCTGCAGCAAAAGAATGATCCAAACCACACCAAGTACACCTCTGAATCGCTTAAAAAAACTCCAAAATGAATACTTTGGAGTGGCCATGTTAAAGTCCTGACCTGAATCCGATTGAGATGCTGTGACATGACCTTAAAAAAGCAGTTCATGCTCAAAAAATCTCCAGTGGGGCTGAATTACAACAATTATGCAAAGATGAGTGGGCCAAAATTCCTCCACCAAATACTAACAATTTTGTCAAAGCTGCTGAACTGTCACAGACACTCAGGAAGTGACCTTTACTCTGAGTGTATTTGACAATAATGACACAGACTCACGTGTGGAGCCATGGGTATAATGTTTAAATATACTGGGGAAGCTTAAATTTTTCCAAGTGTGCATGGTTAATTTTATGAAGGGGCATATTTTAACCAAAACCTAAACATAAGCAGCCACTTATTTCAGTCACTTCTAGCTGACACACCTGTAACCTTTTAACCACAACAACAGATGCGCCAAGGCACCAACACCATAAGACACCTTGTGCACATCTGTGTGAAAGCAGCGTTATCTGACAGAACGTGACATTCGTTGCTTTGTTCTAGATAGATTTAGGCCCCAAAGTTGATTTAAGAGAACTTAAACGGTACTGCCAAATCTGACCTCCAAACTCAAGCCGAGACTCAAGGCTATATTTTTGTTATTTCTTCTTTAAATTCAAAGTTATATACTTGCTTAGGAAATATTTTCTGCATGCCAGTCCCCCACAGTCTCTCCACACATTTCCTGCCTATCTAAAGGCCTCCATAGATGTTCTTCATAAACGGTTTGACAACGTTAGCGAGCCAAATCAAATATGGCACTGTGGACCAACAGAATGAAACATATTAGATGTATTCATTTCAGTCAGTACTAACTACAATCAGTTACTGGCCTGGAACTGTGAAGTATGTTAAAGCTTTTATTAGCTTTCTTACCAGTAGTGGATTAAGTAAGTGTCTTGAGGCGACTGTTGTTGTGATTTGGCGCGATATAAATAAAATTGAATTGAATTGAAGTAAAGTCAAGACATGACACATGGCAGTAACTGTACAACACAAAACTTTGTACAGGTGTGCCAGCCTTCAAGTTAAAACCTACAACAATTAAACACCTTTTACTTGCTAAACCTATGAAAGCAAAGTAAACAAACAAGTAAAAATTACATGAAGCAAAAAAGTATTAAGCCAAAAAAAGAAAAGAAAAGGAAAATATGGAGGTCCAAACAGGAAGCAGATTATAGTCACCTGACTAATGATCCTTATGGGGATTTTGCAGGTCTTTAAAACACTGAGGTGGTTGATGTGTGATGGCACAAATACCCAGATGCACTGAGAGGTCAAACACACTGCAACTTAAGAAAATGCCAGCAAATAGAAAAATGCTTCAAAAGTACACAAAACCCAACAGGAGATTAGTACAACACAATGAAAATGGGGAAAATGCCATAAAAGCTAAAAAAACAAACACAGACAATAAAAATAGAAAAGCAAAATCTCACGCAATACAACAAAGTTATAGGAGGCAATAATGTGACAGATCGGCTGACAAAGTGAGAAGCTAACATGAAATGGCTAATAGTGAACCTGTATTAACAATCTTCGATGAATGATGTGATTACCTGCAACAACACAGATGAATCCTCTGCTTCTTCTGAGTGTATCTCACTGCAATCCTTTGCATGTTTTGCTTGTGTTTTGCAGCATTTTTCTGTTTTCTTGTGCTTTCTCAAGTTGCAGTGCATTTGACCGCTCAGGGCCACCGTCCAAAAAGGCACCCGACTAATCAGCAATACGCAACTCCCCCTGGGGATGAGGATGAATTGGCCTTGTGAATATCAGCAGGGATTTGAAGAAGCCCTCTTCTTTTTGGATTGGTTTGCTATATTTTACACATTACTGACTGTTAAAATGCCAAGCTAATGCAACAGGCAGTTTTTTTTGGTTTGCTTTCTGCTTTGCGTAACACACGGGGGCGGGGGGCATCAAGATAACGGCTTCAAACTCTGCCCTCAATCGTAGCTCACCAACGTAGCCACAACTACCTGTAACTTTACTTTATGTTGTTGCACAACACTTGACACTAATTCTCTTGCCCAAATTCTTAACTTTCAAACAGAATTTACTCCTGCAGCGATGCCCACCCCCACCCCGGAGAGCTCTGTAGACCAGTCTGACAAAAGTTCTGCTTGTTGTCTGATGCCGATTTGACTGCTTTTGGCAAAGCGCTCCTCTCCTAATGATGATGTTTTACAATTAGCTGTGAAAACTGTGCAAATGTTTTCCCTCTTCTTGGCAACTGTTCTCCTTGGCAAAAAGCACTATGCTTAGAGAGTGCATGTTCTTGGCCAAATCAACATTTATGATAGACTATCCCAGATGGGATGTTGCAGATGGTCGCATGATCTGGCCTCTTCTGGGACAGTTTCAGGGCCTACCCAAACAGTGTGCAATAATTTGTGGGAAAAAAACAGAAATAAGACGTCCAGGAAAGTGTGTGCGTGTTGCATTGTTCCCAACGTGCAGTGACTACAGATAATGGTATAACTTTGAAACACAATCAGACGTCTTCTTACTTTTCTGAGTGAAAATAAAAATAATAAAACAAAACCCCTGAAATTTAGATTCACCCACATTCTGTATCGTTTCTTCTCTAACCCGCCCATAATTGCACACATATGCACAGACACGCACGCGCATAGGCAAAATCATTCATATCCGTTCAGACATTTACTGCAGCTGTTATGTTTGTGGCACAGCCTAACTGCAGCGTTAATCATTTCTGCATGGTGGAGAAATCCGCCCATCCCTCTCACCCATCTCACAATTAATCCACATCCTCCACGCTTGGAAGGGTTAACACCGTAGGACGACAAATTATTCCCAACCATCCAGGAACCCGTGTAAGTGCCTCTCCGGCTACACACGGATTGATCGATTGCTCTGTTTATCAGTCATAAAACTATTAACAATCCATCTTTCTCTCTCCCCGCTTCACTCTTTCTTCTCCATCTCTTCTTCTTCTGCTTCCAGAGCAGTTTTGCATCTGGATGATTATACATTCATTAATGCATGGGTAGTTGTGCGTTAGTCAAATGATCCATATGCGACGGGGGGTGCGTTGAACACAGATTACTGCACAGATGCCCATTGAGGAATCTTTTAATTAACAGCATGGTTTATGTCTTAGGCAAGACCTCTTTGTGTCAGCGAAAGCGACGGCGGCTCGGAGTGAAGGATGGAGATGGAGAGACGGCAGGATGAGCGGAAGGGTTGGGGGGTGGGAGGAGGTGACCCAATTCTCAGGGGAGATGATTGAACATGACAGCAATAAAAATAAAATGCTGAGACCTTCTGCGCGAGCTGCAACAGGATCTGTTTGGCAGAACTTTGCCGTGACCCCGTGGGGGTCAGGCGCCATCTTCGATTCTCCTTTTTTGTTTTTTTGTCTTTTGAGCTGCAGCTCTGTGGACTGACTCCAAGTTTCAATCTGTTGCATAAGGTGCCACCACACTGGAGGCGAGGTCGGGTGGGGGGGTAACGGTTGTTTTTTGTCTGTGTACTTCAGGTCTTTGCGTCTTTGCGTCTTTGAAGGATATGCGCTCGGATTGTTTTTTTCAGGCTGGCCTGTCTGCGATTCTGTGTCCATCCTCCTGCTGCCTCAACTTCCACGGGCATTGAATAATACATCCAGACATGCTGTCAGAGATCAGTTGACCCTGAAGCTATTGGATTTCACATTAAAAGCCCCAGTACCACAGATGAGCACAGAGTTCTGCAGACAGTTTTGTTAATCCATGCTCAGACCTTGCCTGAGGGCACGCAGCGGTGAGGTAAATGTGGCTTGAGTTATGGTACATACGTCCATCCAATTACTGAACCTCAATGTTTTGGCTGTGCAAATTAAAGATGAGAGCACCTAAAAAGCACACACACAAACACAAGCGCTTGGGGGAGGCAGTGTATTTTTCCCTGCTTTCTTTCTTGCCTTGTTTCTTTTTTTTTAAATATTTGAAGACGAGACGGCAAAAACAACACCGAACTCTGCGCTGAGCTCTGCGCTGAGCTGGAAACGGCCTCAGGTTTAAGCTGATTTATTTCATTATTTATTTCAAAAGAAACATCACCCCACAGTCTGTATGCACCAGTGACTAATCGCTTACCCCGCCTGCCTGGTTGGAAGCGCTCATAACCGCATCCTTATTGGAATCCGTGTTCCTTTTGGATAGCATCAACTATTTACACTAATACTCGAGTCTCAGCCCCCATCGCCAGAGTGTCATAATCACTGGCTGCGGACAGAAATAAAAGATTCATCAGTGTGGCGTTGCGCTGATGAGGAGGGTTCTTACTGAAGGTAGCGTGCCAAGGCTCTGTTTAGGAAGAGCCAAAGAGGGAGAGACAGAAAGAGTGTGTATTCCAGTAGGGATTAGATAACATGAGTTCATCAGGTTTACCGTTATGTTTCCTCCCCGAGGCGGATGTGCTGGCATTAGTGTCTGTACAGAACTCTCTCTCTCTCTCTCTCCCTCACATACACTCTCTAACCTCTCTTAACCATTTGACTTCTCCCATCGGCAAAAGACATAACAAATAACTCGTAATGTCATTTGCAATCTCTGCCCCCTTCCTCTCTCCTTCTCCCCTTTTAACAGTGTAAATCGAGGTAAATTTAATCTGGAGGCTCATGTGCTGCTTCTGCTTCTGCTGCTGCTGCTGCAGATGATGATCTATTACAGTTACCGCCGCTGTCGCAGCTTGTTGATGTTTGTTTCTCATGCAATTGCCCTGCAATCCTTGTTTGTAGCAGCTCTGTTTGGCACGCTTCGGCTGCCTTCACAGCTTTTTTTCTTTTTCTTTTTTTCCTTATTTGTGTCATGTCATCGGGAAGGAAGACAAGAGGAAAGTGATAAAGATGAAAAACAAGAGAGAGCGCGAGTTTGGAGAGGATCAGAGCTTATGTGTGCGTGTGTTTGTGTGTAGCTCCTCTGCAATGAAAGTTAAAGTCTATGGGGAAACTCCTGTGAGGGGTTTACGCGGAGATCTGAGCGCAATGTTATTGAACCGTATGGAATATGTAGTGTGCACGGCTGCTTCTGATGCTGATTCAATCATCTCTGTGTTTTCCGTGTGTGTGCTCACCCTTCTCATCTTTTATGCTTTGTGATTTGCTCACAGCTGGGGTAAAGGTTATTGTTCTAAGTTGCATCTTTACATCCTTCTTATAGATTTGCCCTGAAAGCATCTCAGAGCCTTGCAGTTAAACTCAGAAACCCTGTCCGCCTGCCATTTACCTCCCTGACTTCTAACTCGTGTAGGCTCAAGTCTGCCCCCCTCTCAAATAAAGGCAGCGCCGCTGTGAATAGAGGCAGCGAAAAGAGGCGCGGGGGCTTAGCCGATCAGTAAGACACAAACTCCTCACACCAGCGAGATTTCAGCCCTGGCTTAAAGGCTTCGGGGGAATGGATTTGGGCGAACATCACATGAAATTGCTTCTTCAAAGTCTCCTTATCTAGGCGCGGGGAAAAATCTCAAAATGGTCCTGCAAGTGGTTTTACCGCTGAAAAACATGCAATCACGTTTCACACTTTTAAATTACATACTTAGCTATTTTCTTTTACAGGGCAGAGGGTCAAGTGCTTAAAGATTTGGCCTCCTGTTCAGCCTTTCTTTTTTTTTTTTTTTTTAAAACGGCAACATTCTTGTTATCTTACCTTCACAGCCAGACCACTGCCCATGCTGAAGAAATGCATATTTCTAGTAGATGAATACTGATGAGCATAACACAAAGACACACACCTGCACACTCTCATATTGAGGTCTGGTCCCCTCACAATTGAATTTGTGCGCAAAAAAAAAGGGATGACGGGACTTCCTTTCTGGAAGATTTCAACTTCAGACAATCTGATAAGCGCGGTGCCGAAAGCAGCGCTAGAAGCCGGCTGTTGTTTGTTCACCTGAAATATGGGACATCAGCAATATTTATAGGTAATGCCAAAGATGTCTGCACGCTTGACAGCCTCATTTCCCCAAAGGATGCCAAACGTACTCACATGTGGAGAAATCGAGTCTCACGCTGCACTCAAGTGATGAAATCCAGGGATGAAGTCATGCGTTGTTATTGCAGCAACACCCGCGGGGGATTTCTTTACTCTGATTACAGGTGTGATGCTGATGTGGCTGCGTATGTGGTGCCGGCATCATCACAAGTCCCTATAATCAAGGTGATGCTTAGCCTGTTGAGTGAGGACGACTTTTAAATACAGTGCACCCCCAACATGTGAACTGTCTCAGAAGGTGTGCGAGGTAAACACACCATGTAAAGATTGGCCAGAGTGTCTCTGACTGACTAAAAGGAATATTTTAGTCATCACATACACACACTTCACTGAAACAAGCCAGCTAAATACATCTGTCCACGTTAAAAATCACTGTGATTTGCCAGATATTGAAATCATTTCCTAGTTTAGTTTGACAGAAAATATATATTTTTATAGCTTTACTAAAATAAATAAAAAAACATGCAGAGTAGGATAAAGCATGAAATCAGGTTTAGGCAATTAAGCACATACAAACAGCAAAAAAAGACAACTGGAACAGAGGTGAGTGTGTGAGCGTGTAGCAGGTGTGAGGCTGCTAATGGGGAGAGGTATAAAAAGAAAAAAAGAAAAGAAATTGTGATAAGAATATTAAAATTCCAGATAATACTGGGAAAAGACTCGGAATAGGTGGGAGCCCATCCCAAGTCAGCAGCACTGCTGTGCTAGAGAATTAAGTCAGAAACTGTAGCCAGAGGGTAGCTCTGTAGGGCAAGGTCAGCCAGGGCGGCAGCGATGCCGTTCACTGGTTAATAAGCAGGAATTTTTCTCTTTACTTTTGCTATGGTATGCATAATTTCGATGTTTGGACCAGTGTTGTAAAGCTCTGATTTGGCCTCAGAGACGATCACAGGGAGTCAATGTAGAATATTCTTCAATACAGCCCCCAGACCCAAACGAGAGAGACTGTTTAAATGGTTGGTTAGGGGGAGGCCATATTAATTCTACATTGTTTTGGCTTCCATAGGAATTCAATGGTAACTCGCAGTCAGGTGTTGCTAATAAAATTCATTTGATTAACTGATCATGAGCAAGTGTGAGCACCTCTTTGAAAACAAAAGGTTTGGTAGTTTGCCGGTCTGGAGCATTCAGGCGTCAAAGTCGTGGTCACCAAACCAGGCTGTGAATCTAACATCAATATAGGGACGGCACACAAACCTGCTACAACAAGCCCACACTTGTTCACATGCCCATTGTGAACAAGTGTGGGGTTGCCAAAAAGGCCCCTCCCTGAGCCTGGTTCTGCCAGAACCTGTTCTTCTTCCTGTTAAAAGGGAGTTTTTCATTCCCACTGTCACCAAGTGTTTACTCATAGGGGGTTGTTTAATTGCTGGGGTTTTCTGGTTGTTGGGTCTTTACCTTACAGTATAAAGCACCCTGAGGCAATTGTTGTTGTGATTTGGTGCTACAGAAATAAAATTGAATTGAATTTAATAGTTGATGAAATTTAACAAAAGGAAGTGTATCTGCCAAACAAGTAAAAAGGAGAACAACACCTGCCCCTATTATTTCATTCAGCACAATTTAATACACCTGTAGCCCCTTTTGTCCCACCCCCTTCACATCCCAGATTCCATTCATTGTGTAGGCAGTATTAGTTCAGTTCAATTTTATTTATACAATAATACATACAGAGAAAAAACCCAACAATCATATGACCCCCTATGAGCAAGCACTTTGGCGACAGTGGGAAGGGCCATCTGTGGAAGAGAGCCAGAGATTAATAACAAGTAATTCTATTGTTATAGACGTCTCTACACGATACTCATGCTAAGTGGTAAAATTAACTCTCCCTATAAAAAGAACATGACAACATGGTTTAGGTTTGTAAACCAGCTCCTGAGACTTCGGGAACAATTGTAGCATGTTTTGTAAAAACCAAACAGAGCATATCAGCACAAACAGCTCACACCAACTGGCAAGCACGGTGGTGGAGATGTGATGATTCAGACTTTTCAGTCACTCACTACCACTGAGTCAACCACGAACTCCTCTGTATACCGAAGTACTCTAGAGTCAAATGTGAGACCATCTGTCTGACATGTAAAGCTTGGTCCAAATTGTGTCATGCAACATGACAAAGAATCCAAGTACAGAAGCAAATTTACAACAGAAAGACTGAAAAAGAAAAGAACACGAACCCACTGGTGTTTCAGTCATCCGGTCAAAATCTGACTGGAATGATGTGGTGGGAACTGTGCATTAAACAAATTCCCACAAACCTCAGTGAACTAAAGCAACACTGCAAAGAAAACTGGATCAAAAGTCTTCTAAAGTAATACCAGAGACTGATAGAGTCACACAGAAAATGATTACATCATGTTGTTGTGACTAGTAGTGGTTCAACAAGCTACTGAATCATGGGGTGTTCTTAGTTTTTCACATGCTGCTTCTACACTTTGGCTTTCTGTGAAATAAATACTGGCACGGTGAAATGTGCCAGGTGCTGTATTTAACTGATTTTCTGACTTAAGAACTAGATATTTTCTTTTATGATGTCCTGATATTTAAAACCTTAATACTGAAACAGGCTGAACTTTCTTTTTGTTTTGTCATCATGGCAGTCAGTCTATGTTAAATATTAGATAATATTTAACATAGTTATCTATGTTAAATATTAGATTTGAAGTCACAGCATCATCCAGTTAATTGTGACTATGAAGATTTTACTCTTACAGGTCAGAGATGTTTCCCAGATGGCAGGCAGTCTCTCAGTATTTCACACTTTGCATTAAATTGATGCATTTCATGTCTGTCTCGTGACCTTAATGACGCATATGTGATCTCAGGTACGCTCTTACATGATGCATGAGATCATTAGAGGTTTGAATGCCTGGGACCACTCAATAGCCTGTAAGCCTCTTTTCAATGAATGCTGTCTAATCAACCGCACTAAGCAGTGAGTCCAATTTTCTTTGGATTGGCTCTTGCAAATACTCGGAAATGCCCAGCGGAGGTCATCATGATTGAAAAATCTGCTTGGAACCAACACTCTTAACAAAAGTACTCCACCCATACAGCGATGAGTTCCTGTCAGACTCAAAGTGGCCAGTTGGGGAAAAAAAAAGATTTTAAATCGATGCAGCAGAAAGAGCTATAATGTACTTATTTTTTCCACTCAGGTGTATTACTAATGGCTCCTTCCAGAAACAAGACTCACTACTTGGCCCACATCTCAGTTAAGCCTCCAGGCAGTTCGTTGGGGATGTATTTATCTAAAATAAGTAATTTAAATGCTTACCAGCACATAAAAAAATTTATGTACCCAATCACTCCAAAGTTTTGTTCAAAATAAGGCTCCCCCCCCCCAAGAAATGATAATTCTACCACCATATTTGCTGCTGGAATTTTCCCATAGATTTCAAATCAGGGTTCTTTGTGTATCTGGTCACTTCTATGTAATGCTTCTTTTCTCGCACACACAACAAAGCATCCAAAGGGGACAGTTTAATGTTGTAGCCTTGCATCAGGGTTGCTAATGCAAACATATTTACCCTCATTTTCATCCTGTCATGCGGCCCAAATAAATCTCATGGCAAATAAGAGGAAGGAAAACCCACTTATGGTTAGTGGGTGGGCAGTTAGTTTAAACCTTTTGGCACACTGTATTTTTATATATTATTTCTTCACTTTAAATTCTTTCAGTAATGATAAATATATATTATTGTGTCCATGGCTCTTTTACCATAACTATTGTAACCTCTCTCATCATTAACATTTAAATTCAGTGGTCTGTGCTGGCATAAATACTGATAAAAGATATTGCTAAAGTGATTCGTTTGACATTAGAATAGTTATATATTAATGATACACAGCATCTACATATCATATGTTTGTGTTTTTGTTGTGCTTCAGTCACGCCAGGGAAAACAGTGGTTGGACATCTGACCGAAACCAAAATTATTGCAACTGTGTGCAACTTACCATCTTGGTGCTTCAAAGATGCGGACCAGGTCTGCAAGCACTCACAGTCAGTTGCCATGTTCAAAGCAACTTTATGCCTTAGGATAGATAAATTATTACAGCAGTGATAAAACTGCAAGAAGGCGGAGTCACACGTACCATGGTTA
This sequence comes from Aulonocara stuartgranti, assembly GCF_965226115.1. NCBI lineage: Eukaryota > Metazoa > Chordata > Actinopteri > Cichliformes > Cichlidae > Aulonocara > Aulonocara stuartgranti. The sequence goes on along the minus strand of NC_138957.1, from coordinate 5,177,498 downwards.
ATATCACAATGAATCGTGGTAAATCACTGAAATTTGCAAATCCTTTACATTAACTGTTTACATTCAGAGTCCAGCCTGAACCTCATAGATTTGAAAGAGAAATTCAGAAATTCCCCTACAGAAAACGAAGTTGCTGCAGGACGGCAATTTAACTACAAAATGACATGGGCGCTCAATAACTTTGCTTTTTATATAGAAATATAACCAGCATAAAACCATCTGACAACCAGTTGAGTTGAGTCCTGGATTGGAAAGGTATACATAACTGACAAGTTGCTCTAATCAGTGTGTAAACTGACTCAGACCAATTGCAACATGTTAGCAATCTTTGTTTTTAAATTCGATAGCAATGATTTGCAAACCTTGACTAATCTGTGTGAGAGTGACTGGACTAGGGAGTGCTTGGACAGAGGATGCCTTCCACAAAATGACCTGGCTTGTGATCCAAAGTGGTCTCTAAGAGGTTGACTCGTTGCATGCTACCTCTTGGGGAAAGTTGTTTGTTGCAAATACGTCCAATCAGTTTCCAACAGCAAAAATATGCAGTACAGTCACTGCTAACCACTGATTTTTCCCATCTGCAACCCCTTTGTGTGCAACATGAACAACATATTTCATATCATTCGTGAATTATATGGGTTAAAATTCTGTTGTGGGACTCTTCCTCTTAAATACACAGTGACAGCTCAAACCTGCACAAAGGACACGTTCTGTGTAATGCTTTCACACTTACAGGCTACAGTTTTCAAGCCCCATAGTCAGAATAATACTGTATGAACATTTTTTTCTACTCCTGGTGAAGTCAGCCTGTGAAGACCTCTGAGCACTGAGCTAAATACAGACAAAGGGAGTGAGAATGAGAAGTTTACTGTATACTGCAAAAACAGGCAAATGTAGCATTTTTAATATTCAAAAACCGAAGCATACCTTCTACCACAGAGAATGACACGTACAGTATAATACAGCTGGCGTTCAGTTATTTATAAGTAATGCTCTCTTTCACTTCAGGCTTGACAGATTCAGGACGATACTTGGTCATTTCCTCCGGCAACAGGGAGTTTACACTTATCTCAGAAATAACTCTGAACACACAGGAAGTGTGGAGACCACCTGCTGAGAGACTCCAAAGGGAAAAAAACAGAAATCAAATCCAATTATATAAAAAAAGAAAGAAAAAACCTTAACTACAAGGCCAATTAGCTACTCTTTATTTCTTCATAATCAATTCAATTTCACAATTCAGGCTTCCAACTTACTTGAGTCTCAAAGGGCTTTGTTTTTTTCCCTTTTTCTGTTCATCTGTAATTGCTGTGCGTGCTCTCTATGCAGTTTCACACAGAGCCATAACACACATAGCACACACCTATTCCTCTGGGTCAGTAGGTTTTCACGGGAATGTCCTAGTAGAGACACTGTTTTGAATGTACCCAAAGATCTGAATAAAGATTAAATCATTGTTGTGAAATAGCAAGCGGCAGTTGAACTGACATTTATTTATGAAAATGAGATGTAATCTGAATAAGATAAAGTTGTTCCATTCTTCCAGCATGCCCGTGCTACAGTTTCAGTCATCACTGGGCTCGAATCTTTGGTCCGGCTGTGCGGAGAGCAGCACATGTTATTACAGAGAGAAAGAGGCTAATCCTCAGAGGATCTGCTTGCTATCACATCACTCACTCAATCTAACAGCAGGACTCTCGCTCTCTGTCTCTGTGTCCCTCTCTGGCTCACACACTGTATCACCGTTTCAGCATTTTAAGCATTACTCACCTCTCCCGCACTGCCCTACGTGCTTCACCACTCTCTGTACTAAACTGGTAAGTGAAAATGACTCTAAGAAGAAAAAGCAGCATGGGAAAAAGCGTGTTTTAATGAACGCACACATACACATCCACACTCTCCAGGGTGTAACCCTCCCTTGGCCCAGCATGTTGAATAACCTGCGTTGCATAACTAGGGTCAGATATAAAAAGAGACGCATCATCCCCTAAGACACACACACACACACACATTCATACTCTATCTGGGTCACAGAGTGCGAGAGAAATAATAACACAGAAGTCATTTCAGATTACATAGTTGAGATCAATAGCCCTCACTGTCTCCGTGAAAGCTTCATTTTGAATCGGCCTTCCCATGAAAAGGGTTGATTGTAACATGGATTGACTGTTTAATGGTATTACGATGAAGATGATGTGTCCCACATGCATGCCCCTCCTGCCCACACACACACAGGCTTGGATATACAGAACAGGAGATATAGTTATCAAAATGTGAAAAGGAGAACTCAGAGTGTGAACAGGATTTTTAAACAGCCTATAGTCCTGATACAGATAACCACACAGAAGGTCTATTGTTACCTGAGCAGCAGGAAAAAGGTAACTGCCAAAAGCCAATGTTAAAATGTCAAACTTTAAAGCATTAAAAAGCATTTCTAAAGGCTGATACAGAAAAACTGTTTCGACCTCTATAAGTTTCCTCCTTCAAATCAGTTCTGGGTCTGTGAATTTATTTAACACTCATTCATCTGGACACTGGAATAAGGGGGTTGGCTGCTTTTGACTCACAGTTGTCCCAGCACAGACAGGTGTAGCCACTTGGTACCTGCCAGGCGTTACCTGCACTAATTAGCCACTAAACTGGACCTCTCTGCTGTGTTCATGCTGCTGCCCTGTTTGATTGCATTTGGGAGAATTTAAGTGTTTTCGATATGTTATGTAGTGCTCATTAGCAGATATGTGTGACTTTGTGATACACCCATACAGTTTTTTTTTCAACTTAATTCAATTTTATTTATATAGAGCCGAATCATACCAACAGTCATCTCAAGGCACTTTATATTGTAAAGTAAGGACCTTACAATGATACAGGGAAACCCCAACAAAATTTGAATTTGAATTTGAATCAATCAGACGGCCCCCTATGAGCAAGCACTTTGGCGACAGTGGAAAGGAAAAACTCCCTTTTAACAGGAAGAAACCTCCAGCAGAACCAGGCTCAGGGAGGGGCACCATCTGCTGCGACTGGTTGGGGGTGAGGGGGCAGAGACAAGACAAAAGACTTGCTATGGATGATGTCTATGGGTACAGCTTGCTAACCAAGCCTGCTAACATCAGCTGACACGACATCATTTCTCTCACCCAAAAAACTGTAACGATGGTGGACAAAATAAAAATGTTGAGGCTTTAAATTGCACCTTCCAAAACCAAAGGGTGATATCATGGTGGGTTTATCCATCAATTAAAGTCTAAGGTTTACGACTTGGTACAAATTTGGATTATTATTTATTATTCTTTTAACTGTTTCAATTGTATAAAGGCTTTACATTATTCTGTAGTCACTTTAGATATGCAATGTAATTCTGTGAATAATATTATTTTCCCCTGGTATTTAATTAGTATGTTACTTAGCACTAATAGCACTCAATACTCAATTGATCTATACTCAATATTAACTCAATATTAACTTGCTGGCATATTTTTCAAAATATGGTAAATGCTGGCTCAAAATTAACTAAGTGATGAGAGCTTTGATTTTCATTCAGACCTAGCAGACCCGAGCTTAAAGAACACACAAAGACCATTTGTTTGTACCTCATCTCCTCCTTAGTGGGTCGGCCAATCTCAATCAAACTTTGCGCAAAAATCGTCACACATATATTTTAGGTCTTTTGATTTTCATATTCATCATTTTCCTGTGAATGTGGTGCTATGCTCTCCTGCATTTGTCTCACACCAAAATGTGTATCTACGGCAGAATTTTGTTCAAGTCACCATTAAACCCGAAATGAAGAAAAAGTGCCGCTGACCTGGTGAAAAAGGCTAGAGGTTTGGTTTTTTGCTGGCACTGTAAACTACTGTCTTGCAAAGTTTGAGGTATTCTGATACCATTGTTATCATACTGTGATAAAAAAGAAAATATTATTGAGGTATATATGCTGTACTTCCATGTTCCTATTGCAGTCCTGTTGTACTTACACTAGTATGTTATATTATCCACTGTTTGCTTTCCGCTCCCCATTAGATTGTGCTGTTTCATTCTTTTAGCTTTGTCTGTGCTTTGATTTCTCTGTTTTTATATCCTCCTTTTGTCATCACCCGGGTACTGTGAAGAGAATCCTGATATATTTAGTTTTTAGGGCATTTTTCCTTAAAACAGCTGTCTTCTGTGGGCAAAAACAACACTAAGAGAGCAGTGAGAGTGCACCAAAACACTAAAACTGTCAAGCAGGCAGAACAAAACAGTCAGTTAAAAGACGCTGCGATGCTTTGTACGCCAGATAAACATATGAATCAAAGTCCCTTTAAGCATTCCATAAATCGAATTATCTGTAAAGTGGCTCAATCGGTGGATTGATGGTCATAAGGTAGATTTATAGTGTTATTTTTCCCACACTGAAAATGGATAAGCACTATTGTAGAGGAAGCGGTATCCTCATAATCTTGCATTTTTACCTTTAAAGCCAGCTCAAAATTTATTTATTTTTTTTAAGTTTATTTATGCCAGCCCAGTTCTGCTTTCATCCATGTTTCTTAATTTGATTGTTTCTTATTAGATATGAGCACATTTCCTCAGAAGTGAACACATTTACACAGAAAAGAGCAGACGGCAGGCAAAGCGAGACTTGAGCCAGGGAACATATGATTTGATTTGGTAGTTTCCAGTTATAAGGAAATGCAATTTTTGTCAACCACAACCACGGTCAACAAACGGGGAGACATATTTGGAAATCCAAAGATCAAGAAAGCTGCTTGGATTTTTTTTTTTTGTGCTCTCCATATTCCCTTCAAGCTGAAAGGAGGAAGCGACTTCCCCATTTTCAGGTTAGAAAATTGCTGGCAGCCCTCGTACCCTGTGTCTTCACCTCTCATCTGAGCTTCTATACATGCATACACACACACACCCACAAACATTACTGCTTTGATACAAATCCCCATGGTGAGCTTCTATCATCTCTAGCAATAACGAGCTGTCATTGGCCCTCAGTGATCTATCTGTCTGAATGTGTCAGAGAGCAGGCAGGCTGACTGAACGTCGGACTAAAGCAGTTCTCCACTTCCAAGACCTGCCAGTCAATGCTCGGGGCACCTGAGACAGCCCTATGTCAGTGAGGGATCACTTCTGAAGGCTGACACTGGATCAGAGACAGGAAAAAAAAAACCCAGCCATGTCAACGTTTGACCCAACCCCCACGTGCAAGGAAAAAAAAGAAACCGGGGAGGACAGCAGTGTAAGTTGATGAGGCGCTGACAGCTAAATGCCAAATAGGTTGTCTCAGGAGGATTTAGTATCTGACCGGCTCCTATTTTACAGATAAGGAGGAGGGATATGAGTTGTTAAAGTTTTAGTCTAAGGTATATAAACACACTCATTTACATGGTGAAATGAGTTTAAACTAACTCAGCGGGCACCTTGGATGTATTCAGAACCTGAATGTCACCATGATGCAAGATAAACCTAAATAACCCCCAGAGATAACACCAAGATGCAGCCATCACAACACCTCCGTGTAATGTATTCCTTCCACATTGTATGAGATATATTATCTGGCCTTCCTTATTGTGTCGGTGATAAATGCGGTGTGCATTAACTTCACCAAATGTGTTTCTCCTTTTTCCACAATGAAGGGGGCCTTACTTTCCTCTGACCTTCAGCGGGCTGCAAAGCCAGCACAAAATATGCATTTAGAAGAAGCAGCAGGAGTGGATGTGAGGATTGCGGGAGATTGCTTTCTTTTGTACAGTGTCACACGGCAACATGCATCACTGTCCGCCTCCGACAAACAGCCGGTAATATGCAGAAATATTAAGTAGGATCAGCAAATAAATATATGGAGTGGAGCTTGCGATGTGACAGATGTTGGCTATTTGCATGGAGCTCCTCTGTCATGTCATTAGCCAGCTCCCTCAGCCAAGGAAGCAAAATGAATGAATTGGCTGCTTGGACCAGTTGGGTTTACAAGCTGTGGGGACTTGAGGTGAAATGTGTGATGGAGGAACCTGTGGTCGAATGGAAGCATCTAGAGCCAGGTGTAGCCAAGAGGTAAAAAAAAGAAAACACCTCCCCATACAGTTGTAATGAAGAGGGAAACGAACCAGTTTAAATAAATTGTATTTATATAAATCACAACAACAGTCTCGACCAATAACACCAACGTGAGCAAGCACTTTGGTGACAGTGGGAAGAAAAAACTCCTTTAACAGGGAAAACCAGGCTCAGATATGGGCAGCCATCTGACACGACCTGTTGGGGGTGAGGGGAGGGGGACACGACAATAGTAAAACATGTCTTTTAATGCTGTAAAGATTTGACAAGAATTTTAGAGGAATAGCTGTTTTGGGGATTTCCTAAGCTTTTGCTTCATTTTTTAGCCTTAGAAGTTTCACATTGTGACAGAACCTCTACTGCTTAAACCTGAAGCTTTGATGGTAGTTACTTCCTTCCTCTGTAGCCTTTATGAGCTCATCATAAGCAGCACATGAAACAGTTTTTCAGCAGGTAGAACCATGTCAACTGTGTGAAACTCACAAATCCGCTCTAACAGCACATGTTTTGATCACTATGAAATGGCTGTGGAATAAAAGCGCTAAGACACCCTGTATATGAAACGCCATGTGAACTTTCAACATAAGGGTCCAAATTCAATTCAATTCAATTTTATTTAAACAGCGCCAAATCACAACGACAGTTGCCTCAAGGTGCTTTATATTGTAAGGTAGACCGTACAATAAAACATACAGAGAAAAACCAACAATCATAGGACCCCCTATGAGCAAGCACTTTGAAGACAGGATAAAGACATCCTGTGGAAGAGAGCCAGAGATTAATAACAAGTATGATTCAGTGCAGAGAGGTCTATTGACACATAGTGAGTGAGAAAGGTGACTGGAAAGGAAAAACTCAGTGCATCATGGGAATCCCCCAGCACTCTACACCTATTGCAGCATAACTAAGGGAGGATTCAGGGTCACCTGGTCCAGCCCTAACTATATGCTTTAGCAAAAAGGAAAGTTTTAAGCCTAATCTTAAAAGTAGAGATAGTGTCTGTCTCCTGAATCCAAACTGGAAGCTGGTTCCACAGAAGAGGGGCCTCAAAAAACTGAAGGCTTTGCCTCCCATTCTACTTTTAAATACTCTAGGAACAACAAGCCTGCAGAGCGAGAGCGAAGTGATCTAATGGGGTGATATGGTACTACAAGGTCATTAAGATAAGATGGGGCCTGATTATTTAAAAAGGTTGAAATTCCAGCAACCACACAAACGTGGTTTGGCAGCGACCCTGATTGAGCCCACAGGTGACAGGCTATAGTCCGTGTTGTTTGAAGGGGACTTTACTTTCCCGGAGCTTCGATCTTTTTAGACTCTTGCTCTCCTCCGTGCTCCTTGGAAGTAGGCTCTCCATCCTGTTTTCTTCCTGCCTGCTGTTAGCCACATGTTGTTTTCAACATGACTTATTTGTCTTTTAGTTACTTATGCCAATTTATTTTGAAGGGTAACTGTTTCGTGCATTTTTACTTCCTGCCTTTATCATTTTCCCTCCTTTGTGGTCGTCGTCAGCTTCCTTTGGGTCCATTTCAACCTTTACACCTGCTAAAAAAACAATTTCTTCATATTCTTCATATTTTATTGCACATGCTTACACATAGGCATAGATGCACACAGTTTGCTTGTGCCACACTGTATTTTTTTAACATTTCTGAGAGGGCAGCAGCACCAGGTATCAATGATTGATTTGGTCAGTGAAGCAGAGAGTATATATTCAGAGTTCTCTGTTCGAGGCTACTGGGTTTCATCCTGCTGAAAACACACGCACATGCGCTACTGTATGGCTTCAAGGGACACAATGCCCGGCCTCCACCTAGCTGAACATAAATGAGTAAAGAGAAACTACAACAAAGAACAATCCTCTTTATTAACCCCCCCCCAGGAGCATACAGGCTCTTACAATCAGCCCCGACATTGTTCACGCCGCTCGGCGTGTTGAGCACCTCGCAGACGCGCCTCCCGGTCTGCTCTAATGGCGTGGGTCATCAAGCACTGTTCACGATGGGGGGAAAAAGGAGAAACAAGTATTGATTTGAAAATGTCTTGTTCTGTTATTTTCAAAAGCTTTCATCTGTACTTTTTTCTCTCTGTGTGCTGGCAGAGTGCCTCAGGTCACGGTTCAGGAGTTTATAGAATGTTCTGCGATCAGTTTTTTTTCTTTGTACCCGCGCGTGTGTGTGTACTCATGCATGTATCAAATCTTGTCAGCTGTAGAATACATACGAGGAGGCAGGAGAGTCATATATCTGACAAAGTGCAGCCAATAAAGTATAATTCATGACTGTTACAGTGCCTGTGGATAGTAGTCATTACTCTTGTGTTGGTGTGCGTGTAGTATATCAGGCCTCAAAACAACAACCCTCATCACTATATTGATTGCCTGACACCTACTAAAACATGTTTTTTTTCTCCTATGGAGAGCAAGAGAGTGAAAGATAGAGAGACAAAAGAGAGAACGATTTTAAAGGAGAAGTGGAAACGCTACAACTCTGCTGCTGTTGTTCGGTTCGTACATTTGGTACATGTGTTGGTGCTTAAACATCCACTCCATCACAAACTAACTGCAATCCCCAGGCAAGTTATGACTGTGCAAGACATGCGCGCATGTTTGTCCAATCTCACCATTTTCTCCATTTAAACAGTGCATCTTTTTCCCTTTTAACTTAGTTCCCTGCCTTGTTTCTCCGCGCGGGCCGCAGTGCTTTCTCACGTCATTAATGCGGTGCATGCGAGAGATCGTTTTCATGTGATCATCATCCATCTCTTCCATGAAGTTATCTCCTGCGCAGGCTTTCTCCCCCTGAGGAAAATCGCACTGCCTGCTGTGTTTTCTGTCAACTTTCTCCCTCAGCGCCGTGTCTCCTTCGGCGTTCCCCCGTCAGGATCAGTTCATGTCAACTCACAGGGTTTTGATAAATGTGTTCAAGCTGGTGGCAGCGAAGACTGGCTTCTTACTACAGGTTTATGTGACACGAAAGTTCATCTTGATCACCAATAAGTTTATGCAAATGGGGAAAAAAGGGCAAGCATGTGATCTCTTTTTTCTGTGGTAGCATAAAGCTATGCAAATCGTTTTTGGGGCAAAAGGACCGCTAGTCTTTGACTTTATTTATTTTCTTTGTTTTACTTGCATCTATTTGAAAGACTGAGTGTAAACACAAAAAATATTTTATTTTATGTGCTGGAATGTGCAGAAAATAGGTTAAAATGTTAAACTAATTTCTTCCAGTCAGAGAATGTTGCATATAATTTAATTTTTACTTGATGCATAAAGTTAAAAGATTAAAACTGATAAAACAAGTTTAAAAAAAGAGACTTTTCCATTTGATTACATTTTGTATGATGGATTATGCAGAAAAAGTAGAATTGGGCTGAAAGATCTATCGCTTTATCACCTCTTCAGGTTGTAAATCGTGTTTTTAAAAAGTAACTAAGTAACTAAGTAATTAATGACTTTTGAAAATAAGTAATCAGTAAAGTAACGGGATTACTGGCCGAGACACAGTTGCCTGGATGCTGATCAGTGTACTCGCTCATATTAATGGCAGTAGGTGAGAATAGGCTGGTAGACCAACCAGGAAGTTAATCATGTTGCCTATTTGTTAAATGTGCTCTTCACCGCAACAGATCAGGACAGAAACTTCATCACTGTCCATCTGTTGCTCTCCTGAACCTACTTGTGAAGTACACCCCGGGATACTTGAACTCGTCTACATGGGGGAGCAGTTCATCACGAAACCAGAATGGGCAAACCATCCTTTTTCATCTTATTTACTTTTAGTCAATAGGCTTTCATTTAAATTTAATTCATGTCATAATTTCAGACAGAATGAATTGGTAATCCTCTTTAGTCTAACTCATCATTGTTGTAGTAGCCCTGGAAGGCCAAAACCTTTTTAGAAAACATTATGTTTGTCATGGTGTGTGCTGTGTCGCAGGCAGGATGTGGACCCAAACACAGGACTCTGAAACGAAAAGGCAAACTTAAAGCGCAGCACAAAACAAACATGGAAACTAAATGCTGAACCGGGTACTGGAACCTAACACTAGGAGACTCGAGGAACCAAAACCAGGAACACGAGGAGAGAAACACAGCACCGAGGAGGTATAGGAAGGTTAACGACGTGACAACAAGCAGGGGGAGACTGAGGACTAAAATACACAGGTCGGATTATGAGAGGATGGGGAAACAGGAAGAAAACAGCTGAGACAAATCAGACATAATGAGACGAGGGAAGGCAAAACTAGATACACTGGTGTTGGAGACAGACTATCAAAATAAAACAGGAAATACGACATGTATGCACAGACACTGACTCAAAGACACGAGCTTAACACTACAACATCACAGACATCGCAACAGAGGGAACATAGAGACGTGGAACCACAACAGGCACAGAGACACAGACTAGACACTGAACAGAGGGAGCACTGAATCTAAACCTAAGAACTAAACTCTTAACAATAATTAAACCAAAACATAGGATAATACTAATAGAACATAAACCATAATAGAGGATAACACTAAAACACCAGAAACTCAAAACACTGGGTCAAAATTACCTTTGTTCTTTGTTCTTTGACGGCCAGACTTTGGAGAACAATTTAATTTAAAGAAACAACAACAAAAAAGACATATTCTGATTGGCTAGAGTTAGAGTTGGGGGTTATCACCAGTGACGACTCTTAAGATGGTTCGTTCAGGATGGGTTTTGGCCTTGATGAATCCCAGAAAAAAAATCAACGCACAGTTATTTTTTTAGCTGCCGTAAAACTGATCTGTGTTCTCAGAAAGGAATAAAGTCTCCTGTGCTTCTGAAAAAACTATTAAGATTTCCTGCTGTGAAGAGCTCATCTCTCACGCAGTCCTTGTCACAGGAATATATGATCATGCAAATGCAGTCCACAATGTGTGTGCTGCAGGTATTTTACCATAAAACAGGCAATAGACTTTTTTTTTCCCCATTTGTGGTACTTTTGTCATCTGGATCCTTTTTTAATGCTAAACTTTAGAGGTTTTCTGTTTAAGATTGCTTGAAAATGCTTGTCCCTTTTTGAATGAACATCTCTAAACCCTAGTCCAGCAGGTAAAGTAACTCATTGTACCTTTAAGGGTTTACTAATTTGTCACTGCAGCATCACCCATGCTCAGTAAGATATTTGATGCTCGTGTTACCTTTGGGGGTCTGTTTGTGTGGTGGAATGGTGGAGCGGTGGTTAGTGCCACAACCTCACAGTAAAAAGGCCTTGAGTTAAAATCAACTGGCTGGCTAGGGCCTTTCTGTGATCTCGCCAAGTCTCCGTGGGTTCTCTCTGGGTAATCTGGTTTCCCAAGATGCATGTTAGATTAACTGGTGATTCTAAATTGTCTGTCTTGTTAGCTGTCTAATAGATGGGTAATCTGTCGACAGCAACTCTACCTCTTGCCCCATGAAAACTGGTGTGCACTCCAGTCCAACCATGACCCTGAACTGGATTTCTCCCACTGAATTAGATAAATGGAAGAAAATGGACGAATGGATGGATTCATTGGTGTATTTCTGTCTATTATTCCTCCAGGAAGAAATGTTGCCTTTGAAAACCATGACTTAAAAACATCAAAGCCTAAATTATCTGCAAGGATGTTAGATATCAATTTGCAAGTGACAACAGAAAGACTTTTTAATTGATACCTGTACCATATTGCCATCCTGATTTGATGTGCACGCAGCTGTAGATGACTGCTGGTGTGCATCCTGTCTGATATTTTTACAGGTGCCGCGTTTCAGCTGCACTTCTTTCCCATCACAAGCTGTCGTATCAACTTTCATTCAGTGTCAAAATATTTGCTGGCCGTCATTTCATGTTCTCTCGCTGGTCTATGCCGCTTTTTGATTTCTTCCCTCGTTCCGTCTTTCTTCATTTAATCAACCCCTTCATGGACTTTTCATGGACTTGATGTAACCTCAGATTTTTATGCAGCGGCTGATATATGGCTGCATTAAAGACGAGTGCTTTCCATTTGATGAGTGCGGTTTAATCTAAATCAAGATACGGGTCCCCCTGAGGCCGGTGCTGTAATCATGTCAAACTGGCGATACCTCTCACTGTCATTCTGTCTCCATCTCGCTTGATCATCATCTGCATTGCAATTATTGAGCAGATTTAGATGCTATCCAGCTCTTAGGTAATTAGGGCAAGAATGGGATTAGATGTAACTTTATATGGCCATGCCGTTAATCTGAATGAGCTTGCATCACATAGCCGTGAGATATATGACATCTGGATTTGAGGCTTTGTGTTCAGTTCAAGGTTAAACTATAGATTGAGTATTTAAATGAAAAAAAAAACAAACTTTTAAATGGGAAAAAAACAGTGTAGATGTGAATGCATTTGTCTTAATAAGGGGAAAAAAGTGTGAGTATGTATATACATGCATGCACCCTGCCATTATAAAGTCTCTTTATATTGTTTAATCAAGCAGTCATGTTAATTGTGTAATGGGCTAGTGTATTTCCATGCTGTCTCCTCTCATTTACATATTTACGCCTGCGTTAATGAGGAAGGCTAGATTAAAGAGGGGGACGAGGGGTATATATGTGGGTCCTCCCTCACTATCTCTCATTTATTTATCTTTATTACCCTGGACAGTGCAGATCTGCAAAAAGAAAAAGACTGTTTTATATAGCACGGGCACATGACAGCACACTGTACCGTCACAAATGGAATACTGTAAATTTGCACATACTTGAAAACAATAAATTATGTATAAATGGAAACGGTGACGTTTGAAATGGCAAAACGGGAGGAGGAACAAGCGACTTCTTGGAAATGAGAAGTGGATGGAGCAAAGTCTCCTTTATCGAGACGTCTTTGCCACGGGGCTTCTAGTAGTAGTAAGCCTATTCTTTCTGGGCTGTAGCAACGATGCAGAATAATGAAAATAAGTGTGTCCATTAGACCAGTTAATCTTATTTGGCCTGTAACATTGGTCTATGTTTTCATCGCGCACTATAGGTCCCTTGTTCTCTGCTCTTTTTATATGCACACGTACTGTAGAGGGTCTCACACACACACAGACATAGAAACGCATGCACAATCCCAGCCTTCATGCAGACACAGTGATTTAGTGGTCACACACAGATACTGGCTTCACTCCTTCTTTCTCCTCCTCCTCCTTTTCACAAAACAACGCAGAGCTCTTCTGAGCCCCCGAGGAGAAAGAGCAAAATTTACAAGAGGAACACAAGGGATCAGTAGTGCCGTTGTGTGCTGGTGAACAGCGCTCCTTTGACTGGGAACCAGAGGTCAGGCTCCCAAAGCCTGCTGGATCCTTTGGTGCCTGTGTGTATGTGTGTTTGTGTTCTTTCAATGTGTGTGTTGGCATTTGTATGTGTGCTAGCCTTAGGGTGCATGAAACCCCGCCTGCTAATGTTACGGGAAAGTCACAAACTGTTTTTTGTGGCAAAAACTGAAGTCACATGACAGCGCAGCATGCGTGTAATCTTTTTAGACTCACTGTAAACTACAGTATTTCACTTATGCTGGTGTGATGCGCTAGCACGCGGCGCCGGGTTGAATAGCTCGCTTATTGATGGTGAGTGACATTGAGAGAAGTTCTCTCAGCCGAGCCTGACTTTATTCCCCACCACGCCATAAGCAGCTTATCCTCTTTAACACCAGTAAATAGTGGCAGAACTCTGAGTTTAATAAGATTAAACCCATAATTTTCACCAAAGTGCCCCTTAAGACAGAATATTTCTGGTCTTCTTTTCTCAACACAATTATTTTCTAATTGAGGATTGGATCTTTTTTCAGCTGTAGTGTTCTTTATGGTGGCCAAAAATTAGGTAGCTGGCAAATTGTCTACATCCTACGCATACAGACTGCTTGCAGATGTATGATGTAGGGCCAAAAATGTACTGATCAATCTGTGATATAAAATACTGGGTTTGATATGTAGAAAGCAGAATATGGATATTAACCATTTTGTGATTGGCAGAATGAAGGATCTTTAGATACTGGGAAACTCTGAGGAAATATACCAGTCAGATTCAGTACTTAAGCTACCTAATGTTGTGTGCAGGTTTCTTCATGCTGTCAAAAACACTCTGACCCACTGGGTCACAGACATCGGGCATCTGGGAGACAATATGGACCAACAAGAGGTACCCGTTCTTTTTCAAAGACCCACAAAGTCCATGTGGCTGTGTCCTAAGCAGAGATGGGCAGTAACGCGTAATCCGATTACTTTTTTCAAGTAACGAGTAAAGTAAGGGATTACTATTGCAAAAACGGTAATTAGATTACCGTTACTTTCCCGTAGGAACGCTGCGTTACTGCGTTAGTAAAACCTTGATTTTTTTGCGAGAATGTCTCATGACAGTGACGTAAGTGAGTGCAACGTTTGTGACAACAGCTGTGTGCAGATCAACAATGGATCACATATCGATTGTGGGAGAGAGTATGAGCGTGCAGCGTTTAAAGCGTGGAAGTGCTGACCTTACTTTGAGTTTGATTCCATAAAACGTGACAAAAACATTAGTGTCCATCGTGCGTGGGAAGAAAACTTCTTTTTACAGGTAATCCCCCTTAAACTTCCGAGCAAACACCGAGTGCGCAACGACGTAATGGGAAATTCACAGAGAAACTCGCGGATTCTTCCACTGACCGCCGCGGCACACCTGCACCAGGGTAAACCTCCGCCTACCCTGCTCCTGCTTTACAGGTGAAAATAGAGCAATAGGACCACTAGTCTTTGACTTTATTTATTTTCTGCTGTGTTTTACTTGCATCTATTTGAAAGACTGAGTGTAAACACAAAAAATATTTTATTTTATGTGCTGGAATGTGTAGAAAATAGGTTTAAATGTTAAACTAATTTATTCAAGTCAGAGAATGTTGCATATAATTAAATTTTTGCTTGATGCATAAAGTTAAAAGATTAAAACTGATAAAACAAGTTTTAAAAAGGGACTTTTCCATTTGATTACATTTTGTATGATGGATTATGCAGAAAAAGTAGAATTGGGCTGAAAGATCTATCGCTTTATCACCTATTCAGGTTGTAAATCGTGTTTTTAAAAAGTAACTAAGTAACTAAGTAATTAATTACTTTTGAAAATAAGTAATCAGTAAAGTAACGGGATTACTTTTTTGGGGAAGTAATCAGTAATTAGTTACTGATTACGTTTTTCAAGTAACTTGACCAACACTGGTCCTAAGTCACAGGTTTGTTAGACATGCTTCACATTCTGTCGGGACCTTTGTGTTCTGGCTTTCTTTTTTTCTTTTTTATTTACCTGCTTCTTATGTTACCTTTCACTCCAATTAGATGTAGGCTTTGAAAAGTACTTGGCTTTTAGGAAAACATTGTGGCTGAAGAAACCGGAAGCGACAACCCCATCTGACTATACCCTTTGTATAAATGAACCATGAACCAGTTGACGCCTGGGGGGATAAGAGCAGTGGGCACCTTAGCAAAACGTCTGGGTCCTTTAGGTTGTAGGGTACAATCAAGCTTCTTCTGGCACCCTTTGCAGATGTTCAATCAATTGGTAGGCAAGGTTTGAAGGTTGAGTCATTGCCTTGGGCTCTTTGCTGTGTTACGCCCGTGTGTTTTTGTGGTTTATCAGGAACTTTTTCTGCTGTAGGAGGCTACTGCTGGTGCCTACAATGGCGAGGTGGATGGTACATGTGAAAGTAACATTCATAAGAGCGCTAAGAGTCAGAGATTTTCCAACAGAACATTCCACTGTAACATTACTGTTACTGTTATCTGTCAGTGGTTTATTGTTATAGCTGATCAGTGTGAGATATACCCTGTCTGATTGCTGTAGGATGGAGGATTAGTGTCACATGGAAAGTGCAGTTTCAACTCTTGTAGGATGGAAGATGTGGGGTAAATGCAAGGTCATGTATTTGGGAGGTTTCTTTAATTTTTCTTCATTGTACAGGTAGTTTAGGTGTGGGATTGTTGGGTACAGAAAACAAAATCCAATCACAATCCAGTTTGTTAGGTTGTTATTAGCAACCAGGTGGTCAGAGGTTGAGCTAAAAATGTGTTCACAGAGATACAGGAATAAAGCACAGTTTAAATCTGGGTGGGGACGCGTTACTCAGCTCAGAAAAACAAAACAAACGCTGACCTCTAACAGAAGTTTCAAAGACTTAACTAATTGTTAGTATTAAATCATCCATTTTTTCTGCTTATTCATTTCAGATTTATGGAGGGGGCTGTGTGCTCAGCTGGCATGGGGCAAGAGGGAGGACACACCCTGGACAAGACGTCAGTCTGTCCCAGGCAGGCAACAGGCAACCATTCAATCCCACAACCAATTTAGAATCACCAATTAACCTAACCCATGCATGTTTTTGGACTGTGGGAGGATGCTGGAGTACCCAGAAAGAACCCACACAAGCACAGGCAGAACATGCAATCACCAAACAGAAAGGCCAGAGCCACGAATTGAACCTAGGATCTTTCTACTGTGAGGCAACAGTGCTAACCACCATCACCACTGCACCAGCCCAACTAAACTCATGACAGGAAGTAGCTCCCCCTAATTTCTACCTAATGCTTAATTCATGGTCACCACATTGGCTGTTGCATGTGCCAGCTGTGACGTCATCACAGAATCATCACTATTTATTTGATTCAGACTAAATTCTTTGCAGTCTTCTGAGCGACAGGTGTCAAAGGAACTAAAATGTATACATATTTACCTACAAATATGTAAAGGTACCCCACAATAAGAGGGTAAAGTAAAAGTAAAGTAAGTGCATTTAAATAGTGTGTAAATCCAGGAATTAGCAATTTTACATAAGCTTCAGATATTTTATAAGAAAGAAGAAATAATTACATTGAAAGTAAATTTAGGTAATGCATAAATAATTCAGTAAGTGAATAGGAAAGAAGTGCCTAAATGTTGGGTACTTTAAGGAAAGGAGACACACATTATACTATAAGCAATTTTACATAACTTCATGTATTTTACAGAAAAGCAGAAAAAACAGCTGTAAGTAATTTAAGTACTGCATAAGTATTTTTAAGTACTGTGTAATTTCTTGGCAATTTTGTGAAAAAACAAACAATATGTCCCCATCTTACATATAGGTATGGTGTATATTTGTCCATGATGTTATGTTTTTTTTATGTTAATAATATAAATGTAACAAGGACTGTTCAACCTTACAAAAATAAATACTGTCAAAATTTGCTGGCCTATGTGGTCTAAAGGAGCCAAGTCTAATTTAATTTTTTTTTGCAGTCATTATTTAAAAAATACCTCCTTAAAGACGTGTTTCAGGACAGGAATGTCTAGTTTCATATAAAGTTACCTGTAAGGTAGGCTAGGTTAAACCACTCCATAATACAGTCTGTGCCCCAGAAACTGTACAGTGTACTTACAATGTAAGATGGGAACTATTGTTTGTTTTTCCACAAAATTACCAAAAAATTATGCAGTACTTAAAATTACATACAGAATCATTTGTGTCTTTTTCAGTGAGTCATGCATCATGTAAAATTACTTATGCTTTACTTAAAATTGTTTACACACAACTTACATATACGTGCAATATAATATTTTCTGTTTCCTGTAAAAAGCTGGCTTGTTACCCTCTTATTTTAGTGTACTTACCTTTAAGTATTTGTAGGCAAATATAATTACATTGCCATTTTTTAAACAAAAAAACATTAAAAATTTCATTTAATTACAGGAAATTGCATGCTGTAATTATAAAGCTGCATTATACACTTTTACCAACAGGCAACAATAAACAAAATGATCACACAGAGTTTTTTTCTTACATTTTTTTTCAGAAAGTTTCATCTTTTCAAGCTGTCTCCTCTGTAATCTTGAAATCTCTGAGCTCCTGTACTGATACATGAATATAATGGGGGTTAGGGTGACAACAGCAAGAATAAATGGGTTTGGATAGCTAGTCTAAGTCCTGTCCCAGTCATCAGGGAGTAACAAGTGTTTCAAAGAGCCAAAAAGTAGGTTACAAAACCAATACACTAATTATCACCAAAACTAGTGGCAGTCATGAAACAAAGCCCAATGAATACAAGCGTTGCGCATAACAACAAGTCACCTCAGGGGCAAAGCATGCATATACAAATTGAGACGCAGCTGCTTGCCCTGCTGCAAATCCTGGCCTACACGACTGTAGCTGTGCTTCTACACTTATCATGGAAATTTGCTTTTTTACATAAAGAATGATCATTTTGACGATGCCTCCTTCAGTTCTGTAAATGATGACAGATGGTGAGCATTTCTAAATGTATGGTGGAGAACACCCTTCAGACATCAGAACACCCTTCAGAGTCACAGAGAGGCCTCTTAAAGCAGGGGGCAGCTTCCATAATGGCTGAGTGGATGAACGGATGGCGGGAGTAGAGGAGCTGCAGTGCATGGAAGTGTTTCATCTCCAGTCTGTACTCCAGAGGTGTAAGTAAGTAATGGGTGCTAGCTGCCTTCTAACATCCCCATCATCGCTATAGTCAACACCTGTTCTTGAGATTGCACCACATACACACGGTTACCTGCACGCACACACACACACGCAAACTCAACCTAAAAGCACTTTCATGACTCAAGGAGGAAAGTGTTAAAGGCAATAGCCTGCGGGGGTCAAATGTCAGCAGCTAAGGGGCCTGAAATCATGTCAGAATGCACTTATCCTATTCCGAACCCTCACATCACATACTGAATCTCAAATAGATGTGCAAGGATCTTTTATATATATTTTACAGTTGACGCCTCTGAAAAACAGTATTCAGGAAACTCTCATTGATATATATACCCAGTGGCAAGGTGATAGTCCATGTCCCTCTTTAATTCAGTGCTCCCAGCCATCCAGGCTGGCTGAGTGCTACCAGCCGAGCAGTGATGGATAACGCAAGGCTCATTAGGATAAGACAACAAAATCAATAGAGCGAGCACAGAGGTGTCAGCCCCTCACACATGCCAGTAAAAAGCACACTGATAGTCTATTCGCTGGCAGTGAAGTGTATCTGGGTGGCAGGGTTTGGATGTGTGTGCACCTGAGCGTGTGCATTGCCGTGGACGGGGAGCAGTTATGGGGCGAGTGATTGATGTTGATGGATATGGATAATGGATAAACTCAAATATAAGCGCTCTCAATAGGGGGTTTGTGTGTCTGTGTTTGTGCGAGAGATGAAAAGCAGGAAGGAGTCGCATTAAGGGAGATAAAAGGCAGGTTTTGGAGTTTCGCTTTGCCACACAAATAATATCTTTTTTTTTTCTTTTTAAAACCGTAATATTAAAAACTCGGTGAAGTTGTTCCTCTTCTGGATATAGATACGGTACCATAAACAGCCCATTGTCTCAAATCTACATCAGCTCTTATCTGTGACAGAAACTGTCTTCTCCCCTTTCTGGAAACTTCCTTTATGCTCCAAGTTATATTACCATACTGCATACTGTAAAAAATATACCCATAGGGGGGAAAAGTATATTGCAGTACACTTATTAATCCCTTTCTTCGATAAAAAAAAAATGGCAGGAATCTTTTATTTGTAATGCTTTGCTATACATGCACAAGTCTGTGCAAGCTCTGTGAAACGTTCAGCTTCATTTACTCATAAAGTTAATTAGTGACTTCACACTGTAAAAAAGCCTATTTGGTCTGTAGACAAATATATAATTTTACGTTAAGGGTTTTTCCATATATCAACCAAAAGTGAACACTTACTTTGCTTACATAGACTGTAAATAAAAGATGCTATGCTATAATTTCAGTTGCTGGTTTGTTGACTTGCCATCTTTTGAAACCAGATGTCAGGGCCTGGGTATGAGGGACCCAGGACTCATGTGTTTTTTGTACTTACCTCAGGCTGGCGATCGTCACGAGTCATCCTTTCGCACTCCCGGATGTTTTGGGTTGCTAGAGGGATCGCGACCCCGGAAGTGTTCCGCACTGGAGACTGCCACACCTGCTGCTCATCAGCCGTCACCAGCTGCAGCTGATAGCCTCATTAGGAGCACTCTATTTAAGGGTGTGGTGGAGCGCCGGTCAGTGTGGGATTATTGTGTCAGACTTGTCAGTATAGCTGTGGCCTGCTAGTTGCTAGTTGCTAGTTGCTAGTTGCTAGTTGCTAGTTGCTAGTTGCTAGTTGCTAGTTGCTAGTTCTCCTATTGGAGAACTGCACATTGAGGTCATATGTCAACTGAGCACTGGCCTCATTTTCTCATTACTTTCTGCACAATCATTTTGGAAACACAGCAGTCTCCCCCTGCTGGTCATTACATAGAATGAAGGTTTAACATTTATATTCTATTTTTTAAATTTATTTTATAAACAGCCTACATTTACTTACAGCTTTTTCTTTTTTTGTGTTGTTAATTAATACCAAAGGTTAAAGAAAATGAGTGTTGTTGTTTTTTATAACTTCCCCACAAAGAAACAAGATTTTAGCACTAACTTCAAGCTCAAACTATTTTACAGTCGACACTTTTTGCAGTGAGGTTGACTTGATAGTGGCCTCTTATCTCTGGGAGGTAGTAATTTATGGTTGCGCAGGCTGCCATCGAGATGCGTTGACGCTTATCTGTTGTTCTTGCAGTCATAGCGCTGCACACACACACACACACATGCAGATCTACACATATGCACACACCACGCAGAGAGGGAGGTTGTGGGGTTAGATAGTTGTTGACAGTTTGCTGCTTGTGGTCTCTCATGTAGCAGATGTCTTCCTGTGTGAGGCTCTGCAGTTTTCTGTTGAACCAGAGCCTTAATCTTTTCCCTGTCTGACTGAAAGCGTCACTGCGGCAGGCAGCGCACTGTAGACGGTTACTGTTCCACTTCATTTCCAGGGACATAGCGAGGGTTAATATCACCCTCTGTGTCTCTCTCTCCTGCTACCCTATTCCTATCCGGATTATGGACTTGAATGACTTTCTCAGTTGTAATGGAATTCCCAAGTAAAGTTCATTCAATGGATCTCCACTCTGCTCCCCTAACAGTCCAGTAATTGAATTGAAATCAAACCTAATTGGATTGCTGTAGGAATGCCACTGAACAGTGTGTCTTTTCCTGGGAATGGGGTGGTACAGCACAGAACACTGTGTGTGTGTGTGTGTGTGTGTGTGTCTCTGTGAACGAAGATGGAGATGGAGATGAGGCGGTGCTGGGCACGCAATTAGATTAGTCTAATCATTTTCACTGTGAGCCCACGGATTCGGTGGTTTGGGTGCAGAAGACGGTTCTCACTGTTGCCGGTAACATGCTGACAGTCAGCAGAAGCCAGACCTCACTACTCCACCCTGCCGTCACATCACACAAACAAATTACCTGAACATCCTGTACGAGACGCAATGTGTGCAGCAGCCTGCACGCAGCACATGTATACGCCACGATGTGAAAACACGGCCCACTGCTGCTGATTTGCTCTGCAACACGTCAACAAGTACCCTGATCTGCTGAACTGCACTTTAATGGAATCTACTCCTCTGTATTTCACTCATGCTTTACTTTGTACTGCGCTCTAACCCACTGTACTTTTCCAGTGTCCTACTCTACTATATATTTTGCACTGTTGTGGACTACATGTACTCTATATCACTCTGTATTCTGATTGGCTCTTTGATCGATATGATTTTAGCTGTCCAACTTTTCTATACTAGTTAAAGTTATCCTTTATTGATCCGTAGTAGCGAAACTCAGTCTCTGCATTTAACCCGTAGTAAGTATCAGGAGCAGTGGGCAGCTGTACAGAGCACTCGGGGATCAACTCCTGCTCTAAGCCGGTGGAAAAAGGGCACGTGGTGAATTAAAGTATTCCCTGAGGTAACTGTGCAAGCACAGGGAGTAAAGTCCACGCAGAAAGGCCCTGCCCTGACCTTCTTGCTGAGAGGCAAGAGTGCGGCCTACACTGTGTTCTGCTCCTTTCCATCTCTACTTATCTCTGCTCACCCCTACACAGCTCTAGTGTACTCCAGTCCACTCTACTCTGCGATACTTTACTCCTCTGTACTTTAATAATCTCATCTGTACCCAACTCTGCTCTTCCCGTAATCCACTCTGATGTACTCTGGTCCAGTCAGGGTTCAAGTTATAATCGGAGCTCTGTGGCCATCTTTAAACTAACTAACATAAGGGTTGTACATAATTAAATAAAAACAGAAAGTGCCACCACTCATTAGGTGGGCTGTATATAAAAGATGGCCAGTGTGATTGCCTATTGGTTGCTTGACATTTGCACATGTGTCAATAAACATAACCACATCCTTTAAACCTTACAATGAAATACATGGACGAGTTCAAAATCACCACTTTAAACGTTCTTAAGAGATAAATTAGCTGTAGATACATTCAAGCATTTTTTGTAGCAGGCTGATAGCATGCTAATTTCTATTCATGGCCCTGAGAGTAAAGGTTGTATGTTGT
Source organism: Aulonocara stuartgranti (assembly GCF_965226115.1). Classification (NCBI taxonomy): domain Eukaryota; kingdom Metazoa; phylum Chordata; class Actinopteri; order Cichliformes; family Cichlidae; genus Aulonocara; species Aulonocara stuartgranti. The sequence goes on along the minus strand of NC_138957.1, from coordinate 5,155,055 downwards.
GTGAGTTGTGTGGGAGAGAAAGATGCAAAGTAATGTGTGTTTTCATCACATGATTCATGTAATGATGTAAATACATGTTTGCTATTAGCTGTTTGCTATTAGCTTGTCTCTTCCACGGCTTCCACGCTCATACTCTCTCCCGTACTTGATATGTGATCCATTGTTGATCTGCACACAGCTGTTGTCACGAACGTCGCACTCGCTTACGTCATTGTCATGAGACATTCTCGCAAAAAATCACGGTTTTAGTAACACAGTAACACAGCGTTCCTACAGGAAAGTAACGGTAATCTAATTACCGTTTTTGCGATAGTAATCCCTTACTTTACTCGTTACTTTAAAAAAGTAATCAGATTACAGTAACGCGTTACAAGTAACGTGTTACTCCCCATCTCTGGTTGTCTATTTGCTGGCATTTTCTTAAATTGCAGTGCACTTGAAGTCTCAGGGCCACCGTATATTATCTAATTAACGTAAAAACGTACACACCTTAGGCAAAGGCAATACGCAGTATCCGTGTTTAAAGTTGACTTGAGTTAATTTCCAATCTCAAATTTAAAGTATTGGATTCTCTTAAAGTAGCTTTGCATGAATCACAGTTCAGAATAATCTTCTTTGTCTTATCCTGTGTGTAGCTCCCGATCCCTGTCATATCACCATCTTTTTAAGCCAGCTTTCCTCTGATTGGCTGATGCTTGCATTATTGAGAGTTTTAGTTTGTAATTTAGTTTTACTAATAAATAAATACATAAAAACAGCAGTGCTGCTCCCACTGGCTCGAACCCAGACTCTGTACTTGAATCACTCTGCATTCTCCCTGCTTGACTTCTCTTTACGCAGCTCCACTCCTCTCCATTACTCCCTCTTAGACTCTTTTACTCTACTTTCCAGCACTCAGTTCCATTTGACTTCACTTTACGCTGCTCTACTTTTTTTTCTCCTGTAGTCTATTTAATAACTCTCCTGTCCGCGCAATCTATTGTACCTTAATATCCTCTCTTCTCCTTCGCACAGTTTCTTGTTGTTTATTTGGCTGTGCTTGTTTTCCTTGTTCAGCTCAGTTTCCTTTAATTTGTGGTCTGGCTTTTGGTTTTGATCACAGCCATAATGAAAGACAAAGACTTGATCCACTGATGCCATTATAACCAGAGTCGCCTATGATGCCACATTTGTTATGACTGGGACTTTGGGGTGGCACTCTGATATGCACCCAGGGAATTGTAATTACACGAAAATGGATGGTTTTTTGCTTCTTTTTCTATTCTAAGGATTTTTAAGATGGACTATCTGAAAAATTTATCTTGACGTTGATCTTGTAGAAGTCTCGCAGAGGAGAGACTTTATTGCTCTTCTTGTCTTTTGGTTTGTTCAACAGGAAGGTCAGAGAGTGAGACGCAGAGCGGTGCACTTGCTGCCTCCTTGTTCTCCTTCTAGAGTATTTAAAAGTAGAATGGGAGGGAGAGCCTTCAGTTTTCAGGCCCCTCTTCTGTGGAACCAGCTTCCAGTTTGGATTCAGGAGACAGACACTATCTCTACTTTCAAGATTAGGCTTAAAACTTTCCTTTTTGCTAAAGCATATAGTTAGGGCTGGACCAGGTGACCCTGAATCCTCCCTTAGTTATGCTGCAATAGACGTAGGCTGCCGGGGGATTCCCATGATGCATTGAGTTTTTCCTTTCGGTGTCATGGTCCTGGGCCATGTGGGCCCAGTATTCTTAGTTTTCATGTATTTTTGTATTTTGTTCCTTATTTAGGCCATGCTTCCTGGGTTGATCTGTTACGTTGTTCCTTATGTGTTTTCCCTTCGTGACTCTTACCCCCTGTGTGCCCCTCTGTGTATTTATGAGCCCTCGTCTCTCTTTGTGCTTTATTCTATGTTTTCCCCAGCCCGTTATGTCTGCGTTCTCCCCGTGCTCTCTCTCCTCCTGTTTGAACCTCTGTGTACTTCCTGCTTTACTTTGCCCATCTCCCATCAGTGTTACGTTCACTCCTGCCGTGTCTTGTTATGATTATCAGTGTCACCTGTGTTCCCCGTGTGCATCCACTTCCCCTGATCATCCCTCATGTGTATTTAGTCTCTGTGCTTCGTACAGTCTGTGTCGCGTCGTCTGTGTTCCCACCCTCCGTGTTTCCATGCCTGGTCTGTTGTCTTCCAAGCCATAGCCTCACCATAGTTTGTTCTCAGTTTAGGTTTTTGTTTAGCCACGCCATCCCTGCTGTATTTGCACACCTTGTTTTCAGCCATATTAAAGGCTCGCCTTTTGTTAAAACTCACTCCCGTCTGCTCACTTGTGTACGCACCTGGGTCCATTACACGCATTCTCCACTCGGTCCGTCACAGCGGACTGTGACATTCCAGTCACCTTTCTCACTCACTATGTGTTAACAGACCTCTCTGCATTGAATCATATCTGTTATTAACCTCTGTCTCTCTTCCACAGCATGTCTTTTATCCTGTCTTCCTTCTCTCACCCCAACCGGTCGCAGCAGATGGCCGCCCCTCCCTGAGACTGGTTCTGCCGGAGGTTTCTTCCTGTTAAAAGGGAGTTTTTCCTTCCCACTGTTGCCAAAGTGCTTGCTCATAGGGGGTCATATGATTGTTGGGTTTTTCCTCTGTATCTATGAAGCGCCTTGAGGCGACTTATGTTGTGATTTGGCGCTATATAAGTAAAATTGAATTGAATTGAATTGAATTGTGTTGCTCAACGCTCCAACAGAGCTTTCTGTGCGTGCCGTTTTCGTAAGTATAGGCCTATAATGCAAATATCAGCAGGGTCGTGAATTTCTGATCGAGAACCTCTTTGCATTTTCTGCCTCACTACATCATTTTGTCAGATTAGAAAGTTCAGGTAGGCCTCTAGTTTCATTATTTAGAATGAATACCATCCAATTTTAATCAGTGTCCAACCGAGGGAGTTTGGGACATCCCAAGGGTCTGTATGGTACATGAAGTCTTGATTTTGCCCAAGGTTGTTCTCTAGATACGAGTAGCTCCAACTTTTTCCCCCCTTTTACATCTTTTTTTTTTGGGTTTCTCATTAGAACTTGTTTCGGACCTCATTTTAGCTGCAGGGCCCAACAGGGCTCCAATTAGATGGACGACAGAATTAATGAAGTCTGCCTCCCTCTCTCCCCGTGTCTCTCACTCTTGCTCACCCTCTCTCGTCTCCTCCTCCTCCTCCTCTTCCCTTGCTCTATTTATCCCAGCGCTCAGGGGGACACTCGGTCTGGATTCAGTCAGCGTGGCGGCGTTTCTTCTCTTACAAAATTAAATATGTGTAATTGATGGTTTCATAAACAGAGCTAACCTTGCCAGCAGCAATCGGGAGCTGCTGCGAGGGGGTTCATGTGAATATGTATTGTGTCAGAGAGGAGCCCGCAACTGCATCCACAGGTCTGCAGGTTCTTCGCTCACAATGAGACAGAGGGGAGGCGGGGGGAAGAGATGCACACTGCGAGATATCGACTGCAGCAGTCTTCTTGCCTCGTAACACATGACATAATGTCTCCTGCAGACAGCCTCAGACGGTGTTGTTCTGAGGTAAACTCTCACTTACAGGATGTTCTTCCTTTCTTTTGGTACTCTTTCTTTGCTTTCTTTATCGTTATCTTTTTACCACCGTGAAGCGGAGAGATGAAAGCAGTCTGATCTATACAGATGGGAAGATGAAGGGCCGCTCAACTTAAATGTCTGGAAATACGGTGAAAAGCGCGCTTCTGCGGCGGCCTTGCGCGAACACAAACAATCTGACAACGTGAAGGAGAAGAATGTGTCACCAAAGTACTTGTTAAAGGACGCTTCCAGCAACGGCTTTTAACTTGAACAGTAAACACAACTTCTCTATAGTTCATTTATTTATTTGTTTTATTTCTTTACTTCTACACCTGTGCTTCCATGTCTTGAAAGGAAATACTAACACTGTGTATTCCTAGCACTGTAACAGGGCTTCATAACCATCTTAAATCCCCCACAGTACCTGTAGACTTCTATTAAATGTGTATTTTATTAACTTCAACTTGGGGGCAGTATAACAGGGTTTAAACAGAAAATGTTCAGTTCTGGTAAATTAGTTTAGAGGAAAGGCCATAAAAAGTGCTTTTGTTTTAAGCACTGTATTACCCCTACAGGAGGTGGAACAAAACACAAGAACGCATAAACACACACAAAACTGGTTAAATAGACAAATATTGTAGAATACCCCATAAGTTAAATGATACCAAACTGAACAGCAGAGGCTTTTTCTAAAGGTCTTAAAATAATGGATCTGAATGCTCTTATGCACCGAGGAAACACAGCACAACATACATTTCAAAATTGAATGTGAAACACTGAAATTGGACACGTTAACCAGAGTTTGCTGGAAAAGGTCTGACTGAGCTGAATCCAACAGTATATAATATGTGACTGTATCAGCTGTAGCCAGTGTTTCTATTATAATGTCTACTACATAATAAAGATGTGATAAAAGGGTGAATCTATCACATGGTCCAAGCCCAGTTATTTAACTTACTACTAATATGGTAAATGGTAAATGGCCTGCATTTGTATAGCGCTTTTCTAGTCCATAGGACCCCAAAGCGCTTTACACTACATTCAGTCATTCACCCATTCACACACACATTCACACACTGGCGATAGCAAGCTACATTGTAGCCACAGCTGCCCTGGGGCGCACTGACAGAGGCGAGGCTGCCGGACACAGGCGCCACCGGGCCCTCTGACTAATATACTAATATATTACATATTACATTGGCTGTAATGTGCATTACTCTGCAATTAGTGTAATATTTTACACTGCCTGAGTAAAATATAATCTACTCACCTAATTATACAACAAACATAAGCTAGACATCGTCTCTATATGGGTTTAATACATATGGCTCGCACAGCTGATTGGCAGAGGGGTAATATGATTCTCTTTAAGTCATTTAAAGCACATGCAAGTTGTAGTGTGACTTCATGGCCACAGTCTTTACAGATGTCTTCTGAAAATGTTTAATATTTAAAAGGTTTTTTAATGTTATGCATTTTTATTTAACCTGTACTCTAATCTCATTAGTGCTGAGTCACGCTTTTTGTTTTGGGAATATTGTGCTCCAGCTGCATTTCTTTGACTTCACCTAACAGCAACAGCATAATGTTTGTACTTTTTCCATGTTTCTGATTACAGACAACAACATTTTCCAAGGAGCTCCCAACACTAGTTCAACAAATGCCAACCGCCATGATGTGACGCAGTCATGTGGGAGCTTCTAGCAGGCCAGAAATAAAGTGGGTGAGGGCGTGGAAGACATAGTTGCTTTGTTTCCATAAATGATCCATCTGTTGACATGCACTTAGAACTTAATTTACGATGTTTTGTGGAAATCTTGGTTATGGGCCATCTGCATACCTCACTTTTAGAACCACTGACATTAATGAATGCACGTCCATTTAAAATAGATTTGCAGATGCCTTAATGTTCTCTTTTTGGCTGTTTGGCTCACACTGTAAAATAAATACGCTTTTCAGGGTTTTCCATTAGGTCATAGTACCTGGTACCAGGTACTTTTTAGTACCTGCTCAGCCAGGGTTTCAAGCGATCTGAGTAGGTTCTAAAATGTGACATTGTCAGACTGCATGCTACCGATTGGCTGGTCAGTGGTGTTATTCAAGGAGTGCGTCTTAAGCATCTTGCCAGGTTTCACACATATGCATCCATCATTTTTTGAAACCTGCCAACGAGGGAAATGGCTACAAAAAACAACGCAGTTTTCCCCGAGTCTGACAAAAAGCCACAGACGGAGCAGTACATACATCGTTGTCTCAACATCCACCTTTATTGTAGTGTTCGTGTTGCATACTAATTACTAGGGGTGCAACGATACTCGTATCGATATTGAACCGTTCGATACAGTGCTTTCGGTTCGGTACGCACATGTATCGAACAATACAAAATTTTTCATTTATTTTATCAACTTTCCTTCTGACGATGCTGTCTGTGTTGAGCGCTCAGTGGATCTGCGCTCGACAGTGCAGCCTAGGCGGAGTAGTCGAACGCAGATTCACTGAGCGCAGGGCAAGCTAGCGAGACAGAAGTTAAGCTCTCCTTGCAACATGGCAAATTGAACCTCCCCCACCCTCATTCAGATGTGGCATTTGGAACTATTTTGGTTTTCATGTGGCGTATGACCCTGAAGGTAAGCGCGTCATGGACTAAAGTAAAACAGTATGTTGGATGTGCCACGCAATGCTCAATTACATGGGTGGGAACTAGTGTGTTAGCGCAGTTAGCTCGTTAACGTGTTGGCCGTCCAGACCCATGCACGGGGCGATCCGCGGTAGCTCGTTAACAGAGATTTGCCGTGTTGTGGCGTTAACGTCATTTCAACGAGATTAACGCTGACAGCACTAGTGGGAACACAACGAATATGACTGCACATTTACGCCGACATCACCCTAGTGCAAATACAAGTGGAAGCAGACAAAAACAACAAGCACGCATGCTACAAACTTTCCCCGAGTCATTTAGACAGCGGTTAGCACATGATTCTCCTTATGGGGACCTAATATGTTTAATATGCTGCTGAGAATATAGCCCAGAAGAAGCGTATAGTATAGCTTTTATTTTGGAAAGAGCCATTTCTCTGTAATAAACTCTCTTTTCCAAAGATGAGTGATTCCCAGTGTTGGGTAAGTGACTTTAAATTAGTAACTTAGTTACATTACTAGTTACTTCTATCAAAAGTAACCCAGTTACTTCAAGTAACTAGTTACTAGGGAAAGTAACTTTGGTTTTACTCAGAATTCTCTTGTTAATGTGCTGCTTCCGTAACTGGATACCCAGCAAGATTGCCAGTCTTCCAGCTTGCTTACTTGCCACAAGTGCACTGTGCCACCTACCAATAGAAAGGAAAAAATAATGTCCACATTTCCACGAGAGAAATCCCACGCCTGATTCTATCCTATCCTAGCCTGCTTTTTACATCCAACACAAAAACTGCAGTCGTGGTGCTTTCGATTGTACTCAGAACTCGGAAATTCTGCCTTCTGAGTAGGAAGATGTAGGCAACACCAGACTGCAGATGAGCTGCACACAGGGCTGGACTGGGACAGAAAATTGGCCCGGGCATTTTGACTAGAGACCGGCCCACCATTATAGGAAAAATCATAAAGCCTTTGAATGAAAATAAACACTGTTGTGACAGTGATGTATACTGTTCTGATGGTATATATGCATCAATCTATCAATCGTTTGCTGTAAGACTCAGATAATAATTTTTTTAAAAGTGAGACATTTTAAATGAGAATAAGAAAGTATTTCCTTGTGCCCCCCTTTTCCTTTTAATGCCCTACATGGACCCCTGGCAACACTTTGCTAGACCCGCCCCTGCACAGTTACCAGCTGTCAGCTACTTAGAAAAGGATCCTGGTGTTATTTGTCTCTCAGAAACAGTTCATAACTTCCCTTCAACTCATTCATGTCACCTAAAAGGTAAACCGGTTTCTCCATCACCTGTTCAGCTCTGATGATTCAGTAAGGACATCTCCTGGTTTCATCTTCATGTTTCCCTCTCACCAGATAACCAAACCATATCATGACCAGCAGCTTTACAGCTGTGGCTCCAGCAAACATCAGCTGATACTAGAAATTAATATTAAATAAATTCTAACAACAGCTGATCAAGCTTAAACGTGCTGCTGTTGTTTAGCGCGACATCCGCTGGTTTCCTCTTTCGGCGCAAAGTGAGCGATAAATAAACAAGAGAGAAAAGCCGATCAGCTGATCATTGATCAGTTTCATGATTGAAGTAGAAACAGGAGAGGGAGGGTGAGAGGATGAGAGAAGAAGAGGCAGCTGTGCAGCGTAAACACAGAATAACTCCAGCTTTGTGTCTTTTTCATTGTAGCTGAAGTCCGGGACAAACTGTGTTCCTTTTCACCTCAACACGAAACGCGTAATATTTTCTCTGAATACGAGACGATTCTGTTTTTTACTGGACGGTTGGCAGCTCTAATAACTAACCTTATGAACAAAATAAAGTTCAACATCAGTAATGTAAGAAACTCCATTCCGGGTTTCTCTGAGGCGTGGGCTTTCATCATCAGAGTTCATCCTTTAACCTATAACAATTAAAATATTCTCAAGTAACACTCAAATATGATCAACGGTTAATTACGGCACCGGCCGGAGTACCGGGAGCAGTTTGGAAGAACAAAAAGACGCGGAGACTGTTCTAAATTGTCATCCCAAACTAACTCAAAGTTTATTCTTTGTGCAGCAGTTTTTATAGGCAGACAACAAGTTTCAGTTCAGACCCTGCCCACTGGGTGGGGTGGTGTCCTTCGACAGTTGGAATCCTTTGTTCAGCAAGGGCAATAAAGATGCACTCACAAGGCCTATAAATCTTATACAGAGGTCTCCTACATCCGTGAGTTCTGACACCACCCAGATGGTCTTCACATAAACATCTTCTGCAAGGGAGTGATAAGTAAAAGAGTGATTTGTTGGTGTTTTCCTTCCAACCTTAGTATCTACTTTCAGTTGACAATGCAAGAGAAAATGGTTAACATAAAGAGCCTTGTTGATTCTTGTCTAATATCATCAAAAAAAGTACCCAGTACATGCTCCCATAATACTAAAATATCTAACAAGTAACATAGCACCACCCAGCTGTATAGAAACTCCGTCATGCTAGCTAGCACGCAGTACGAAAAAGTCAGCATAACGACTTTTTCGACGTCCTGGGGCTAGCGATTTTTCCAGTCGGGCTACCAAAATCTATCTCTCCCCTGCCCGTCGGTCTATCGTAGGAAGGAAAAATATATGTCAATGCTTTTGCATTCTTTCGGAATTGTAGCTGGGTAATTATGTCATTGGCATCGCGCGTTGCAACTTCTTATCTGGTGCGCGTCTTTTATTTTGACAGCGAATGCGTACATGCAGACCACTTATGTGCACCCGTGTAAATAACATAATGTTCTGCCGGGTGTGTTGTTGGTTTTCCCTCGATTTCTGAGTCGACAAGCGCCTTTGTTACTGGGACCAGTCATTTTAAGAAAGGCCCCCATTAGAACCCATAATACCCATACATACTAATTACATCATGGGACAATTGGTTGCGTTGCTTTGATGACGACCACACAAATTAGGTGGTACATGATTTTAATGGCAATCCAGTATATCCCAGTTGAGTTGGGAGTGGCAAGATGATCCGAGCCGGTACTAATGGAAAAGGGGCTTCAAGGCCTTTACCTGTGTTCACACCTGAAACTAATCCAGTTACTTGTGCCGTGTCTTAAAGCTGCTCTCCTTAAAGCGAATTAACAGCCTCCATCTCACCCTAGCATCATCTCCTGTCACACCTGCATATCCACTGTCCCACCTGGGCACACGTCCAAACCACCTCAGGCTTGCCTCTCTTATTTTTTCTTCAAACCACTCAACCTGAGCTGTCCAGCCAATATACTCACTTCTAATTTTGTCACTTTTAATGAAAATCTGAACATCTTCTGCTCGGCCACCTCCAGAAAACCATACACTATAGCAGGTCTCCCTACCATCATAGAAACCTTCCCTTTCACTCTTGCTGCTATCCTTCTGTCCCAGATCACCGCTGAAAGTCGTCTCCACCAACACCAACCTGCCTGCTCTCTCTTCTTCATCCATTTTGCACCCTGTGCATTGCTTTGGATTGTTGACCCCCAGGTATTTAAACTCATCCACCTTCCTGGCACCTTCACTGTCACAGTTGTCTTCTGCTCATTCACAAACATGTATTTCGTTTGAAGGTGATGTCATGGGTTCATTTTTCATGAATATCCCAAAGCATTTTTTAAGTGCAGATATGAATTCAACGCCTCTGATACAAAAATCTCCAAGAGCAATGCGATGTCACCCTGTATGACTAAAATATAATGAATGCATAACAAAGCTTTATACAGTTTTTTCCCTTCTTTTTCCTGCAGTCCTACAATCAATAACACAGACATATCAATTTGCGCAAGAGAGTCTTGTCCAGGGCAAACACTCCCTCTAGCATTTAAACAAACCTCCACTGGGAGTCGTTCTCCCAGACTCCCCTGGGGCTGGGACACACCAGTGCCAGACCATACTGCACTGCTGGGATCCATCTCCTTCACGCCCGCAGTGCTTAAAGCAGCAGAGAGGGAGGGTGGCACGTAAAAGCAGAGAGAAAAAACACGCACACACATAAGGGAGCACGCTCATTTCTGCTGCCACTGTTGTGTTTGCCTCCAACCACTCGGTCGGGGTTGAGATATTCAAATTAATGAATGAGAGTGAGGGAAGTGAAAAATGAAAAATGTGCTGGGAGAAACTCTGACTTTGACTAATGCTGGTAATTGGAGGGAAACATATAGAAATGCAGTGGGCATGTATTAGCAAATGAATGTGGGGAGGAAAAAAAAGACCTTTCCGGGTGTTGGTCTCATTACTTGCTGCATCTTTGTAGTCAGGACAAAGAAAGTTGCAGTGCAGACACAAAATTGTCCCCCCACAATCCAATGCTCTGGGATTGTGCAGCTGCTCACGGCTAGCCGCTGTATTGTCAGTTCATCAAGTGTGTTAAAGCTGCACTGCAGCCGATATCGTCTGCTAGAGTGTTATGATCTTATAGCCTCGTCTGATTTATCTGCTGTCTGGCTGCAGCACTCTCCTGTGTGTTTAGGTGCTAATTAGAGTACAACATACACCATCTCTCAGTCAATCACAGACACACACACACACACACACACACACACACACACATGGCCACAGACAGTCTCATTGGTGATATAGACAGTGTTTCAAGAGATAAAAGAAGAGAGAAAAAAGTAGGTGTTGCACCAAAAGAGAGCCTTAAATTACTGGTAACATGTCACACAAGGCTTACCACCCTCCATCAAACACACCCACACAAACATAACCATACACATAATGGGCTATACGGTGCACTTTACACACACACACAGACACACGTGCCTATATTGAAAAAAAAAAACAAGCTTGATTCCTCTCTCCACTGCTTGCTTTTTTCCCCCTATCCTGCTTGTCATTTTTACATTTAAAAAATTTAAAGACCCCCCTCCACTAACTCCCCTAACCCCCTCCCAATGCTCCTCCATGCCCCCCTCCCCTCTGATCGCCACAGTTCAGTATGTCCAGTAATCCTGGATGCCTCTGAGGAAGAACTGCACCGAATCACTCCATAAATGTATGAGTGTCCAAAATGAAGAGGAGCTGAGAAATGTGTGGGCAGTGGGCTGGGAAGCATGTCCGAGCTTACTAACAGGATGGGGGAGGGGGAGGGTTGTCGGGGAGGGCACGTTGGTGGAGGTGGTGGGGGAGGAGGGGGGGGGGGGTGAGTCTAGGTGGGGTAGAGCTGTAAGTGGTTGAGTGGGTGGTTGTGGGGGGGGGGGTGTATAGGGAACAAGGAAGATGGTAGATGCTCACAGAGGAGGGTGTCAGACTCTGCAGCACCAGAGAGTTGGGTTTGTTTGTTTTGGTTTTTTTTTTTTTGGGGGGGGGGGGGGGGCTTTTTATATTTTGAGCATGTGATTTAAGACTACCTCTGCGTTTTGTTTTTTTTTTCTTTTTCGTTTTATCCAGCCTCCTCATCCGAACATTGCAGGCAGCAGAACAGCTGGGATTAAATGCCCTCCTTACACTTATAGGTGTTACACACGTTTATTTGTAATTCAATCAGATGTTTAACCTTCGCTGTACTCGAGTGTATGATGTGCTGAGTCTGACATCAGGAGGAGGGAAAGTTTTCTCTCTCCCTAAATAGGACTCGGATACATGAGCACATGAGTTACTGTATAAGTCAATAAGCATTCTGTACTTGCAGAAACTTAAAATGTGTGGTTAGAACTAGGAACCAGTATATTTTTGTGTCCAGTTATATTTCTTTTCCCAAATTCAATCAGCAAACTGATTGAATTAATGGGATTTCTCCATTAAAATTATGTCTCACCACATTCCTGTGCAGGAATTACGAATATTTGGACACATACAAATACAAACTACATCCCTAGGTTTAGACATATAAACTGCTTAGTAAGGAAGAACTCAACGTTTGGGTTTAAATCTACCCTTTCATAATGTTGCAGTCTAATGTTACAAAATAAAATTTGTTATGAGATTTATCAGCAGAGGTTTTACATGCACTTATTCACAGAGTCTATAGAAGTCTGGAAGGTAATATGAGTTGCTGTCTGTTTATCAGTGATTTCAGTTCAATTCAGTTTTATTGATATTTTATTTATAACAGTCACCTCAAGGTGCTTTATATGGCAAGGTGCAGATCCTACAGTATTAAAGAGGAAACTCCAACAGTCAGATGACCACCTATGAGCAAGTACTTGGTGACAGGGGGAAGGACAAACTTCCTTTTAACAGGAAGAAACTTCAAACAGAACCAGACGGACCCAGAGGACAGACATCTGGGCACCTGCCCCATCTGATTGGGGTGAAGGGAGGAAGACAGAACAAAAACACACTGTGGGAGAGAGCCAGATATTAATAATAACTCGTAATTAAATGCAGAGAGATGTATAGATGCACAGAGAGTTTAAAAAAATTATTGAATAAGAAACTCTCAGTGCATTATGGGAAACCGAAACAGCCTAGACCTATTGCATAGGGAAAAATATCCCTTGTACCTACCATTAGTCTGAGTCTGAGAGTGAAGTGCTCTGTTGGGGTGATATGTTACTATAAGATAGATCGAAGTTTTTTTTAATTAATTCATTAATTTTTTGTTGTGGGGGTTGTTTTTCAGCATTAACAGGGATAAATGAAGGAAAAGATCTGTGAGTCTTTCTCTGGGAACGTTTGAGCATCAAACACGGAATTTCTGGTGAACTTTGTACTTTTTCTGCATCAGCTTGTGATGGAAAAGTTTTGATTTATATAAAGAAAAACACAAAAATTAGGCCCAAAGGCATATTTCATCATATATTGGCAGTTTCCCTAAGCAAATAAGTAAGTCCATTGTTTATGTTTTTATTGTGGAGGAAACATATCTGTCTTCTAAACACTGGAGGGCTGCGTCCGTTGTTTCCCTTCTGAAATCTAAAGCCATGTGTTTGACTGTTCAATAGGCCAAACTGGCTACAGCCTTTGTAACAGCATGTTGCAGAATGTTGGAAATGTATATATAGCTGAATATTGATGCCATTTCCAGGCTTTCCAGGCTGAGCAGCATCATCTGCTGAATGCTGATAGCTGGAAGTTTGCATTTGCAACTGGCCCCGGGATCTGACCCAACACAAAGGTAAAGCACTACTTTGTCACTTTTCCACTTCTCCAAAGCTGTGATGACTCCTAAGAAGGATACTTGTAGGTCACAGGTGAAGTAACTCAGCCAGGTTTTAGTGATTCGTATTGAGTTGGATGGAATCAATACAAATTAATAATGATAGAGCAAGTGGATAGTCATATGTGTCCATGTAGAAATCCATATGTGTTAGATGCAAAGGTCAATAGAGTTTATACAGCTTGCGGCTGAAAAGAAGAGACTTGTTGAGCTGCACTTTAAGTGCCAAAGTCTTGACTTTATCAAGGCTCAAGGTCAAGGTGAGCCACTGTGCTTATTGCTCCCTTGGCATCCGTCTCCACTACCGCTATGCCTCTCCTCGTCCTCTCCTCGTCCTCTCCTCGTCCGCTACTTGTCCTCTTTTCACGTTCCTCAGTCTGTTCGGAATGATGCACATTTGTTCCTCCCGTCACATCCTCGCAGCTCTTCCCTCATCTATTCTCTCTGTTGTGTGTCCCCCTGTTCAGCCCCCCTGAACCACCCTCTCTCTTCTTCCCACTCTTGGGATGACTTTAAATGACTTCAGGGAAAGTTATTTGGAGTTCAGGTAGAGTTCAGACGCAGACCCGGTACCCTCTCTCTCTTCTCCCTCCACTTGTCTAAGCCGACACGTGAAAGTATCCCTCAGCTTCCTCTTGACATGGGATCAGCCTGGAAGCTCAAAGCCCCCAGAATGGCAATCGTAATTCAGTCCCCTGTGGCTCGGACTTTGTGTTTGATCAAATAGGCTGCTGTGTCTATGTTTGACATCGGGCTCACTTGTGTTTAATGGAATTTTCTTTTGCTTTTTAGCATGGGTAGATTATGAGAAAATGGGCCCTTGAGTAACATGTAAAAAGGCTCCCTGCCACCTACAAAGGAACAAGACACTCAATCTGAAAGAGAGTTTTCCACTCGTTTGTTGTTTCCTTTTAATCATTTTGCATCTCTTTGTTGTTGTTGCTCCTGTATGCTCAAACTCTTTAGCCATTTTGAGCTTGCGGACTTTCTGGTCTCCCCTTTCAGCTTTTTGCATGTCTTTCCTGTCATTTTATTTGCATAGTTTCTTTGGGCTTATACGCAGTTTTGTCATATTTCTTTGTAGTTGCTCCGATTTTATGTGCAGTCTTTTTCTTTGCTTTACATCCTGCAGATGTTTTGCATCTCTTTGTAATCATCAGCTTTCATTCTGTTGTTGTTTTGTACTTTTCTTGTTCTTCTTGTTGTTTTTTGCATTTTGTGTTTTTTCTTTTACTTGTTGCAAACCATTGTAGTTGTTTTCGTACCTAGTTTCATTACTTTGTATATACTTTGCATCTTTTTCTAGTTCTTTCATTCTCGTTTATAGAAGTTATGTTGTTTTTCATCTCTTTTAAGTCATTTTTTTTCTTTATGCATTGAAGTTTTGTGTCACTTTAGTCATGATGCATGCTTAGTCATCCAGGTAAGGAAATCCCAGCTGATTCTGTCCATCTGCATGCAGCGTTTTCAGTGGGAGAAACATTCCATCAGTGTTCCAAGTGACTTCTTCAGTCTCAGATGACTGCAGGTTTCAGTACATTTGCATAATGACCAAAACTAGTGTCACTGACTAACAATGGGCTGTGAGCCCAGACAACAAAAGACACCTTTCAGTCTGTCATGAAACTGTGTTGCTTGGAGACCTGGATTGTAAGTGTTTCTGTCTCTAAAAGTGTTGTTTAAATGTGCTATAAGCTATAAGTAAAATAGACATTACAGTCATTTCATTGTGAGGTATTACAGTCTATCTAGCTATCTAGAGATATATAGAGATATAGATCATAGACGTAGCGATACCGAATGACAGTAACATCAGGAAGAAGGAACTCGAGAAGCTGGAGAAGTACCGAGGGCTCAGAGAAGAGCTCAAGAAGATGAGGAGGGTGAAGGTGACGGTGGTCCCAGTGATAATCGGAATCGGAGCACTAGGTACAGTGACTCCCAAGCTAGGCAAGTGGCTCCAGCAGATCCCAGGAAGAACATTCGAGATGTCTGTCCAGAAGAGCGCAGTCCTAGGAACACCTAAGATACCGTGCAGGAAATTTATGTTTATATATATATATATATATGTATGTATATGTATGCGGCGGGGTGTGGTTCATGGCACAGCTGCGGGGGAGGAAGACACTGAAAATGCAGCATGCAGATGTACAGAATCATCTCTTTGAGGTCTCACTTTAGTCTTTTTGTGTCTCTTTTTTTTATTCTGCATCTTTTTTCAGGGATTTTATACCCCTTCATTGTTGTTTTGTGTCTATGCATTTTTTGCATCTCAGCTTTTTTGTTTTTATCTAATAGATTTGTGTCTCCTTGTCTGCGATTTTTTTCTTTTTCCTTCTCATTTTCCTGTCTTAGTCTTTTCCTTAATCTTTCCCTGTTTCTTTGTGGCTTTGTGTCCATCTACAGTGCAATTTGTGTATGTTTTTCCATCAACAGTTTGCAGGTGAATCGGGGCCTTCAGGCACTGCTGTCGGGCAAAGAATTTCAGCTGAACTTAAGAAAACTGGGCAAGCTGATTTAGTTGAGGCTAGAGATAAAGAGAGGCTGACTCCTGTTTAAAGCTTCCTCTCTCGGCAGATTCATACTTACACTACTCCACATCTTATCAATGTTAAGCCAATTCAAATACAAATATAAAACCTTGAGATACAGGTGCTTTTCTGTGCAACCAGAGAGTGGTCAAACTAATTCTGAATAGCCTGAATAAATCTTACAGATGCCCCAGATGCAGACAACGCAATCAGGAAGCCCCAATTTCTACATAGCACTTTATTTATCCAGTCCAAAAATGTTAGCAGTTATATCATCTGTTGCATGAACCCTGTGACCCTCAGCAAGCTGGTTCAGTAACTGATGCTTTTTAAGGAAATAATGAATCTGGAATTCACAGAAAAGAAAAAGTTTAATAATGAAATCATGAAACTTTAATAGAGCACAGTGCCGGCAAGAAAGACTAATATACAGTACATATGCATAACATGATCAGTTGCTACGTGGAACAACATGACAATGGGATAAGTCATGTGTGTAATTGAAGATCCAGCACCTCAGCGTGTTATGAGGAGCCTCAGTGGCCTTTTGTTTTTTTGTTCTGGCAAAGCTCGTCCTTGCCTCCTAGTGGTCAAAGAGGTTTTTGCACCTATTGGAGCGAGCCGCACATGTGGGTGAGGATTGTACTTTTGGATGACGCTGCTTGGGGCCTGTCTGTCTAGTCCACAGGCGTCCTGTAATCTGTCTGACACGCGCAAGGCCCCCAGTGACTCTCTGTTATTAGCCCCATTAGACGGCTTGGGACGAAGCTGAATTTTCATTAGCTCGGGTGAATTTGTGCGCAGGCATGTACACTTGCACATGCATGGGTGTGTGTGTGTGATGAGTGTGTAATCTGTCTGACACCAGCCAGCCACGAGGGAGAGACACTTGAGGGCTGAAGGATAATACCTCACAGGACAGAGAGAGCAACCTGGAGTGACTGGAAGCCTGTGGTGTTTTGACGTATTTTACAATTGCTTGTTGGTAAATTACTCAATGGATGTATGACACATGGTGGGCACATTTAAGTGGATCTGTAAGATCTCTGAGGTCTCCCAAGCTGCCATCTGAGTGCAAAGGTACAACTCAAGATGCAGGCTAACTTTATTTACTGCATTTCCTATTCAAGTCAGGCCTCTAATTCCGCAACATTCTCTTCTCTCTCAGCCATATCGTCCCATTCCACACTCATTTGTTGCCCCTCTATCATATCACAGTGCATTTCCCAACCAATAAACGGAGGCACTCTTCTGTAGAAATGTATTTATCTTTCACATAAACTCCATTCTGGCTCCACTGGTCCAGTAGCTCTCTCTGGCACTTAATTTCTATTAATGGTTCTGCAACTGGCACTCGAAACCAATCCACTGCTAGTCGGGCCGAGCGGGGAGCACATATGAGGAAATATGCAAAGGCAATTATCCTCTGTGATGTGCATAACTGCAACTGCTAATGCGCCTCTGCTCATTGTGTGTTGTAGGAAACAATGTGAACTGGTGGCCGCCTGCATGCATACATTAGCCGTGATGCAGAAGCTGACGTGGAGGGTGGCAAGTATGTCAGCTACATAAGTGTGACATTAGTCATGTTGCATTGTTGTTACCAGTGTAATGGCTTTCTGGACAAATGAACGCAAGGAGTGGCCGCACAATTATACAGAAGTACACACACACACACACACCTGGTCTCTATCAGTGCAGCACAGCAGCACGCCAA
This sequence comes from Aulonocara stuartgranti, assembly GCF_965226115.1. NCBI lineage: Eukaryota > Metazoa > Chordata > Actinopteri > Cichliformes > Cichlidae > Aulonocara > Aulonocara stuartgranti. Next base: position 5,137,505 of record NC_138957.1, on the reverse strand, counting down.
CTCGCGATAATAATCATCATCAGCATTGTAAAGCTGAGTAGCTTGTAAAGGCTTGTCTTGTTTTTTTTCTCTGAGAGCAACAGTGTTTCTCTCACCGTACCATTGTTCCTGGAGAGTCCTCCAATATCTTGCTCAGCTGTCAGTTATAGATTTAACACAGCTCACTGGGACGGTGACAAGAGGCCAATAATAGGCTCCTGGGCATGTAAAGCCTCCATCTGCAGAGGAAACACTGAGCAAATAAACCCCGAGGAGCAGACACAAATACACAACCCTATTAGAGCTGCTGTAATTACACCGAGGAGTGTGTTCACGCACACCGAGGTGTGTTAAAGTTTTATAGCGTGAGGTCAGTGATGAGGTGGACTCAGATATGATGGGATGAGGCCTAATAGGGTGTTTTATAGGTACCATGTGTGCGGTTTTGTCTTGTGCGTGTGATGTCTTTGGGAGTGTTTGTGAATAGATATTTCCTATAGATGCCCGCTCGGTGTGTGAGTTTGCCTGCATCTTCAGCAGTACAGTGATTTTTTTTCTGTTCTCTAGCATGCCGTCATGCTTATCAGCTGCCTTCAGATCTCTGCAATTCACTTAAATGTTATGGATGGGAGCCGAGTCCCTGGATCGCGTCCTGTCTTTGTGAAGATACAACTCGCATGCACTCTCACACGTACAAACCTCCTGACCCTGCCTGATATGAAGTTTACCAGTCTCTCTCTCAGGTGGAACTCTGAATTCCTGTCACACTCTTTGCTCGATAAGCTTGTGCTTCTTTTACTAGACATCCATCAAGTGCTGTAAAACCAACCCCGACATAATCTCTTGTTTTTCACTTCAGTTTTCTTCCAAGGACAGCAGCCAGAGAAGGAAATGCTTATTGTAGCCGTGGCAATAGAGACAGGTACCTCTTCCTCCAGTGAATGTTCAAACAGTGACTTGTCTGTCAGATTCTTTTGCTTTGTCGAGTCCAACAGTAATCAATGTAGCAGTATGGAAAGTGGGTAAAAGAAGCAGAGAAAGTGAGCAATGTTTCCACAGGAGACACTGAACATTCCTTTTGAAAGTAAAGCAGAATGCATGTTAAATTAATTGCAATGTTCTTCTTCTTTCTAAATGTATATGCTGTACAATGCACTTGTGCGTAGAGTTGTGGTTTAAAGCAGGTCTAAGGGGAATGAAATTCCAGCCAGTGAGCTTCATCCCAGGGCTAAATTACACAAGCCAGCCATGATTTCATGCTTCGCTACATTACTTCTCCCTTTTTCGCTGCACCCTCCCCTCCTCTCTCTGTCTCATTTACCTCTGCTTTAACCCCGCATGGATCTTATCTGGTTAAAGAGCAAAAAGAGGTGAACCACACAGCCGTGCGGCATGAATATTTCATCTGTGTTTGGATTACCATTTTCTCCAAAGATTCATTGTTCTATGTATAATACATGGCGCGTCGCACCTCAGCTCCTAGATCATAACCCCTGCCTTTCTAATCACAGGCGAGGCATGCCCTCACCTAGCCAGCCATGCCAACACGTGTGTGTGTGTTGTGTGTGTGTGTGTGTGTGTGTGTTTGCATCAACATGTCCAAGTGTGAATCAGGAGGGTGGTTTATGTGTAGGTGGATAACAGTGCATATAATGACAGGCCTGTATTTTATATATGGACTCATTTGTTTTTGTGTGCATGAGGAGAGGGGTTACAGCAGGGCTAAGACCGGCTCATCTTTCACACACACACACGCACACACACACAAAAACACTCCTCCACCCTCTGGCTGGATTAGATGATGAGGTGGGAGAGTAAGTGAGATTGGAAGGGAAAGAAAAAAAATGTGTTTGGTAGGAGGAAGAAAAAGAGTGAGTAACAGATTAAGAGTGAATTTGAGTCTTTTGGCTCCTGGCTCGGCTCCAGCTTTAAGTTGCGGCTGTAATATTCTTTCAAATGATCTACCTCCTGTTAGATATACTGTAGTGTGTGTGATCTTGCCAGCCCACACCATTTGGCTGTCTGACGGCTCGCTTCTCCCTTCATCTCCTCCCATCTTTCCATCGCTAAATGAGCACTGAATAGAGCGGTGGGTGAGGCTGTATAGATTTGAATCGTTCACTCGGTGGGTGTTTGATGGAGAAAATGGGTGCGCGAGCCATTCTGACCTAAAGTGCCCGTATCTCTTCAGAGCCTCAGAAATGGGCTCTTTTAAATGTATAGTTTCTCCAAAATTACCATACAAATAATTCAAAAGAGTGAAGCAGTGAATATTTCAAGAATGTGTGACCTAGATATATCTGTAAAATTTAAGAGCATTTAACGTTAGCACATTTGCGCACATGCATGTGTGTGCGTGGCAAAAGTGGCGTAATGTCACTCGCTCTGAAAGGTTTGCATGCTGATCAAGAAGACAATTAATCCTACTTACTTTATAATCGGTTGTCTAAGGTTATTTTGATTTAAATCTAACCTAAATATGACCTTACCCTAACCTCAAACCAAGTCTTTATACTGGAATTTAATGAATCCTGAATTAGACTTTAAAGATTTACTCTTTGTCCCCTTCAGGAAGTTGTGTCCCCAAGATATGATCATGTAACCAGGTGTAGGTCCCCACAATATCAGTAATACAAGTGCACATACACACACACAGTATACACTTTTAAAGTGTGATGAGAGTTGTGATCTTGCATCGCTTGCCATCGCATTTCTACAAACTCTGCAAACATTCAAAAAGTTGCTTACATGATTCCACCTCCTAGTCACACACATGGATTTAATTTGATGTGTTTTATTTGTTTTCATTCATCCAGATATGAATTAAAGCCTCAGGGAGATCATATTTTAACGTATCAAGCAGAACTGTTGTTGATTCACATGTTTAAGCAGCACATTAAAATTTAGTGTTTTTCACCATCCTCAATTAGCACAATTTGTCTGTTACATCAATAGACAAAAAGCGGATTTAGGAATTTAGGAAAAGAAAACTTTCATTATTACTCTGGAAACCAAAGCATTTACCTTTTTGCCCATCAAATGCTGATGAAGGCTCCAGCAGATGAAAGTTAGTGTCGTGGACTACTTTGAATTAGACTCTGTCTTTGAGCTGACTGTTGTTTGTTTGTGATGGCGAAAAGCTCGTAGCATTTGTAATCAAACCCCCCCGGGACCACCTGTCTTGGTGTGGCTCTTCAAGCTGCTGTATGCAAAGTATTTGTTTTATACTTTGCTCTTCTTGTTCTTTCCTTTGTGCGTATCGTGAAGAATGGTGGGCTGAGCTTTGACTGCCGTGTTCAGTTTCCCGCGGTACGGAGTGGTAGTTTTAGAAACCTGCGACGTGCTGAAAGCTGTTATTGTGCAGTTGAAACTAAGTCATAAAAGACAAACAATCCACCTGGGAAATATCAATTTAAAGCTCTAGAATTGTGGCCCTCCAGTTGCCTTGAGCACACCTTCAAGTTTGTTGATCTTCATCTCCCTTTGCTGCAGTCATCTCAAATGTCAGCACAGCAAAATCAATAAAAAAGACCGCCATTTAGGAAGGAATATATCCTTTGTTTTGATTGTTCAAGGGATGGTTATTTTTAGCCACATCATACAAAGCTGGTTTTGTAGTACTGGTAATGGCAGTAAAGGAACCATTAGATTCACAGTGACCGATTGCAGAGACTGGTATCTCATTCTGCCATCTCTTATCCTTCTTCATCATGCCCCTCTTCCTGTCAGACTTTAATGATCCTGTGTTTCCAGGATCATTGAAGTCAAACATGTGGAGTCCAAGGCTCTACAGTATATTTTAGAACATGACCTCATATGTTCAATTCAATTCAATTCAATTTTATTTATATAGCGCCAAATCACAACAAAAGTCGCCTCAAGGCGCTTCATAGATACAGAGAAAAACCCAACAATCATATGACCCCCTATGAGCAAGCACTTTGGCGACAGTGGGAAGGAAAAACTCCCTTTTAACAGGAAGAAACCTCCGGCAGAACCAGGCTCAGGGAGGGGCGGCCATCTGCTGCGACCGGTTGGGGTGAGAGAAGGAAGACAGGATAAAGACATGCTGTGGAAGAGAGACAGAGGTTAATAACAGATATGATTCAATGCAGAGAGGTCTATTAATACATAGTGAGTGAGAAAGGTGACTGGAAAGGAAAAACTCAATGCATCATGGGAATCCCCCGGCAGCCTACATCTATTGCAGCATAACAAAGGGAGGATTCAGGGTCACCTGGTCCAGCCCTAACTATATGCTTTAGAAAAAAGGAAAGTTTTAAGCCTAATCTTAAAAGTAGAGATAGTGTCTGTCTCCCGAATCCAAACTGGAAGCTGGTTCCACAGAAGAGGGGCCTGAAAACTGAAGGCTCTCCCTCCCATTCTACTTTTAAATACTCTAGGAACAACAAGTAGGCCTGCAGAGCGAGAGCGGAGCGCTCTAATAGGGTGATATGGTACTACAAGGTCATTAAGATAAGATGGGGCCTGATTATTTAAGACCTTGTATGTGAGGAGCAGGATTTTGAATTCAATTCTGGATTTAACAGGAAGCCAATGAAGGGAAGCCAAAACAGGAGAAATATGCTCTCTCTTTCTAGTCCCTGTCAGGACTCTTGCTGCAGCATTTTGGATTAGCTGAAGGCTTTTCAGTGAGTTTTTTGGACATCCTGATAATAATGAATTACAGTCGTCCAGCCTGGAAGTAATAAATGCATGAACTAGTTTTTCAGCGTCACTCTGAGACAGGATATTTCTAATTTTAGAGATGTTGCGCAAATGGAAGAAAGCAGTCTTACATATTTGTTTAATATGTGCGTTGAAGGACATGTCCTGGTCAAAAATGACTCCAAGGTTCCTCACTGTGTTACTGGAGGCCAAGGTAATGCCATCCAGAGTAAGAATCTGATTAGATACCATATTTCTAAGATTTTCAGGGCCGAGTACAATAACCTCAGTTTTATCTGAATTAAGAAGCAGAAAGTTAGCGGCCATCCAGGTCTTTATGTCTTTAAGACATTCCTGCAGTTTAACTAATTGGTGTGTGTTATCTGGCTTCATGGACAGATAGAGCTGGGTGTCATCTGCATAGCAGTGAAAATGTATGCTATGTCTTCTAATGATACTGCCTAAGGGAAGCATGTATAATGTAAACAGAATTGGTCCTAGCACTGAACCCTGTGGAACTCCATAATTAACCTCAGTGTGTGAAGAGGACTCTCCATTTACATGCACGAATTGGAGTCTATTAGATAGATATGATACAAACCACTGCAGCGCAGTACTTGTAATACCTACAGCATGTTCTAATCGCTCTAATAGGATATTATGATCAACAGTATCGAACGCTGCACTGAGGTCTAGCAGGACAAGCACAGAGATGAGTCCACTGTCAGAGGCCATAAGAAGATCATTTGTAACCTTCACTAAAGCTGTTTCTGTGCTGTGCTGAGCTCTGAAACCTGACTGAAACTCTTCAAATAAACCATTCCTCTGCAGATGCAGATGCATATGTGTCTTGCTCTTTTCTTTTCCTTTCTGGATGAAAGTCTCACTGTCCTCTTAGTCTAGTTTCTTGCAACTAGAACAGTAACTGAACCATCCATTCTAAGCAGTAGGTTAATTTTCATGAACTTCAGTATCCAGGTTATGATTGGGGTTTTGAAGGATCCCATGTTTAGTTTTACTCATATTACAGTTGGGTGATCTTCATAATGTTACCCCGTGAGATCCTCAGTAATGACATCATTAGCACTGGGGGTAGGGTGTGGACATGCCATCATTGAGGTAGCATTTATTTATTTAACCTCCATAATGCATTCTTTACATAATAAATACACACACACGTTTTCATATCTTAGTGAGGGCATCTCACTGACATAATTCTTTCTCGAGCCACTTACCCTAACAGTAACCATCGAAAATGAGTGCCTAAACCTAATCCTCAGCCTAAACGTAATCGTAACCTAACTGTAATCGTGACACTAAAACCACATTTTGAGCGTTAAAAAAAGGCCTTCAATGGGGCATTTCCCCCCATAAATGACTGTTAGTCCCCACAAGTATATTCACATGCCAATTTTCTGTCCTCACAAAGATGTCTAAACATGTACACACACATACAACAAACCACACACTAATATTTCTGATGCAGGAGACAGAGAGAGGGAGATACTTGGGACTTTTTACCACCTTTTGCCATTCAGAGAAAAAACATACGCTATACCAATGGGAGACACTTGTTCACATACAACAGGTGCAACAGATGAGGAGCTAAAGCAGTATTAAGTCACAAATCACATTTGCCTTCCTCTTTCTCACTTCTTTTGTCTTCTTTTTTTGTTTGCTTTAGGCCTGTAGTTCTACTACTAACTCATTCAATCCTTTGTTGTGTGTGTGAAGGGGCCATCCACCTCTCTTCCAGTCTGCACCAACAAATGCACATATCTTGTGACTAAAAATGTCAGGTAGGAGACAAGCATTTCTGCAAATGTACAGTTTTTGTTCTAATCTAAAACCAAACCCTAAGACAGAAAAAAACTCCTGCTGTTTTCTTTCGTTTTGAAATGACAAGTCCAAGATTGCAAATGTTATATGCAGTGACGACGACAAGAAACTATAGTGAAAAAGGTTCATTTTGCTATCTGATATCAATCTTTATTTACAGAATTAAAGAGTAAAACGTTTTCGCTCCTCATCATTCCCAGGGTTGTCCATCAGTACAGACCTGGCATGTACACATTTGATCCTGAGTTCTTTGTTCTGGTTCTCACTGTGGACGTCTATTCAGGCAATTTTTCAGCATCCGTTTTGTGTCACTTCAATGTTTTGTGGTGCTTTTTGTGTTACTGGATGTCTGATTAAATTGCCAGTTTTTATTGCAAATTATGTTGGAACCTGTGCTAACAGCACAAAGCAATCAGTAACCACAAAAAGTATTATTTGTACAGGCACATGAATAACCAGATTTCTCTGTGCTTGATTCAACTTCACAACCGGGATAATGCTGCATATTTAAACAGAGATATTATAGATTTTAAAGTTGATGGTTTATAACCTGCTGGTGTTATATTTCTAATTCACTCTGTAAAGGGTATTTTTCCAGTCGGTTGGTCTTTTTTTTCCCACATAGCAGATACTGGTCCTGCTGGTGGGTTAACGATCTTCTACGGTCCTGTTCAGCTCTCCTAGAGTAACTGCCTGTCTCAAGGAATCTCCTCCATGCTCTTGAGACTGTGCTGGAAGACATTGTTTCAATCCTGTCCCCCTAGTGCACCTGTTTTTAATTTCATTAACACGAAACCGATTAACAACCTTACGGCTAGGGTATATCCCAGAAGTTTAATTGACTTGATGCTAGGGCTGGGCCATATTATACTGTTTACGGTAATACCGGTATAATGTTAGGCAACGATAGGAAAATGAAATATCGCAATAGAATATGAGTAAAACGCGCATGCGCAGTGCCTTTGTTTTCATACGCACATGGCCGATTGTTGAGTGAAACAGATGAACCAGAATTGGTTTGTAAAAATGGTGCAACTTCAGTGATGTGAAACTGGTTTGGTGTTTGTCCGTCAGATACACGACAAAGCACATTTTTTTGCAGAACATCCAAGCGGCCGTCGTTATTGTCATATTTGTCGGACTAAGATGCTCTTAAATCTGGGAGTAATCTGGGTCCTAAACACTGCAGCATCACTGAGAGTTAAAAACTGTCTAAATTCTTTCATCTTTAATAAAACGATCAGCATTGCTGCTTTACCAGGTGTAACTATGAAGTTTAACTTCCAGGTGTAACATGTTGACTCATGTGTGTATCAGCCACTAGATGGCACTGTGTTGCTGCAATGTGTGTAACTCACTGGCGAGCAAGAAGCTCCAGAGGAAATGGAGAAGTAGAGGAATAAAGTGGAATCGGAGCAGAGAATGGTGTGTGCGTGCAGTTAATAAGAAGCTCGGTATATAAACAAAAACAAAACATGGTGTCAGAGTAGCGGTCTTCTACGCAATCCCTCGCCGTCGGACAGCGCAGACATGGAGGCTTACGGCGTTCCCACACCGCGTATGGATTGGGACTCCAGCAACCTGCCCGAGGCATGGCGGCGTTTCAAGCAGCACGCCGAGCTAATGTTCGCTGGTCCTCTTCGGGGGAAGGAGGAGGCAGATAAATGCAGCTACCTTCTTCTATGGGTCGGTGAGAAAGGACGGGACGTCTACAACACGTGGACACTCACCGCAGACGACTCCCGAAAGCTTCAGACGTACTACGATAAGTACACTGATTACATCATACCGAAAGCTAACCCAATCTACGCCCGATATAAGTTCCATGAAAAGATGCAGGGTGAAAATGAGACACTTGAACAGTTTATTACGGAATTGAAACTGCTTGCTAAAGACTGTGGGTACCCAAATACAGATGAAATGGTCAGGGATCGCATCGTATTTGCCACTAACTCGCCACACGTCCGAGAAAAGCTACTCAGCCAAGGCGCAGAGCTCACGCTAGAAAAAGCTATAGATATAGCACAATCACACGAGCTAGCAAAGCAACAGCTAAAAACTATGGGTCACTCCAGGGGCCAAGAAACTGTGCACGCCATCGGCAGGAAATCGCACAGACAAGAATATCAAACAAGAAGCGTGAGACCAAAAGAACACGCTAATGCAACACTAAAAACGTGCAGCTATTGTGCCGGACAACACAGTAATGAAGACACCTGCCCAGCAAAAGGGAAGCAATGTGCAAAATGCAAGAAAAGGAACCATTTTGCAAGAGCATGCAGGTCAAGACTCCCTTCGCAGACAAAAACCCACCTCAAATCAGTACACACTGTGAGAGAGAACATAGAAATGTCAACTATGGACACAGATAAGGACCAAGACTGTTTCTACAATGATAGCATCACCATAGAAAATGAAGGAAGAAATGATGAGCAAGCATATGCAGACATGCAGCTTGGTTCCCCCCCACAGACAGTGAGGTTTAAAGTTGACACTGGGGCGCAAGCAAACACAATTCCAGCTAACATGTTCCAGACACTCTTCCCACATGTGACACTGAAGCCTGTCACACACAAGCTCACAGATTACAGGGGACACTCACTCAGCGTTGAAGGGAAATGCCAGTTAAAATGCAAACACAAAGACAAGACCTGCACGTTGGAATTCCATGTTGTTAACACAAGCGCCCCACCTGTATTAGCAATGAAAGCTTGCCGTGACCTTAACCTGGTAAGGATCGTGATGGCGGTGACGGAGGAAAGAGGCAAGACAACCAACAGTTCACAGGCAATACTAGACGAATATGCAGACGTATTCAAAGGGATAGGAGAATTTCCTGGTGAATGCAGTTTCCATGTAAATCCAGACGTTGCACCCACAGTCAGCCCACCTCGTCGGATTCCCATCGCTCTGCGAGCCCGACTCAAAGACGAGCTCGACAACATGGAAAGGAACCAAATCATATGCAAGGTCACAGATCCTACGGACTGGGTGAATGCACTTGTTGTCGTGGAAAAACCCAAGACGGGCAGACTCAGAGTATGTCTGGACCCCAGATCCCTCAACAAGGCTATACAAAGACCCCATTACCCTCTACCCACCTTAGAGGATGTCACCACAAAACTTGCTGAGGCCAAGTATTTCAGTGTTTTGGACGCCAGATCAGGCTACTGGGCCATTAAGCTAAGCCACGAATCATCTCTGTTAACCACATTTAATACTGTGTTTGGCAGGTACCGCTTCCTTAGGTTGCCATTCGGCATAATCTCAGCTCAGGATGAGTTCCAGCGACGCGTGGACGAGACCTACGAGGGCCTGAGGGGCGTGGCAGCCATTGTGGATGACGTACTGGTCTTCGGAGAAACCAAACAGGAACATGACGACAATCTGAGGGCCATGCTGCAGCGCAGCAGAGAGAGAGGTGTAAAACTGAACCCTGACAAGTGCACCATCTGCGTCAAAGAGGTCAGTTACTTCGGTCACACATTGTCACATGAAGGGCTGAAACCAGATCCACAAAAAGTAAAAGCAGTCCAAGACATGGCACCCCCACAGAACAGGGCGGAATTGGAAACAGTGCTGGGGATGGTTAATTATCTAGCAAGATTTGCCCCACACCTGTCAGAGATAAACGCTCCGCTCCGCCAGCTGTTAAAGCAGGACAGTGAGTTTGTATGGGACAAGAACCATGACAGAGCCTTTCAACGAATGAAGGAGCTGATCACTAGAGAACCAGGCCCAGTTCTCTCCTTCTTCGACCCCAAGAAAGCGCTACGACTCCAGGTCGATGCATCCAAAAGTGGCCTCGGTGCTGTGATGCTGCAGGACGGCAAGCCAGTCGCCTACGCATCCAAGTCACTCAACAGCACTGAGCAGAACTATGCCCAAATCGAAAAAGAGCTGTATGCTGTTCTCTTTGGTTGCAAGCGGTTCCACGAGTACATGTACGGTCGACATGTGACCATTGAGTCGGACCACAAGCCACTTGAGTCCATACTCAAAAAAACACTAGCATTAGCACCACCACGGCTACAGAGGATGATACTACAGCTGCAAAAGTACGACATCAGCATCATCCACAAGCCAGGGAAAGACATCCCGGTAGCCGACACGCTCTCCCGGAAATCCATAGAGTTCCACGTCGAATCACTATGTGACGGGATGGATGCGTAGATCCACTCAATCCTCAGCAACATGCCTGTCAGTGATCAGAGACTCTCAGAGATAAGAAACGAAACAGCCCAGGATCCTCAGCTCAACAGCCTGAGAAGGACCACATTGAGTGGATGGCCGGATAAACGGTCTCAATGTCCGCCTGACATTCAGGAGTTTTGGAACCACAGGGATGAGATCTCACTGATAGACGGGATCATGTTTAAAGGAGAGAAAATGATCATCCAAAAAAAGGCTCAGAAAGGACATGATAGAGCGGATTCATTCCAGCCATATGGGCATAGAAAAGAGTAAAAACAGAGCCAGAGACCTTCTGTTTTGGCCAGGCATGGGAAAGCAGATTGAGGAAGCAGTCGGAGCTTGCAGCACATGCCAGGAGAGACAAGCTGCTAACCCCAAGGAACCCCTGTTGTCACATGCAATACCAGAACGACCGTGGCAGGTCATAGCCACCGATCTGTTCACTTGGAACTCGGAAGACTACATCATCATGGTAGATTACTACAGTAGATTCTTCGAGTTGGAAAGACTGCGCAGCTGCACTGCAGAAGCAGTGATCCACAAACTAAAGTCAGCCATTGCTAGGCATGGTATTCCAGAGTCGGTGATTAGTGATAACGGTCCGTGCTATGCTTCAAGTAAGTTTCAACAGTTTGAAAAGTCATGGAGTTTCACCCACACCACTACTAGTCCCCATTACCCACAGAGCAACGGCCTAGCCGAGAAAACAGTCCAGACAGCAAAGAAACTTCTGGACAAAGCCAAAGCGGAACATAAGGATCCCTACTTGAGCCTATTAGAATACCGGAACACCCCTGTGGACAACTTAAAGTCGCCTGCACAACTACTCATGAGCCGGAGACTTCGCTCCATCCTCCCTGCAACACCAAAACAGCTGGCACCCCAAGTAGTTTGCCAGCAAACAGTGCGTGAGAGGAGAGAGGTCTGCCAGCAGCGCCAGCAGACTTATTTCAACAAAGCCGCCCGACCTCTGCCTCAACTATGTCCGGGCACACCGGTCCGGTTCCGGCAACAAGATGGTTCCTGGAAACCAGCTGTGGTCACCAGTTGTGCCGACACGTCCAGAAGCTACAACATAACTACAGATACAGGACAAGTTTATCGCCGTAACCGCCGACACCTCCGCGAAAGCAGGAACAGCGTAGGAGGTGAGGAGTTCATTCAACCAACAGGCATCAACGATAACAGCCCTGTGGTATCTCAGCCCCCGCCTGTGGAGCCCCCTGATAAAGACATTACAACACCTGGATACACGACTCGTTATGGGCGTGTTACTAAACCAAGACAGGTCTTGGACCTGTAATATTGTAGAGGGTGCAGGCGGATCGCTGCCCTAAAAAACAAAAACAAAAGCTGTTTACATGTTTGTTGTTCCAATGATGTCACCAAATACATCTGTTTATTATGGTTGTGATGTAGCCAGTATTGAGTCGAATGCTATGTTATCAATGGATGTGCTCAGGATGTTATTCCTGTAATTTCAGTTGCCTTAGGAATTTTACAAGCCTGAGTTATGTTGTGGTTTTTTTTTTTTTTAAGAAGGGAGATGTAACATGTTGACTCATGTGTGTATCAGCCACTAGATGGCACTGTGTTGCTGCAATGTGTGTAACTCACTGGCGAGCAAGAAGCTCCAGAGGAAATGGAGAAGTAGAGGAATAAAGTGGAATCGGAGCAGAGAATGGTGTGTGCGTGCAGTTAATAAGAAGCTCGGTATATAAACAAAAACAAAACACCAGGCATCCATGAAAACAGAATTTATTACATTTAGCGGAGTTAGAAGTTAGCAGGAAGCTAGCGGAAGTTAGCTCGCTAGTTTCACTAGTTACCTAAGCATGATATTGCATGTTCTGACTGAGAGATTTCTGAAAAAATTCAAACGTACAGCTCTGCTATCATTTCCAACATAAATGAAGACAGGAAACTAAACAGCAGTGACGTTTGTAGGGTTACTGAAGTTGGGCTAGCTAGTATATAATGATGTGCTACGTGATCGCTAGCGACACAGCTATGTTAGCATAACATAAACAGTGAAGCTGGAGGACGAACACTAACACTTTTCCACTTATAAAAGTTAACGTTAAGGTTCCTGATAGTTAGAGACAAATGCAATCGCATGGCAGGATGCTGTAAACGGACCAAACTTCAGTCAGCAGAACAACTGAGATAATCCATCCACAATACAAGGTTAGTCATTAATATACTGCAACAACATGGGAATAGAGCAGCTGCCAGAGAATTCAACATTAATGAATCAATGGTACAGAAGTGGAGGAAGCAAGAAGAATGAGTTTAATAAAGTTTGATTTATCTGACTGCTTTGTTTCGCTTAATGTGCCTTATAATCCTGTGCACCTTATGGTCCGAAAAATACGTACTGCACACTGCAGTTTAATGTTGCAAAGCACCTCTTTTTAACTTCAGTGGATATTATACATGGTTATGCTCAGGATATGTCAGCCCATTTCTACTGGAAATGCCTTTTGGTTAAACTCTCAGCAAAGAATTTGCATTTGCACTGTTACATTTTTATAAAGCTTTAATGTACATAAAAACCAGCTTCTTGTTTAAGTGAAAATGGAAGGTTGTCTTTTTGCGCTAGTAATGTTGTGGAGTTGTATTTTGTCTCGCATCAATTATATCGTCAGTTATATCGTTATCGCAAATTTTCAAATATATATCGTGATAAATATTTTTGGCCCTGTCGCCCTGCTCTACTTGATGCTACATTCTGATTTAAAGTGTTTCTTTTTTTTCTTTTTTTTAAGCAGTGTATTTGGCAGTGTGACTCTGTTCTGGGACTGCACGCCCCTCCAAGATGCATAGGAGCAACAAGAACCTCAGTGCAGAACAGAGCAGGGATTAAATCACAAGAAACCTTGGGACAGGTGCTTCTTTGTTTTATATAACAGTCTATACAAACCATGTGACAGTGGGCCTTGGTTACTTAGATTAGTAATTTTGTTCGCTTTTGTTCTGAGTGTGAGTATGGACATTTGCAAAATGCGCAATAAAAACTATGAACATTTGTTTTTCTCTTTCTTAGGTTTAATATTTACTTCAATCATAATCTAGCAAAAGAGCTAGCCCATATCAAGTCCCCTTCTTTGATTGGAAGTGAAGTGAATACACTCAGACCCTGGCATTAATCTCCTAAGGGGAGACACAGAAGCAGAAAATGACTTATTAAGTAAGCAGCACCATGAGGTTGGGTAAAACGAAGCAAACAAGTAAGTGTCCAAAACTGCAATTATCCCAGTGGCCACTTGAGACTGACTCCAGAAGCAACTCCCATCTTCAGATGAAAATTCACACCATGAAAATAAGAAGTTTGCATCCGATGTACCAGGTACCAGCTATTGTTTTGCATGTGCATAGCTCACTCAATTATTTTAATTTTATTAAGGGTTAAATTTAGTGACTCGGCTTTTTTGACCGAGGTGTGCAGGCAGCTGTTGTTCTCTGTCTCTTTTGAATATGGCCTGCTGCCAGGAATAGCTTGTAAGAACTTTGTTTTCCCAGTTTTTGTGAATTAAACTGTATATTGCTGGTCTGCTACATAATACTGTTTAGTAGATATGAGTGTCACTCGTCACCCCATGCAGTTTATTAACTCCACCCTGTCTTCCAAATATCATCACCTTTAGCTCTAAAAAACTAGCAACTAAAATACAATATTAACAGTTCAGAATGTGCATCTATGCTAGAGATATACTGCAGTTGTATTAATTTGACCCTCAGAGAGAAACTGAAGACATTCGTTTGCATTTTCATTTAAATACAATATGACCGACAGGTGACATAGCGTTGGAGGTGAATCAATTCAAGACGTTTGTCGTATCAGAAGGCGGTAATAATCTGGTTAACTCTAAGGTGCAATATCAATTTCACTTTTCACACTTTACAGTGTTTACTTTGAATTAATTAGTTGCTGAATATTTCCAGTTTTAGTCGGCTTTAATTTCACTTTTAGTTAAAAGCATCAGCTCCAATGTTCATTAAACTAATCTGTCAGCAAATTGTCTTTTTCCTATAAATACATTTCAAATTAAAGACTGCAGCTTAAGGGTGCCATAAGGGCCTTTTCTGATGGGGTTTTACTTTAAGCCCAGCAGGTACTGGAAGATAACTTGAACAAAAATGACTCTCCTATACAGATGGCCACATATCCATTTATATAATTAGACACATGGAAGGCTTAGCCTCTAATTGCAATTTTATATGCACACCTCCTTCTGTATTTGAACAGTATATGCTGCATTACATTCATCATAACATGAACTTACTTCATAAAGTGATTTACCTTTCTGATAATAGTTGTAATATACGTCGGCCCACAACTACGCACACACACACTCACAGCTTTCCGCACTCAATACTTCACCCTGTCAGCCACGACTTGTGTGGTTGGTCTATCAATCAGTGTAAGCTGACAACTATGGCTAATGCTTCCCTTTTATTTAACCATGCTTCATAATTTACCATTAGATTACTGGGTTTAGATCACATACAGCATGTTGTGCTGTTTGTAGTGCTCTGTGACGCATATTTTAAGGCGCCAAATACTCATCATTTTATGACATTCTGAGGCATTTATTAACTACACATACCTTCAGTGCTTTGCATATTTGACATAAACAGTGTCAACATAACACGCTGAACCATGAAAATGCGCTATGCGCAATCTGATTATATTGCTGTTTTTAAGAGCGTAACGCTCAATGTTACCTAAAAGACAAATTTAATACACATGCAGATTCGCTCAATATCATTCATTATATATATAATATAACCATTTGCCACAACATCTGTGAAAAGGCATGTTAACAACTTTGACAGTCACACTCCATAATTGGCAGGCCAGGGCTTGCTTAGTTATTCAGTGATAATGAGAATATCTCTTTCCCCCTCTGGACAGAGCGATGTGCTCACTCTCGCTCTCAGACACACAAAGACACACATACAGTCATGTTTTCAATGGTTTAGAGGACAAAACAGTGGCTTACATTAGTTTCTTTATTATGCTTGTGCCTATTGTCTTTCAAACATATACAGTTAAAGTGGATTTTGATAGTAAATGGTGTGTTCTTAAGTTGCAGTGTGTTTGACCTTTCAGGGCCACCGTAGAAGGCACTAAAACAGCTTCTTTCGCACAGAGAGTGAATTGAGGGGCTGCACAAAAGCCCAGGTTATTTTGAACTATGAATCATGCAAAGCTACTCTCTATAATTATTTACATTATTGAGACCTGCTTTTTGTCCCCGAGGCAAGTTGTTACCCCAAAATGTCACGGTGCTAACAGATTTACTGTGTGTCCACAATACACGAGTAAGACACATTCATATAAAACCATGACTTGCAGATGTTAAACAACAGCGGTGACAGTTCTGCCCAATGCGCCGGCTGGATCGTTGCCAGTGCCAGGGTGAGACTTTACCAAACGCCAGTCGAATTGTGTTCATCTTCTGCAGCAGAGTGCCTGACTTGAGGGGAAAGCACATCGCAAGTTTAACTCCAGAGCTGTGAACTTTAAGCGACCTTTCAGCAGGCTCGGATCTAACATCTTAACTGAGGCGATCTGGAGATGACAGCCCTGCACATCCATCATGAGAACTGCTCAGGCCTGACACACACAAAGGCAGAAACAGGACAGAGTCGGACCCAATAGAACAGAAAATAAGTTAAAATCCGAGTCCCACCGTTTCCCATATGACTTTGCTTTGACTTTGACAATCATACAAAAGCCAAAAGATACGCTTGGAAATATGTCGTCCCTTTGCGGCGCCCTCTGTGAAACTTCACTTTGCATTTTAATACTTCTCTCCATTCTAGCAGGTCTATTTCTTTGTCAAATCCCCTCTGTTCTGGCTGCCGTCTCCCTCTACATAGAAAGGTTAAACACACCTAAGCAGAGGCAGTGTGACTGATGCTGGGGCTGTTTCTAAATGTTAATGACACCCTCCGGGCAGAGCGCCGTACACGGCAGTATCCTACTGTAGAGTTATAGTGTGGCGGTTATGCTATAGTGGCTCCATCTGTGCATGCACACATCAAAATGTGTGTGCGAGTGCAGACACAGACGCACACACGCTGGGGACGGACCCACTGTACCGCTGGCACGAAGCCAGGAGTCCTTCCACTGAGTGGTCAGGGAGAGAAATCAATCAAACATGGCTTGTCAGGCCCCTGAATCCATTATGGTAGAGAGAGTGGTGAGGCTTGAGTAAACAGGGATGACAAGAAGAGACAATTAGCAAGAATTCAGGCCGCTGTTAGAGGCAAGCTTGGGGATTTGGTAGTCTTGCATGGCCGTTTGGCCCACCTAGGCTCAGTGCTGACAACAGGCAAGGCTTCACAGCTTTGTTGCTGGTAATTCACTAGCCCTCAGTGTTTTATGCCCTCTCTCTTTACAGCCTAAGCAAGCCAAATCCATTTAAATAAACACCAGTGCTGCAGAATGATGGCTGAGGTGTTTAAAAGCACCGATGCAAGACTCACACATACAGCTGGGGTCATTACGCCGTTTCAGGTCAACCTAGAGCCCAAAGTATGCAGACACTGGATATATAAACTGAGAGCCTCTTTGAATTTATACATTGTGTAGGCGTAGGTTGTACATAACAGCACCATGTCTACTGTTTAACAGTCGCCAGTCTCACACCAGTTGTTGACTCAAAATGATTAACCTCCAAAATCAGCCTTGCCAGAAGAGTCAGAAGAAACCGCTATAGAAACGGCGAGCGGATGGCTCACTGTGTCAGAAAGTGTGCGGCCATTACTCATACATAAACTCATTACATTGGTCTAATAGCTCTGTCTCATGACTCTGCCTGCCTATACCAGGAGGACATTAGTGCAGCCTGTGTATGGAACAGAACACTGGAGTTCATTCTTTCCTCTCAATGGTATGGATCAGGCAGATAATTAACTGCAGAGACGTGAAGTCATTGTTCAGTTGGAGATATGGACCTGGTCTAATAAGAGCTTGCTCTTTGCCAGGGAGAGAAAGGGGTGAGATAAAAGGGAGACCTGCACTGTCTCTATGCACAGCGGTGCAATCATATCCAGGGGCCCCTATTCTTTTGGACTCATTATTTAATTTAAGGTCAGCCTGGTTCTACTGAAGGTTTCTTCCTGTCAAAAGGGAGTTTTTCCTTCCTATCGTCGCCAAGTGTTTACGCACTTGTATTGTAGATTTCTCTTATTGTAGAGTGTCTACCTTACAATACAAAGCAACTTGAGGTGACTGTTGTTGTGATTTGGCGCATTATAAATGACACTGAAATTGAATTAAAAATGCTTTTTCTTCATGGTTTCTTCAGTTGGACTGTTTGACAATCATTGTGTCAGCTGTGTATGTGCAAAAACCAGTGTGAAATTAACAAAGTTTGTGTACTAAAAGAGAAAAGCTATCAGTTAAATGTAAGATATGTATACATCTTTGAGCATGATTTTCATAATCGTCACAAAAGTGTGACGGGTGGGGAGAGTTTTCATTTAAACAAACAAGCAATTTTATGACAGAGAAGCAGACTCAGTAATAGCCTTAATGATTTTAATACCACACAGGTATTACGCTTATTCACGGTCCTGCATTCGTGTCCATCTTCAGAGAGAGGGATTATGGGAATTTAACCACCATAGGGCCTAGGGGTGCAGTCCTCTAAAAAGTCAGCAGCCTGCCCCTGACACACTGTGCTAAGCAAAGTCTTTGTGATTCCAACAGAAAAAAAAGTTAATCTAGTTAAGTTGTGGCATCAGAAGCTTGTTGTTAAGATGTGTCAGCCAGCTGTTATCACGACTGTGCCAAAGATGATGTAGCATGGAAACAAAACAACAGCAGCCACAGCCCAAATCCACGCCACGTTACCTCTGTGACGTCTGCATTCACTGAAGCCGATGTCCTACTCCAGTTATTAGATTGCACAACAAGGATACGAGGCTGTTGAAATCTCAGAGTGTGCAGGACCCTTAAAACAGCGAGTGAAACACAGCAAGTAAAACCCAAAAGATGTAATCATGTTGGGCCTTAAATTAACATTTTAGTTAGTTGTTTATTGGGGTGCTTTTTTTAGGCCTGTGCAAGTTCTTGCCATAAAGTCAAATTTACATCTCCTGCTCAGAATTTGTCTGGATCTCACAAACAAGGCTGGTCTGTGCTCAGTTCAACCCATAAATCCTGACTTTTTAAATCTTTGAATGGACCTCTGTGCTGGACTCGGGAGCCCCATGTCTGAGGGGCTGTGTACGGAGGCCCCCAAACTGAGGAACACAGCAGGAAAACAACTGTGAAGTTTATCACGTCATTCCAAGGACTGTGGGGGATCCTTCAGACTGTTGGTCACAGAGGAGCGGCATCTAACTTTATTTACTATTTAAGGGTATGCACGATGGCACAGGAACTCCATGCTTCAGAGTGCATGGCTACTACACTGGACATTGACTAAGCTAATGCGTTGTATCAATCTATATATGCATACTGTGTGTGCGTGTGGATGCTAGATTATTAATAAAAGGACGCACAACCTAAAAGCCTAACATAAGCGTAAGTGTGTACACTTTGTTCTGCAGACCAAACAGAAGACAGAGCCAGTTGAATGATTATTGAGAATAGCACAGCTCTCTGTGGGAACTGTGGGTAAAGTGGGTGACAGCATCAGAACAAATCATGATGAAATGGTTGCATCACCCTTTCTGATAGCCATCTCTATAGTTGGTATCATCTCTTCTCACATATATGATTCATATAGGAGCGTGGAGGGTTTCTTCAAAGCGCTCACATGTTTATGAGTCCATAACATCTGACGCAGTCATGTTTACGCTCCCAAGCCACATTTGACATTTTCTGGATATGATGAATCATTAATGATGACCTCAATAGGCTTTCACATCTTTGGCCCACAGATCAATAAAGTGGTTAGGGGAGTAGGTCAGAGGCTCTCCAGGGGTGTCTGTCAGTATGTGTGTGTGTCTATGTACGCGTGTGTGTGTGTGTGTCTTTGAGCATGCCTTCAAGCAGTCGCACCCACCGAGCGGCGGTAAAATGCCGGTGCTAATTGGTGGCCGAGCGAGGGCCCTGTCTCCGATGCAGCACTCCGGGGCTGGCAGAATTGCGGATGGTTTTCCAAGTTTTTTCCAAGCAATCCCTGCCTGTCAGGCTGTGGGAGTTCCATCCATTATTGATCACATCCAAGGATGAAAGGCAGAAACGCTCAGTGGGGACTGAGCATCTTTGGCCCCACGCAGGAAAAAAAAAAAAAAACAGGGGAAAGAAACACAGCCTGGACTGCCAACTCTGTGTGAAAGGAGACGGGGAAACATCTTTTTTAAGTCGTATTGAACTGTGACTGAAAACCAGACAGTTTGAAAAGTAAATACAGTGTTACATCAATAAAATGTGTCGCACGGTTTGAGTCCTCACTCACCCCTAACTCTCAGCAGCACAGTCCTCTCTGAGATTTCTTTTTCATTCCCAGATGATGACATTGTGCTATGCACCGCTTTGCCAGCCTTGGACGCGGGTCAGCTCAGTGCTGTTCAATGATTCAGCTGTGTGGAACTGACCTCCACCTCACCTTGGCAATATCGTCTAACCAAATGGACGTTTGGCAGCCAGAACACACACTGGATATACAAGCATGCATGCACGCCAGTGACAACACACACACATGCAAGCACACACGACGTCTAGAAATAGACACACACAGACACACTCTCTGGGAAAGGGTTACAATGCTGATTGAAACAAAGGGGCAGATGGTTTACAATGATGCAGTGCCAGTGCTGGCAAGGTGGCTAAAATATGCATTTCAGTTTGTATGTGCGTGCTAAAATATGTCCACATACATCTCTCTGAGGTAGTTTTTACTGGGTTGGTGTCCACCCCCCACCCTATTCCACCTTCCCCCCCCCCCCACACACACACACACACCAACATCAGTCTAAGCATCTGCCAACAGAATGCAGATCTGTGTGCATTTGTCTTGGCCTGCCAGCGTGTCTTCAGTCTTGCGGGAGAGCAAAATGTTTTGCCAGAAGTTGCTGCGAGATACTTTGAAATTTTACAGCGCGCTATAAACTCTACCGCAGTTGGTACTGAATCATCATTTAAGTAGATGGCTGCTATTTTTCAGATGTGAAGGAGTTCTGGGGAAAAAGCACAAAGGCACATAAAAATGCATAAAAGTGAGATACTCCCTTGTGTTTCCCTCTAATTACATCCCAATGAGTTTTTCACGGAGTGTTTGGGATACAAATATTCATGTTATAACCGATGTGATTTAAGTCTTCTGTGATTTGTCAGTGTCTGTGTTGGCTTTAATACTACAGGCTTAATACTGCAGCATTACTATATAAAACAGTCCTTCAGAGGCTGCTTCTGTAAAGAAATTACAGCAGGAGAAGCTTTTTTGCCCGTCTACAGAGCAGCCATGGAAATTCAGAGGGTTTTAATAGAGAAACAAGTTAATGATTGCACACAGCATAAGTTACACAACACCCTGCAGCAAATGCATTGCATGTCTTGCTCTTAAATAAAGTGACTGTGTGTGTGTGTGTGTGTGTGTGTGTGTGTGTGTGTGTGTGTGTGTGTGTGTGTGTGTGTGTTTACAGTTCCAGCAGTAGGAAATAATGGTTTAGGGTTAGCAGTAATATAATACAGCTGTGAACTGTGTGTGATTAAACAGCAAACAGTGAGGCTGATAGCACTGATAAAAATGACACTAACTGGGGAACTGTGTGTGTGTGTGTGTGTGTGTGTGTGTGTGTGTGTGTGTGTGTGTGTGTGTGTGTGTGTGTGTGTGTGTGTGTTATACTCTCCTAGTTAAGTGTGCCTATGTAGTGGCACACTTATTACTATTTGACAGATTTATTATTCTAGTTCTTGGTTAAACTTTCATGAATAGATGGTTTCAAAGTAAACTGCAGTAAAAAGTAACTGCAAGTTCAGAAAACAGAAAAAATCCTCAAATCAAATCAATATTATTATGTGAGCAATTCTTGTGTTTCAAACAGAACAAATTCACTTGGTTGGTTTTCTGTTTCAAGCATCTGCAGGAGTCCTGCTGTTGATGCGTCTCTAACAGCGTCCTCCATCTCCTCATGCGATCCTAGTCTGACTCCATGTCAGTCCAGTTTTCCACCAACATATTACCACATCTGATTACTGATCCAGCTCTGATACAACACTTACTGCATCTGCAAACATCAAGTGTTACATTAACAGGCTCTGAGGGAAAAACTAAGAATATTTTTTTAATGTGCAAGCATAGCAGTTTTATTTTCCATAGTTCCCTTCAGTCTGCTTATCCCACCTGTGCCTGTCTCTCCTTTGTCTGTGTGAATAAGTGTGTCAGTGGAGTTAACCACTATTTTTCAGGAGTGGGCGAGATCCAATCACAGGAGTACCTAAACCCTGCTCTCATCTTCCTGTCTTGCTAGATTGTAGTAGTGTTTCTCGGGCCAGTTACAATTCTGTTCCATGATCTCTGTTAACTTGTGTAACCACAGTTTTACTCAACTACTTGTCTCCTCCTCTTCCTCCTGTTGGATGCTGTTTGGTGGGCGTGCTGGACTATCTCTCCATCTCCACTTTCCACACCCTCTCTGGAAAATGAACCTCCTTTGAACCACCTAAAAAAAGAGGACAAAACTGGTGCATGGGGATAAAAATACCCTTCAGACAAAATAACAAGTATTCACCTGAGACACCTGAGATTTAGCTTATCATGGACTGCTAAGAGAAATTTTGACAAGACTTGCTTTAGTGACTTACTTGTGTTGAGTATTCAGCTGCTGAAGTGATTTCTGAAGCTTTATCTTTCTGGTGTGAGTCAACCTGCTTTTAGTTGGATCGACTGTGGTTGCAAATATTCTTGAGCTCTGATCTAGTGCATATTGTGTCAATGAACCAAACCAAACATCCAAAAATATGAACGTGCTGTTTTTTTTCCATTAGTAAAATAACTGACACTGAGTGAGATAAATAAAAGTGCACCTGCTCACACATATCGCACGTGGAGAGGTGCTGAAAAGAGACGGGCGAAGTGAAATGATATCAGACTGACAACAGCGTGTTACGTTACAACAAGCGCCAACAAGTGTTACAGCAAAAATAACAGAAGTGAGCAAGCAGGAGAGAAGGTCAGGAAAACCATCGTTGTTGGAACTTCTAAGTCATTTCAGGTATTTTATTTTGTCCATGTGGGCAGCTACAAATTTCAGTCGAGCTTGAAGATGCTGTTTTTAGAGCAGGGGCTTCTTTCTTGGGCGTCACCCTTTCAATCCGTGGTCGTATAAAACTCCCTTTGGACAGTGACGCTGGTGTTCGGGTTTCCAGTTATGACAGGTTTGAGCCTTGGTGGTTGCTGGGTAGTTCCTGAACATCCTAACCAATTTCCTGCCATCTGAGTGTGACAGTTTGGGTCTTCTTCCAAAGTGGTGACACATCTGGATAACCTGATTTCTGGCAGTTGTTCAGAAATGGCACCAACAGACATTCCCAACTTGTGTAAATCTACAATTTTGCATCTTAGACTTACCTGTTGTTCTGAGTATTGATCAGTCCAATGAGAGTCAAACAAATGCTTTTTATACTTGCAAAGAGAAAATCCCAATTGGAGTCAATCATGATCACTAACGGGAAATTAATAGGCCTTTTCTTTGCCAAGTTAAAAGACGTTTTATCCTTAACCTTGTATATTTGAGCCTATATGTATACTTGTGACCACGTGTGGATTGTGTAGATAAAAACTGTGTGGAGAAAAGCTAATTCAAACTTGTGCACCCTATCCTTTTTTTTTCTAAGTTCAAAGAAATCATTAAAAGTCCCAAACTATCATGGCATTTATACCCATCGATGTAAACTGACGACAACTGTATATCCGTGACCTCTTCCAGAACTCACTGGAGGATTGTTCTTCAAAAATAGTACTGCATAATTAATAAACCTTTAAAAATCTAAAATACTATAAACATGCGCATAATTGTTCTCTTGCAAATACAGTTTCCCATGTATCACAACTTATTCAGATATAAAGCAGTTTGTATGTTAAGAGTGCTACCTTATTTACAAACAGAAACACTGCGTCATATGCTGCATCAGGAAGCAAATCAATTTGTACATGCAATGGCAGAATCCACCACTTTTACTGAATGTAATCAAATAGAGTTAATGGTTACTGAAATAAGTAGTATGAACAGCAGCGTTTAAAGCTGATGGCAATCTTAAGGGTTGCACTTGCAGATTTCATTGGCTCAGAGCAAAGCCTACTTCACTCGTCTCCTCTCCCGACTCCTTTCCTCCTTTACACCAATGAGTCCATCCACTCCATGTCATTGCCACATTCAATGGCCATCCAGACTAATCCATCCCAGGTTGTTAGCCCTGTCTGCAGGGCTAATCATCATCTCCTCTGGCTCAAGTTAGCCAAAAAGCGAGCATCACCAGAATGAGACAGTTAAATATTCATGCCCCAGCGCAGTGTAATATCCTCCTCAATGATGTTTGAACCTTTTGACCCGAGGTAATCAGCAGTAATCACACGGTCACACCGAACAGCGAGACATTTGATGTGTAGATGGTTGAGTCTGATGAGCTTTTGACACTGCTGAGTGCCTGCATCAGGCAGAAGCTCAAACTTGTGATCGGCACAAGCGCGAGGCGCACAAGTGACACGCGGCGGCGTTCCCGGTGACAGACACTTCATTTCACCCCCAGGCATACCGGTATGACATCACTCGATTAATAATGGAGCAATTAATTATGACCTATTAGACTGATGAATTAGATTAGATAGAAAGGAGGAATGTAGCTGTGTGATAATATTACACTGGGATACATTAATGACTTCTTGGAGAGCGGGGTGTGCTGGGAGGGGCTGAAGGGAAGAATTTATATATGCCAGTTTGGAATGACACACAGTCAAC
The DNA here is from genome assembly GCF_965226115.1 of Aulonocara stuartgranti. Classification (NCBI taxonomy): domain Eukaryota; kingdom Metazoa; phylum Chordata; class Actinopteri; order Cichliformes; family Cichlidae; genus Aulonocara; species Aulonocara stuartgranti. Next base: position 5,112,899 of record NC_138957.1, on the reverse strand, counting down.
GATCTAATTATATCGGTGATAAATGGTGTTATTGATATGATGATGATTCCTTACCCCAACATGCTAATACTCCACTCTGGAAACACGCGGATCTATACTGCGAGACTTTAATGTCTCGTAGTATGACAGCAGACACTGTCTTCAATGAAAGCTCCATATTGATGACACACTTAGCGTCACAGAAGCCACCGGTGAATTCAGGGTACCTTTGAAGCAGCTGTATGGAGGCTATTTAATGATTGAAAATGTTATGTGGCTTTTAAATATGAATGCAATTCTTCCATCAAACCAGCAACACAGAAATAGAGAAATAACAATAAAGACTGAACTTTGCTGTCACACTGATAGAGATTAAAGCAAGTGATTCTACTCTCGTGTATTTGACCTTTTAACTGTTACTTCTTAAACCTTTCCATAAATAATACAGATATAATATAAGGGTGATTTGTTAGTGTGTGTGCGCAGTGGGGGAGGGGGGGGGGGGGGGTGATACAAACACAATTTTGACTAATTAGGAAAGTGTTAAAACATTCACTTCTCATTTTTTTCCTCTACATTAACTCAATGAAATTACTACTGCACTCAAAGTCCTAAGTGGAGCATCTGCATAGGATGAGCACATTATATGGTTTTAAATATGTAAGCTGTTATTGCACAGTGTGTGATGAAAGAAAAAAAACAAAGGAACTTGCACTGATGAACTCATTTGAAGCCCTGAGCTGCATTCCACTGACATCTAGTGTCAGATTCAGGAAGTGAGATATCGTCCCGTGCCTGTGTCTGACCCCGTGCAGGTGTGTGTTTGTGTGTGTCCTGTTGTCCACTTCCCAATACATCAGTGTAGTCCTATTGATCTGTTTGATATGACCTTGAACGATCAGACAAGTGGAAGAGTGGTGTTGGAATGAAACTCATCCATTCCCTCTGTCTGCTATCTGCTGCTGCTGTAATGACTTGAGGGAAGACGGGGAAGCGAAGAAGCCCATTGAGAACGACTCCTGAACCAGTCAGCTCTGCAGCAGCCTTATGCCGTGGCCAGCCTCGCCTCCAGGCACAGTCTGCTTTCTGGGTAACAGGAAGAGAAGTGGGTCAGTCTGTCTGAGACACGAGTGATGATATGTGGGCTGGTTAATGCTATATATCAAATCATAAAGATAGATGGGTAGATAGAGCTCAACTATTGCAAGGGTTATGTAAGTGGATTTGTTCCCAGGATAGCTTTACATATGAATATGAAATACAGTGTATTAAAATGATAATCAGTAGATGAATGATGAAATTTATCCTCATGGGGCAAAAGATGAGGAGAAGCCATGCTTTAGGGCCTTATGGTGGATGGTTTAAGCTGAGCATGTTTCATCCTCTAACATGTAGAATCTAAGAGTATATGTAAAACATTTCCCCTGCAGCTGAAGCATGATGAAAATTGAATAATCATTGTTTTGCCCCAATTTCAAATCACTTACATGACTACAGAAATCAGTATGTGAAGAGGGAAAAAAATCACCCAGTGCCCGTTTCCTTCTTTTTTTCTTTTTTGCTGGTAGTTAGCGAGTGACTGAGAATCGCTAATATGATAGCAAGTGATGAAATGCACCTGAATGCATTAAATTAAGTGCTGAAGCCTTGAATGGATACAATGGATGTGGAAATAATTTTCACAGAGATCATAAAGTTATTAAATTATTTTCAAATGATTTTAGTTCATGTAGGCTTGTTGACAACATCTTGGACTCCTCTGAGGACACGCCCACATCTGTGGCATACCATAGTCATGGATAATGTTACGGAGGGAGAAAAAGATGCAAGTAATGTGTGTTTTAATCACATGATTCACATAATACTGTAGATACATGTTTGCTATTAGCCGTTTACTGTTACCTTGTGACTGTCGCAGCTGTTCCGTCACATTATTGTCTCCCCAAAGACATTTGTGTCGTCTGCATTTTTCTATTTGCTGGTATTTTCTTAAGTTGCAGTGTGTTTTACCCTTCAGGACCACTGTATCCATTCAAGGCTCCAACACTTAATTTAATGCATTCAGATACATTTCATCACTTCCTATCATATTACCGATTCTCAGTCATTCTTAAGATCTTTACATCACAGCTAGCACAGTACAAATTAAAATTGCTCTGAATTTTAAAATCTTGCATAGACAATAACAAAGTAATGCACTGTAATGTTGTGCAATGTATTCCATCATAACTGTAATTAGTAGAGATGAATAAAACTAGTGAATAAAGCTAGTATTACTGTTATGCATGTAGGATTTGTATCGGAGCACTTTAAAATAAGTAGTGTTCCATTCTCTACCACTTTTTATTTAGTAATAAAAGTAGCTGTCCAAGCCTAGAAAATGTGTGGACTTAAAGTGACAGCTGTATATTTCCCTTATATTTCCTCTTCCACTGTCTGGAAATCTAATTACTGTGAGTTCAGCACATGCTCTGCTCACAGTGGTTTAAAAAAAAAGACACAAAAGAAATTCCTCCTTCATGACAAACACCAACAAGGAACATGAAGCTGAAACCTAAAATAAAAATTTTAAAGATTTTTTTTCTTTAAAGAACAGGGTTTTATAGCCCACATTGAACAGTAATGAGCAGAGCACCCATGCTGCACATTCACACAAACACACACACTCCTTTACCTCTTCATCATGGGACGTGACACCTGACGGCCCATTAGTTCCTAAAGTGCTATTCTATTCTATGAATTCCTCTCCTTATAGAATATTTAGACTCTGTGTGGTTTCCCGCCGCTTGTCAACATGGGATGCATTAGTCATGTTAATGTGCCATCATCTGACGTGCTGCGTGATGTAACGCTGCCATTCCCTGACTCCTGCACCCACAAACGCATCCAGTGACCTTCTGAACTGTGCACTGCCATCGCCCCCTACAGAATCGCAGCAGCTTTCCCTCATATAATGCAAAAAAAGAGAAGGAAACTCAGCTTTGACAAGCCTTATTGTGCAATTAAATGAGTGCTTACTAAAAGCACAGCCACAGCTGCATTGACAATAACAAAAGATCTGAGATTTTAGCACACTTTAGGTGCATGCATATCTGTGGGCCTGGATTACCTGCTTTTACAAAAGAGATAAAGAGCAGCAGAGTGACTTTAACCAGCTTTTAATTATGAAATTAAAAAGGTATGCCTGTATTTGAGATAGAGTAGATGTATCCTCACTGTGTGTCTGAACTCAGGAGAGATATGACACAATGGAGTGAAGTGAAAGAATTTGAGTTACCAAGCCTTTAGTGCAATTAAAAGATAAGTCAAAGGCTGCTTCTATTTGAGATGGAATGAGCAAATGATTCAGAGTTTTAGTAAGCCTTTTGTTTAACCACAAACTTTGCATGTGTTTAAGCTGGAGAGAAGAAAAGGAAGCTAGGAAGAGTTGTATTAGCAAGTTGTACAAAGGTAAGCTTAAAAAACATGTTAAATTTAAAGCTGTCCACTTTGTTGATTTTAATGGACTGATGGTGCCACTCAAACTTAACATCTCATTCGAAGCAATCCAATGTATGTATATATGTTTCTATGGACCTTATCTCCTCCTTAGCAGCTGGGCCAGTCTCAACAAAACTTTGGACAAACACCATCACGCATACAGTAATCATGTCTTTCCATTTCTCTTGATTTTTGTATTCATTATCGCGTTGAGGAAGCAAGGTTATGTTCTCTGTCTCCGTTTGTTTACCCATATGTATCTTAATGGTCGATATAACTTGTGTCTGCAACAGCTTTTTATTGGACCCGGCACTAAAAACGGATTGAAGAACTTGTGTTGCTAGCTCAGCTCAAATGTTACCTCAAGAAGATGAGTTTTAAAGAGAAAATATCAATTGATATCAAACTGGTGTTTTGAAACTGGTCTGCAGGGTCAGGCTCAGCTGTGAAAGCGATGACCATTAAAGAGACTTAAACTGTTTGCACATCCATGTCAGCTTTTTCAGCTTCAGAGGTTTGACCTTAACAGAATGAAAAAAAAAACCCAAACCTGCCAACTATGCTTCTTAGTTCTCTGGCAGATCAGGATTTTTAAAAAGTGAAATTAAGACTGGCTGAAGAAATTTTCTGTTTGTGTGGTCCACGCAGATAATTTGTGTACAGTATCAACAATGTGGAAGAAACTGAGTTTATAAGACACAAGTTTTAACGATAGTTATTGTTTCGTGGATTTACACGCAGAGGGGGCGCAGAAGAAAATGTCTCTGTATCTCAGTTAGCACACAGATGAACTGCCAACTTGTCAAAATAGTCTTCCAATGCATGCTGGGACAGCCGCCACCATCACTACCACCCCAAAAAGGATTTGACAGGTGGAGAAATGAAATACTGAAACTGCTTCCTCAGTCATCCAACCTAAATATTGTGGCTTTGGAAAACGCTTTGCCCTTTCTGTTTGATGAGCCAATAAATGAAAGGCTTTTCACAACTAATTAACATGATTGCTTGGGTATTCTATGACATTGATAGTGGCTTTATAGGCTGGTGTGGGTTGATGCACAGGTTATTTTTAAGATACCAAACAAGCATAATGCACAATTTATCACACCAAAGAATAACCCTCCCAAGCTGGTGAATAAAGGAAGTAATAAGGGCAGCAAGGCAGCTGAAATGACTGATAATGCTTTACAACAGCTTCTAAATAAAGGAGATGAAAGAAAAAAAAATCCTGTTTGCACATCATCTTAAAGGAAAGTGTAATTATCTGTCAGCCAATCAACACCTAGCAATCACTTCATGTGCCTGACCTTGCTGGACTGGTAACCATGGAAATTTTTTCTCTCTCTCTCTCTCTCCAGTTGAACACAGCTTGGTCATACAAAAAAAAAAAAGCCTTTATATGTGCACGGGGATGAACGACAAACAAGAGCGGTTTTCCATGGCTTTCTCTCACCAGGGCACCTTGGAGACAATCTTACCCTGGCTTTTATGGCTCACCATAGTGCGTCCAAATAACAAATATGCAGGGAGGATGAAGCACAACCCCCCACGCAGACCAGATAAATATGTGAAAATGACAGTATTTGTTTTCTTTTCATTTGGGATCTGTTATGACAGTCTGCATAAATAATGCACCTTCAGGAAATATTTACAGAACACATATTGGTCTATATCTGACTGTGTGTGTGTGTGTGTGTGTGTGTGTGTGTGTGTGTGTGTGTGTGTGAGGCTGCTTCTTTTAACATTATTTCAGCTAGGTCCCGTGCCTTGAAGTGAGCCTGCTTTTAATGAGTACTACCGCTTACAGAGGCATCAATGCTTCTTTAGTTTGCCTTCCCAGAGGCATTATCAGCCATTGACAACTGGTTGAATGCTGCTCTCTATTTAAGCACACTATCCTGTCAGCACTGGCAGTTGATGGACAGAGTTGTACAAAAACTACCTTCCAATATTTATCTCATTGTAAGGGAATAGCTTAAAAGAGACTCAGTGAAAGCGAAGGACACATTGCACAGTAAAGAATGCAAAGGCGTGGACGAATGTCTGCATTTTCCCCCTTGAACCGAAACAAGACAGCTGAACGAAAGAGTTCTCAGCCTGATAAATTTTGGTATGTGGTGAATTTTGGTATCTTTTTAAAACATTTGTAGCGAAAACATCACTTTGTAAGTAGAAGAAAACATTGTGGCATTTCTGTAATATTTCTGGAAGATGTTGTATTTACTTTTTATGGTTGATTTAATGGAAGAAAATATATAATTTTATATAAGAAAAAACTTAATACGGTAAAGTAGTAAAATGCCTGTAATATCTGCCATTTTTCTAATACACTGTCCAGAATGATTTACAGTATGTGTGGATAGTTTCTCTGTATGCACCCTGAATCTGAGTTTAAGATACGTATGATACATATTACAACTACTGTGCAACTTACAGTGGACCTAAAATTCATTTTAGGCAGATAGTGGATTATGTGAAAGTCCTCCACCCACTTTTACTTAATCCATGAAATAAACCTTTTACAAAAACAAAGGCTTCTAAAGTTCTAAAGAAATCATGGCGATCTCTTGATCAATAGAAAAAAGTCCCACATCCACCTCTTGGAATTAAAAATACATTTTCCATTATGGTCCATTAAGGAACACAATACATTTCATTAATGTGAAGAATCATATAACATCCTCTACTGCTCTGATTTCTCTTTCTAACTAGTCAATGCAACCTCTCTCTACAGCTGTCACATGAATAGTGCAATGTTGGCAGACAATTCTGACCTGTGTCTCCCCCCACATCCCACCATCTATCTAGGTTATCAAAGTCTGTTTTTCTTAGCTTCCAGTAATTCCAGCAGTCAGAAAAAGACTGACAGAAAGGCTCATCATGAATCAGATTCACATGAAATTGCCAGTGTGAGCAGTGTCGACAGCATGCCAGTAGCGAGATGTCCGAGAGTCCTAAATGATGATCTGAAAACCAACAGGAGAAGTTACTGCCCTAATCAATTTGCTGTTATGTATCTGATTAACGTAAATCCAATCAAGTCTAGCTGTCCTCACACTACCCTCAGACACACTCATATGTGCACTGCTTCCTCCAGACATCCAAATGTCCACAAGATCATTTTCACCAGTAATTGTTGACAGGAGAGAGGCTGAAGGTGGACGAGGCTCGCCATAAGCCAAAGGATGTGTGGTGCAATTACAGTCCCCATCAACCACCGCCACTGAGTTACTGCTGCACTGTTTTCATTTGTTGTTAAAGTTATGAAATAGCTAACACAATCAGTACTGCTGTTGTGGGCACAAATGTTTATGAACACGCACTGTATACCTCTAATTACAGCCTCTACTATTTGGGTCCTACCCTGCTCTGCTTCATTTGCTGTAATGTACTTGTATTTCCTTTAGAAATACTTCTCACCCTTTTTTTATCACAACCCCTATTTAAGTTTAAACTTCCAACTCTTAAACCTCTCATATTTAATAGAGACAGGAAGACGGTGAAAGCTTTATGAGAGAGACCACCTTCAGTGCTCCAGGCATCTTACTGCACTTTTAGAAGATTTTTCCTTGTTTCTTCCTGCTCAGTTTAGTCAGTATCTTTTTTAGACCTAACCTTTTTGCTTGCTCAGCTGTTTATAGCTGACCACTCTCCTTAAGGTTATAAGATTTTATAGACTGCTCAACCCTTGGGGAAAAAATCGGTAACTTTAATGGATTGTCTGCCAAAAGTTCCATCTAGTAATTCGATGATATCTTATAAGGAATATGACCATTGATTTGGGTCTTTCGTCTTGTCATCCTTGAGCATGGGATTTTACCATTTTCAACATTTGAGCAGCCTGCAGCTGTGTTCTGATTTTCAGCCCTACTTGTCACCGCTGTCTGTTAGTGTCTCGGCTTTCCTCCACATTTTCCTTGTCATTCCTGTCAGACTGCACCATTCCCTCGTCAGTTTGTGGGGCACCAGTTGTGACCTCCACTGTTTCCTGCTGCATTACTTGCAGGTTGCTTGTGACCAGTTCCCTCAGCCCCTTGTTTCCCTAGATCACTAGGTGTCTGCTATTTGCCAGCAGCATTGGCTACAGCACTATGTTGTCAACCTGAGCATGAGCATGAATGCAGGGTGAGCATGTTCCTAAAATGTAGTCCTAGCTTCCCAAACTCAATCAGCACCTTTATGCACTCTTTCACTCAAACTCCCAACATGCAGTGCAGTAAGGAGAGGACATCAGATACATGTTACTCTTCAAAAGAGTATTCACATGCCTTTCACACCTTCAAAGTTCTTCCAGTGATCTAATAATGAACTTTCATGAAGTTCTTGGAACTAATAAAAAGACTATATTTTTATATTCCTACTATGGTTCAAGCTCCAAAAACACTCTTCCTTGGTTAATGCCATTGGAAATGGACAGTGGAAGATTAACCAGCAACACCAGTCATGTTATTAGTGGCCTGTTCTCAGCGATATAAAACACATGCCACCTGCAAATCAAGAACCAAACACCCTATGAGTGCAATAGTTGTAAGTATACAGTGGGCTTTGTGAAACCTTTAATTTTATGAAAACATTACTTTCAGCTACCTTCTTATTCACAAGGGGTTGTAACCCCAAGCAGGCAGCTCCACATGTTTGATTTGTTACATTTTTTACACCAGATACTGTTTGTGACAAAACCTGGTCCCAGAATCAAACCGGGAATCTTCCACTTATTAAGCACATGTGTAAACCACTACATACACAATGGAGGCATTAACTTGAAATTGTATGAACGGTACGAAATCCAACCAACCATCTTTGATTGGAGGCACTTGGCTAAAAATAAATTAAATAAAATATGACAGTAAGAGCCATTAAATTTACATTTAAAGAGCGCCATAAGAGCCAGTCCTATGACTAATAAAATTAAATTAATCACTGAGCTACGTTTACAGGAAACACAACAAATTTACTTACAACCATACATGTACTATCTATATTATTCTGTAGATTATGTACAAATACGTACACATGTGACATACAGGTAAAGTGCTTGCAATGTACCCATCTCAACAATGTACACATGTAACGTGCATGTAATATACATGTAATCCCTGTAACATTTACCATGTAATCCCTATAACATACACATATAATGTATATGTAATGCACACACGAGGTACAGATCATTTAAACAATGTACCCATAAAATGTACATGTACCCTACACATGTTTAAACTTGTAAATGTAACATACATATAATGGATATGTATAAAGTGTGTAATGTGTAAGGTACACATAATATTGTCATTGATTTTGAGATCAGCTGATCACAGTGTACACCTTTAAAGCATCATCAGCCAGCGATTCTTCCTGTATTGACCAATCTGAAACCAATATTCATATAAAATGTCCTCTCAGTTCTTCTCTACCTCCTGACCACACTATGCTCATTGCTCATGCTCGCTGACTCATGCTCATTCATGTTCATTTCAAAAGTGCTGAATGGAGTTTAGGTGAATCAAATTCTTCTACACCAAAAAGGCTGAGCTTTTTTCTTTTCTTTTCTTTAACATATTATGTCACAATTGAATTGCTATGTTGAAACGGATAAACACAGAATGCCGTGTGGAAAACATTTCTTTACTCAAAGGCAGTTTGGAGAGGACAGAGGGTCAAGATGAGGTCAGTCAAGAAAAGTTTGAAGCAATCCTAAAGCACCTGCGGCAAAAAGCCCTTCAGACTAAACAAACGTCAAAAGGATAACATCTAGACAGGTGCAAAATGAGCCGGGGGGGTTCAGACAGCTCATCCCAGCTGAACTGATAACAGTCCTTAACTTCCACTATGAGAATGGGAAGAATTATATAGGGGTCTTAATCTGGCTTTCTCTCTTCAGGCAGGTAGTGAATCTGTGGCACCCAGACAAGTTCAGAGAGGATCATGTTTAATCTTTCGCTGTATATGTAGGCATACTGTGTTTTCTTTTTCAAACAAGGAGTTCCTTTTCATACTAAAAAAATTATAAAGGGATAAAATATTTCTTTCAGTAAATTTTACAGATTTTTTTGGATTAAATTCCGCATGATTTGATGATTTATTTATTTATTTATGTGAAGAAAGTTAAAGGTCAGCAGTCACTCATACTTTAAAGATGAAATCGTGTTATCTGGTTAAAACATGTGATTCATTGTGAGGACAGATGTTTCCATATTTTCATAAGACAAAACAGCGGAGTAAATACTCAACATCTTTCCCAAAAATGAGAGATCGTAGATTAGCACATGTCGTATTTAATTAAGTTTCCACGTTTTTGTCTCCCCCCCCCCCCCCCCCCCCCCCATCCTCACGCATGCTCAGTGTCTATCTTCGGCTGATTCACAGCAGCAGCAGCGTTGGAGATCCAGCGGTCCGACAGCACATGGATCCCCAGTGAGAACCTAGAGCTCTCCGGCCAGGAGGGGTAAGACTGCGTCCTTCATTGCTTGTAAAGTCGGTTACAGCAAAAGAAGGAGGCTGTGAGGAAAGAGAAAGATCACCGTAGCTGAAGTGCGATGGAGAAAAAGTGTGAAATGGACTGAGAGGCTCCATGGCCGCGATGACTCACTGGTGTTCAGTGCCGGCGGTTAGTTTGCGTCTGTGAGTTGAAATGACCGTTTAGAAGAAAATGTCGGCAGTGAGATTGAGGGCGACCTTTTTTCTTTTCCCGTTTCAATGTGAGCATTCAATGAATTTGAAATCATATTTCCTGCATCGGTGTACTCCAGTAAATAGCCTGTTGCATTCTTTTTAGCATTATAAGAAACGGTCAGATGAAAAGTGTGTGTTTTTTTGTTTTTTTTTTACTTGTCTGGAAAGCTGAGACAAGCTTACTAGCACCATGGACAGCTCCTTGTTTTAACGACCCTTTTGATTATGTAGGCCATACTATTAAAAACAACAACAACAACAACAACAGTAGTAAGAACAGTAAGCAAGGTCAATAGTGTTCAATTCTGATTTTAACAATAAGTGTTTAGTTGGGTTAAACCAGGCTGCTGGTTTACTGGTGGTTACAAGGGTATTTAAAAGTAGAATGGGAGGCAGAGCCTTCAGCTTTCAGGCCCCTCTTTAGTGGAACCAGCCCCCAGTTTGGTTTTGGACAGACACCCTCTCTACTTTTAAGATGAAGCTTAAATGTCTTTTTTGATAAAGCTTATAGTTAGGGCTGGATCAGGTGATCCTGGAATCTGCCTTAGTTATGCTGCAGTAGGCCTGGGCTGCCGGGGGCTTCCCATGATGCACTGAGTATTTCTTCTTCACCTTTTTTCACTTTTCTCTCGCTGTCATTGCTATTCTCTGGCTCCCTTCCACTGTCTTCCACCCCTCACCTCCAACTGTTCACAGCAGATGGCCGCCCCTCCCTGAGCCTCAGGTTTCCTCCTGTTAAAAGGGAGGTTTTTTTTCTTCCCACTGCCCCCAAGCACATGCTCATAGGTGTTTAAGTGATTGTTTGGTGTTTTCTTTCTACTATTGTATTTATATATTTTATATAAATAAAGCTGAATTGAATTGAATCTTAGAACTTATAATGAAGAATATCAGTGGACTTCCACGTACGTAGAGGACTGCTTTGTCAGTTTTTGTTAAAGAGTTTTCATTGAGCCTTAGGTCTCAGTCAGACAGCACTAGAGACCAGTCAGTGAATCCCTGACAACTGCTCTGGGGAAAAATGTCTATTTCCCAACACGTTGCTGAAGGTTTAGTCACAAATAGGGTGATGAACCAAAAACCTCCTTGTGAGTGCTTTTATCACATTGCTGCACTTGCCTGTAGTGTTTATGGAAAATGGCCACTTGTCTCCAAACACTCGCTGATTAACCACCAAGTGGTACTGAAACTTGAAAAATGCAACAAAAACCGGAGAGCCTTAGAACTGAAACTACTATGTTTTAAAAGCCCTGCACATACCATTAACCACCACAACGAGACAATCCTTTAACTCTGCTTTCAGTGTCTAGTTTTAGTTTAGCCCTTTAGCTTTATTCATTGAGGACCATCTCGGGGATGCCCTCTTCTCCACCTCTGGCTTTATTATAGGCAATTTCAGCACAGTGGGATTAATCAGAAGTGGCTCCCGTAGCTCTGACCTTACTAGTGCTTCAAAGTGTTCCTATTTAAAATTACTAGAGTATCAGTGTTTTAAAATTTAATTAACCAAAACGAACAAACAGTAAACTTTGAGTTATTGTGTTATGAGTGGCTTTTTTTTTTTTATCTTAAAGCATAGCTGAATTATTGAGCAGTGGTGAATGAACTACTGAGCTCCCTTACATAAATAAAAACACCATTAGCACTGTCCTGCAATCAAAATTTTGCTAATGTAAAATTAAACTTCCCAGTATTCCAAATGTAGATAAAATTTTTTAAATATAAGCGCTCCAATTTTATACACTTGTTTATCATTAGATTTTTAATACTGCATCAAGTCAGACATGGTATTTTATAGCATTATAATTAATATTGCAACACGAAAAAGTGGGATAATAATAAATAACCAGTAACTATAGTTGTTATGTGAGTATATTATGAGATAAAAGTATGCCCTTGTATACAGCCCCACAATGTTTCTGTTTCAATGTTTCTATGCATACACCATGTATATAGTTTACTCACATATATGTATACATATATATTGCTTTTTTCCCATTTCTATATTGTTTCCTTTACTTTTGCACCTTTGTGGTCCACCTACTCAGTTTCGCTGTGCAAGAAACTGCACAAGTCTAAAGATGCTGCCACAAATGTGAAGGTTAGTAAATGTAATTGGTTTGTAATCACTGCTCTGCAGACACATTTAAAAGTAAAGGTGGAAATAAAAATATGTATTTGTTATTTTCTGAATTTGTGTTTTAGGGGGCTCATACGTCTAACTATCTCAACTTTACAATCAATTAAGGGTAATGTTCCAGTGAAAGATAAAACAGGGTATCAAACCATAGAAATAGACCCTTGGCTGGCAAAGTCTTCCCTTATTGAATTGTTTATTTGAAAGAAAATGTAGGCAAATGCTTTGCAAAACCCTTTTTCTCAGTGCTTTACATAGGATAAGATAAAAACATGCTGCGCATCATGTTCAGCTCCAGCATGCTTTCTTTGTGTCTTAGTTTTATTTTTATCATATCAACTTACAGCTATAAAGACACCAAACAGAGATGTGGTATATTGGATCACTTTTGTTAGTAACTCATTCTTTTCAGCTTAAGCAGCAAAGGAAGGTAATAATGTAACGTTACCTGAACAGGAAGTTCTTTCCATCATTTTGTCATTGCAAATTTAGTCATCAGGATTGATACTGCAGTCGGATTAGACCGCTGCTGTGCTACAGACTGAGTTCTGGCGTTTGTGCACAGCTCAGGGAAACAGTTTGAAGAATGAAATAAATCAACCCAACAGCCTTAGGAGAATAACAACAGAGGGACATGAATACAGTGTACACGCACTTGCATATGTGTGACTCATCCGTGGGTGGTGATAGAGTCACCTCAGGGCCGCGGTGGCCGTCAATCGTTCACATGCGGCAACAATAACTGGGGCAACCTGAAGACACGGGTGAAGGATTTATGACGAGTCTCTGCAGGGAGGGAAGGTTTTTATTGCAGGGAATCCATATTCAGCAGATAAACAATGTCTGTGTTCACAGCCAGGCAGCTGATATGTACACAAATCAGTCTGTTCAGAAGTACGGCTGGCTGTGTATCACCATTCTTATCGTATGAATTTCTATCTTTATTGTAGGTGTACAAGGAGAGAGATGGCTCTGTGCTCCGAGGCCTGTGCTTCTGGCTCAGGAGGAGAATCCTCCGGCAGTGAGGTGAGCTGCGCTAACACCGGTGATCATTCTGATCTGATTACAGCTGAAGTAGTGATTTTGGAGTTAGGCAGATGACAGGAAGCTCTCATAAAGAAAATGTTTGCGTGAAAGTCACTGTAACAATAACAAAGTTGTAGCAAAAATAGTCTGAACATACCTGCTAATTACTTTGGCACTGTGACTGATGGATTGATAACTATATCTTGGAAACTAAGATAAATTAAAATATATACCAAACAAGTTGGCTCTACTCTGAGCCCATCACAGATGGCCGAACTTCTCACCCTATCTCTAAGGGAGAGGCCAGCCACCCTTCGGAGGAAGCTCATTTCTGCCGCTTGTATCCGCGATCTCATTCTTTCGGTCACTACCCACAGCTGGTGACCATAGGTGAGGGTAGGGTTGCAGATCGACCGGTAAATAACCTTAGAGATAAAGTGAGGAGTGGCCCTCTCTTTACCACGACGGACCAGTACAGCGTCCACATCACTGTAGCTGCAGCACCGATCCGTCTGTCAATCTCCCGCTTCCTTCTCCCGTCACTTGTGAACAAGACCCCAAGATACTTAAACTCTTCCACTTGGGGCAAGAGCTCGTCCCTGACCCGGAGTGGGCACTCCACCCTTTTCCGACTGAGGACCATGGCCTCAGATTTGGAGGTGCTGATTCTCATTCCCACCGCTTCACACTCGGCCGCGAACCGTTCCAGTGCAAGCTGGAGGCCATCACCTGATGAAGCCAACAGAACCACATCATCTGTGAAAAGCAGAGATCAGATGCTGAGACCAACTAAGTGAAAGCCTTCCGCCACTTGGCTATGCCTAGAAATTCTGTCCATAAAAATTACGATGATTCATGTGTTTATTTCAAATGTGATTTTTTTTCTCTCGTTTTGGTCACAACTTCCTTCCAGGCAGGTTCAAGCTGTCTTCGTTTTGGGGTTCGTTCCTATCTGCACCACTTCTATGAAGAGTGCTCCTCCTCCATGTGGGAGAGAGACCCGGAGGATCGGGGGTTCGTCCAGAGCCAGAGGTCAGCCCTGTGGTGGAACTCAGCAGTCTGGAAGGTAAAGCTACTGTTCTCTGTACATACCATGACATGGTTTTCAAATGTTTCCTGTGGCACAATAAAGTGCTACATTTCCTCTTTTACTGTGTTTCTGGTACTAAAATTTTAATTCCAAAAATAATATTGATAATATTAACTTGACCTCGGATCATTATATGACTCACAGCTGCATCAAATAATTCAGGGGATGAATTCTTTTATGAGGCTTACGGTGTAAAAAAAAATTAGATGTGGTCCTTTCACAGCTAAATCCATGAAAAGTTAAAATCAATATACATTTTTACTTCATTGGCTTTTCAGTCGAATTGACTTTTGAGTTCTTCCACATAAAACTGGACAGCCCTCGTCTTCACACATTGATGCCCTTGTCACTGTCAGCCCCGTGGTGCCCTGAGGAGTGAATGTGTCACCTCTGTGACACATGGTGCCTCTTACTGGCAGTTTGCAGCTGCCAGCAGTGAGCTTCACTGGTGTAATAACTCTGCAAAGTGTCTATATTGTTTATATTTATATATTTAGGTATAATTACAGAAATTAAACCATCATTACATATTTTCACAACTGTGGCCAAATGCTATGTACATGGGCACTTTATTTCTGCAATACTAGTTAGTTTCTCGTATAAACTGATGCTTTAGATCACAGGTGTCAAACTCCAGTCCTCGATGGCTGGTGTCCTGATACTTTTCCATGTGTCCCTGCTGCAACACACCTAAATATATTTACTAGGTCATTAGCACGACTCTATAGAACTTGACTTCATGCTGAGGTGGTAATTCAGCTATTTGATTCATGTTACAGCAGCTCGTGAGTGAATGAACATGGTGCAATAAAAGTATTTTTAGAAGTACATTTTTCCAAACTCTTACATTTACGTACATTTATTTAAATTTACTTAAGTAGGGTTAGGGGTTACCAGGGACACATTTAAAAGTTTCAGGACACCGGCCCTCAAGGACTGGAGTTTGACACCCCTGCTTTATATCCTTCAATAACATTTCTGCTGGGCTAAGGTCATTGGTTTGACTCCTTCCTTTAAAAGCAAATGATTTATATATCATTTATTTTTTTTATTCAGGTATCAGATAAATGTCTGGACATTTTTAATTACAACATGCTAGTAAACTTCATAAAACTGATTGTTCCATTGATAACAAGCTGTCAGACTTAGCATAATGAGCCCAAATCATGACACTACCTCCACCATAGATGGTTTCATAGATGATATAAGGTTGTCATGTTGTAATCGTGTGTTTTCTAATCTCTTGAGCCTTCCTATTTAATCCCGGAGGTTCTATTTTGGTCTGACGTGTCCCATAAAATATTTTTTCCAACAGCCTTCTGGCTTCTCCAGGTGACCTGTAGTATTATTGTTGAATGTGATTCTGATGTTGGACTGATAAAAATGATTAGCTAGTGTTTAAAAAGGCCTTTTGCTGTTTAGCTGTTACCCTGGGCTCCTTTGTGACTTTCAGTTGATCTTGATCTTGCTGGTTCGTATACATACAGGGAAAAACCCAACAATCTTATGACCCCCTTTGGCAACAGTGGGAAGGAAAAACTCCCTTTTAACAGGAAGAAACCTCCGGCAGAACCAGGCTCAGGGAGGTGTGGGGCCATCTGATTGCTCGGTTGAGTCCAAAGTCTCCATCTATTAAAATCGATTAAAATTTGGCATACGTCCACAAGGGTCTTCAAGGTCAACGTAATAATTTCAAAAACTAACAAAAAATTTGATGCTTACAAATTTGGTGTGTTTTGTCAAAATATAGAAAGTACTGTATTATTGTTTCAAATATCATATTTGACCTCTGACCTTTCCTTCAAGGTCAGTAGGTCGATCTGAAGGTCAAAAAGATAATAATGATATTTACTATTTAAAATTATGTCTCTTACTGCCATTGTTTGTATGGCCGACATATAGACTTATATATGAGGATTCCTAGTATCATGACACATTGGACCTCCGATGTCACTTTTTTCTTTCATATTCACCCCAAAATGTGTTACATCTTTAAAGAAAGTATTGTCAAGAGAACGAGAATGAGCTGGCTATGTACTTAGAAATCAACTGTAGAATCATTATCTGATAAGCCGAAGCCGATGTCCATTTATTTATCTATTATTTTTCTTCATTACCTACTCCTACATAATGTTTGTGTAATTAAAGCATTCATCCATCATGCTGTCCTTTTCTAATTTTTAGTGCACTGCAAACATGTTAAAGCACAAAGGAAAGAAAGCACAATACTATTCCCTTAAAAGTAAATGTTGCCCAGAGAGTAAGCTGCCTTGGCAGAGGTTTGTGCTCTCAGGGTTGTATAATTTTGCATCATTTTCCCAAATACACGAATGGCCAAATATAATACTTTTTTAATCATTGTTTTTCTTCTACTTTGAGGTGAAATTCTGCTGATGTTTCAGGTTGAAAATGCAGAAACTTCTCTCTGCGACTTTACTCATATAATGTAGTGCATACAGTGCATTTTTAAGCTTCATGATGAACAGCAGTCATGTGCTGGTATTTGTAAAGCAGCGGGATTCCAGGTCAGCACGTGTGGCAATTGGGATTTTTCTGCATTACAAACAACAAAATGACCTTTCTTAACAAGTAGTGAAGAGCACTGAGCAAACAGGGCCACCTATACAAAAATTAAATAGCCATATCTGCAAAAATGACCACCTCAGCTTCCTTTCTTTACCCTGTCTACCCTTAGGTGTCCTTGGCCCTGGGTGTCCTCATCTTGACTGCAGGTATTGCCACACTGTCGGTCGGCTACTCCACTCCTCCCAAAATCGAGTCGTTCGGAGAGGGAGATCTGTTCTTCGTGGACACGCAGGCCATCAGCTTTAACAAGGGGCTGCATTTCAGCGCCGCAGCCGGGATTGGGCTCTCCTGCCTCGGCTCTGCCCTGGCTGCAATGGGGGTTGTTGTTTGGATCCTCCCCAAGGCCAACTTGAAAGAGAGGCTGTCCCACAGACCAGGGGGAGTGGAAGGGAGAAGAGAGTGTGGGTCAAAGTGGAGGGGCTTTAAGGATGTTAGGGATGTGGTCACTAAGCCACCTGGTTCAGAGGAGGGGAAGGTGCCCTTTACTTTGTCGAAGGTGGAAAATGTGCAGCCCGCTTCTTAAAAAAGATCACGACTGAGCTATAAGGTTTTTGTTCTAGTCCTGGGGCCTTTTTTTTTTTTTTTGCATGGTCTTAACTTCTTGTCTTACCTCTGTCAAAGGAAATGTGTTATTTCAACATGCAGATTGTTCAGATGGAGGCTGTTTTGTCACCTCAGTATTACAGTTAGACCCCTGCAGTTTGATTGGATTGGACTGGATTGGATTGACTAGCCTCTCTGTAGTTCTAGGGATGTGATTTTGTTTACAAGCACCAGTCAAGAAAACCCACATATATTATGATTTAGTGAAAAAAACACATAAATAAATACATTAGAGGATGTTAAAAAACGAAAAAAAAACAACTCAGATTTACATTACACATATAAAACCTACATTTGTTGTTTGTTTTTTTAAAGATACATAGCAATGATCTGAAATGGCAAGAAGAGCCAAATCCTCTCCCCTCCCCCGCAGCAAGGAGCGAAGCCTTGCATGAAGCATGAAGAGAGTTTTGAGGGTCTGGACAGACTGGCCTTTTCCCTCCGAGTGGCTCTAATCTTACAAATATGTCATTCAACTCGATGCCAACAGTGTTTTGGGAACATTTAACACTCTTTTCCAACTGTCTTTTGTTATCTGCACCGAGGCTGCCAAACCAACAAATCATTGTTTATTTAGAGCTGATGAATAAAACATTTTCAATCAGCTTCATGATTGGGCTTTTTGCACATGAAATCATTCAGTGTCATTTTGTCGTTCAGAGTGATGCCCAGGTACCTGTAATGGCTCACTATCTAGGTGTAGCTGTGGATTCGATGAAAGTGGGTGCAGAGACAGAAAGATTTCAGAGAAAGCTCCTCTTTTGTTTCTGAGTGAGTATATGTCATCGCACAAACTGACAAAATTATCTGAAGCTGGACCACGGTTCACTTCATGGTTTGAAAGAGGCTGATAATCACCAACGATACCAACGCTGGTGTTGTTGCTGGATCGATACTAGAACGATAGGACCGATAATGTGTTTGTGTTGCACAGCACTGCAAAGAACCTCAGTCCAAACGTTAATAGTCATTGCAAAAATAACAAAGTGAATAAAACACACCCATGTGGTGATCCTGTTGAACTGTAGACATGATAAAAGATGGATGTCCGTACCGTGACTTCATCAAGCCTCCAGATTAGCACTTTTGGCATCTTGGTGTTTTCAAACTGGATGCGCCCACTGATTGATAGCTCTGACCACGAAACTGTACGCTTACAAGCCATTAGCCAATACTTCATAACATTTTCTGAAACTTAAAATGACCATAATTTACTAAATGAACTTGCTCTTTTCAATATGCCTAAAAAAACAAGTGATTGAACCAGTAAGCTCACAGCTATCACCTCCTTGTAGTGAAAAGACTGCAGGTTCAAGGCCCATCCAGCACTGACTATGTCCATCTTTCGGGTTGTCATCAGGGCTTCAGACAAGGTGTCATCAGACCTCATTTTTTCAGTAACCCAACATATAGTACATTTGCAGTATTTCAGAAAGCCTGTGTGTTTAATATGAGACTGGATGCTGTCAAAAAATGAAAAGAAGTCATAAGCATGAACATAAGTGTGTCTTCTTGACCACCGACCAGATCCAGAAATGTGGTGTGGCATCTACTGCCTCCATCTTTACTTCTCTTTGTTTAATATGTTGAAAAGCTTTCAGAGAAGATAAGCTGGTATTTTTAGGCCCCAAGACTTGAACCATAAGGCACGTAGTTATCGTAAACACCTCGTAGTGCAGCATAGAGACATAGCTGTTGACCGGGTAGACTGTGTTTGTCCACTAGCATTAAGAAAATACACTCAGTTCTTAGAAATGTATGTTTTTATTCCTCCTATTTCATGTTGTTTTTGCCTTGTGTTTTGTATTTTTTTAAATAGCGGTACTGGCTTTCAAAGTACTTAGTGATGATGGTGATGATGTTGTGTGAACCGCACGTGAATCCTGGCTCTCCGCTCATAAAGAGAATCATTAACAATTATGTACCTGCAGCTACACACATCTACACATACGCTAAGCCTGCTGTGTTGAACACAGTCACACGCACTCTCACTCTCACCCACACACCCACACGCACAGACGCACAGTAATTTGTGCTCCATTGACAGTATCACCTCCCTTCTCCACACTGTAATCTGGCTGCGTAATTGCCTGCAATCTGTGTCTCCAGGCAACAGTTGGGCTTCAAGTGCTCTATTTTGAACTCCGAACAAAGACCCTTTTCTGATTGGTCCCTCACGTCCCCTCTCGTTATTTTTACTCCAATCAGATTTTGTGTTTACAGGCGGACACAGTAGCAGCGAGTGAGTGGTGAAGGGCTGAGGTGAGAGGAATTTGCACTGGCACCTTAGAAGCCCCTGTCTGATTAGGTCCTCAAATTTCAGAAAAATAGACTACAACCTAGAAAAAAAAGTATTTAAAAAAAAAGAGCAACCCCGATGTCCTGATATAATGGGAGTAATTTCACTGAGTGTTTCTATTGCTGTTTCATTGTTTTGTTGTGTTACTGGTTATGGTGAAGATAATGGAGTAAAATGGGGTTTCGTGTCACTGGTGCAAAGAAAATCACCAAAATAAACTTGTGATCTGCAATTTTTAAAGTGTTTGGATCCATTTAATAAATCTGTGCCACAACGACACGTATGCAAAGCTATCTTTAAACTGGAATAATTCATATTTTCTTGTCTCTCTGTTATGTCCGACTGTATTACAGCAGTTAAACCATTTATGCTTAAACCCAATATTCACTTGTTGTATGTGTATGCTTGGAAGCAGGCATAGAGATATGACCTAAGTGGTTTCTATGGAGCTTGTAACGATAGAGGAAATGTGTCCACTGTGTCTCATGTTTACAAGAAGGAGAGTATTGGAGAGGTGGGGCAGAAGCAATCCACAGGATGTACAATCATGATCTGAACAAGAGATTTTGATTCTGTGTGACATACTTGTTTAACCTTACATACGTCAATCAAACCAGTAAGCGTCAAGAATTAGACTGCTGTATGCTGTATGCGGATGTCTTCTGAAGAAGAATCCCACTGGTTTGATGTTCTTTGGCTTGCTCAGGATGTCTTTCCAGTTTTTTCTTCACATTGATTTCGGAAGGAAAGCTCCCTGAATCAGAACAAAGATTTATTTCCTGTTCAGCTCCTTTTTGTTTGTTATGAACTTAAGCTGCTCGGCAGTCGGTGGTCTTGCGCTGACTGCACGTCTCTATTGATGTTCTAATTTTATTATTTCAATGTGGGTGAAAGTGCCTTTTCTTTGGAATGCTCTTTCATAATTGCCACAGACTGTGAAGGGCAAATTAGCGAGACAGTGCATGCTGCTAGGCAACAAATACAACCAAGAGTGCACTCGTGCGTGTTTTTTTAAGCCCCGGTGTAATAAATCATAAAGAAAGGAAAATAAAAACAGTTAGATTAGGTTTGTGAAACCAAAGTCAAGTCTAATAATTAGTCTGGATTCCTATTTTTTAAACTCATAAAATTATGGATCTTTTCTACACACTTTTACTAAGGAGAAGTTTTTTTCTTTTCTTTTTTTAAATGTTGGAACAGCTTATTGTTACTTTTAACCTCCATCCATCCATCCATTCGCTTCCGCTTATCCTTTTCAGGGTCGCGGGGGGGCGCTGGAGCCTATCCCAGCTGTCATAGGGCGAGAGGCAGGGTACACCCTGGACAGGTCGCCAGTCCGTCGAAGGGCCAACACACAGGGACAGACAACCATTCGCACTCACATTCATTCGCACATTCACACCTAGTGGCAATTTGGATTAATCAATTAACCTATCCCCTCAAGCTGCATGTCTTTGGACTTTTAACCTATTTTAACTAATTATTTTATTAATTTTTAACAAAGCAAGTATTCTGGTTTTATCCTCTTTTAGGAAATTGTTTTAGTTCTCCAAGTGATAGACCAAGCTGAGCTCCAACAAAGAGCTGAACATTGCACTGAGAAGCAGCAGCCTGCTTCTCTTTAACACGTCTAACAGCACACTGTCTGTCTGCAACAAACAGATACAGCATAACTTTGTTCACTTTGTCACTTGCCCCTTTGGTTCTGTCAGTAGTGCTGTGCAATACTGCAAATTGTGGTATTAATCCAATAACAAATAAATACAAGGTCACTGTTGCCAATACCAATATTGATACTGGTGCTTTTAACCTGTAAAGGCAAATTATGTAGAGGAGACCAGTGTGTGATGATTTATGAGATGAGTCATCACACATTTTAATGGCCACTAAATCACTTTGATTTTACTTTCCACAATTATTAGTTAGCACAGTAATACACAAATGCTAAAATGCCTAAAAAATAATGAGAAAAAAAGAGTTTTTCATGTATTTAGAAAGTGGATTTTTTTAGAGACCTGGAATGTAAGTGTGCATGTCTCTGAAGCACTTTGGGTCGACTTCGTTGCTTAAATGTTTAAGTGTGCTTTGGGCAATAAACAAAATAGACGTGACAGTCAACACTAAAAGGTTCAGACATTTTTCATAGTCCATGTTTGAGGTCTGTTTGAACTTACAGGATAGAAACAATGTATCATATCACATTAGTATTCATCTAATACCAATACCGGTATTGATACTATTAATATTGATACTCCCACCTCTTGTTAAGCTGATGAATTGGTGATTGTTAGCCACTTCCAAACCATGAGGTGGACATGATGTTTGACATTACAATTATTTAGAATAAACCCCACTAACCTGCTCCTGCAAAGGGTCCATTGCAGTTTTGTCTGATATACACTGCATTGTGTTGCAGCTTTTTAAAATGCATTTTATTTTATTTATTGATTTTTATTGAGGATGCTCAGTACACTGCCTAGGATGGCTTCCTCGCCTATTCTCCATTTCCATATGACGAAATATACTGTTTAAAGAAAACTATATATAAAGACAGATGTAGCATCTGGCTCCAAAAAGTGATATTGGCATGTTTTGTATGGCCAGCAGGCAATGACTCCTCTGGATGCCAAAAAAGAAAAGATGGGAAAAAAACAACCCGAGGGCTCAGTTGATCTGTGACCTCAGTAAATGCTTCTATAATTTATGCATCGATAGTTCTACAAAGCAGGTTATACTTAGCCTAGCTTTTGTAAGTCACTACCTTTTGAGCAGGCAGTACTTCTCAGTTTATCATGTATCTAAAATACTACAATGACTACAAGTTGTTAAGTCCAAGATTTCAAGATCTACAGAGAGTCTCATAGTCTAGGTCTGCCAATTACAACCACCTGCCTTTTGACAAGCATCTGCTGTTGTAGTATGCTTGTCTGCCAAACCACTGGTACTTCCATATAAGTCTGAAACCGTTATGTCCATGCACAAAGGAAAATGTTGGAAAAGTAAAATGTGGATGGTGACAAAGTTAACATAATGCAAATGCGTAACTTTTATATCCAGGGTGTCCAAACATTTTTCCAAGAGTAACATATTCATTCATGGAAAATCCCCCAGGGGCCAACAGTCCTTCTTGCCTTTTTTTTTTAAACATAAACATTATGGTGCTGCCACCATGAGATGAAAAGAGAAATTACACTTTTTTAACAGGAGATAAATAATACATTTTAAGGTAGTGTATAGGGGCCATATAAAATCTGACCTAGGGCCACGATCAGCCCCTGGGCCGGACTTTGAACATTCCTGTTCTGTATGGTCTGGGCTGCTGGGTGGAATGTGGTGGTTTATAGAGTCACCTAACAAGCAACAGATCCCAGTTCAGTCCAGAGAGGAGACACAAATGCCTCAGGATTTGCTTCATGAAGGGCATCCAGTGTAAAAATCTGTCAGTATCAAACACAGATCGACCTCCTTTGCTGACCCCTTTGTGAGTGCAGCCGAAATGAACGTTTTGTCTCACTAGCTTTAGGTACATGAAGGTGTTCAATGTAAAAGCCTTTGTTATTAATGTGATTACATATAAATCTGTAATTTTAGCTTTTTAATAATAATAATGGATTGGATTTATATAGCGCTTTTCAAGGCACCCAAAGCGCTTTACAATGCCACTATTCATTCACTCTCACATTCACACACTGGTGGAGGCAGCTACAGTTGTAGCCACAGCTGCCCTGGTTCAGACTGACAGAAGCGAGGCTGCCATATCGCGCCATCGGCCCCTCTGGCCATCACCAGTAGGCAAGTAGGGTAAAGTGTCTTGCCCAAGGACACAACGACCAGGACAGAGAGCCCAGGGATCGAACCGGCAACCTTCCGGTTACAGATGCGATTCCCAACCCCCTGAGCCACGGTCGGACGGTTTTTATTTTGGCAAGTACCAAAAGTTTACATTTCAAAAATGTTGGCATTAATTTGTGGAGTGTTTTCCTGAACAACATGAAACCGAGCTTACAGAGCTCAGAGCTTATTTTCTGAAATAATCCAAACGCCTTTGAGAAAAACCCACCAGTGTTTGGTTGGGGGAACCAGGGCTATGCTAACAAACTGTAGCACTTTATGCACTTCCTACTTTGACTGGTTTTGCTAGGTTCTGCTTCCAGATCTACTGTAAATACTCACACCAGAATAATCAGAGAAAGCTTACCTGCTAATAAAATTCCTACTATATTTACAACATTCAGTGTAACATATTATAATGCTAAAATGTATTAATTAGTATTAAATATGGTTTATAGTTGAGGGGGATGGTGTTGCAAAAAGAAAAGACATAAAAGGCCTTCATGCCCAGATACTTCCTCCAGCTCTTCTGGGGCAATGCAAATGTGTTCCCAAGGCAACAGAGAGACCTAACTTCCAGTGTGTCCAGGGTCTGCCCCGGGGTCTCATCCCAATTGAACCTGGCTCGAGGTGCTAAGGAGGCACACTAGTCAGAGGCAACATAGCTGGTTCCTTTTGATGTTGGCGAGTAGCGGCTCTACTCTAAGCCCCTCCCAGACAGTAAAGCTCTTCACTCTGTGCAAGACACCCTACAGAGGAAGTTCATTTCTGCTACGTGATCCAGTAACATGTGGTGAGTTTTACAGAAAGGCAAGCAGAGCCTATTCTATATGTAAAGAACACGTAACTACATCTACTTCTTGATTTTTTTAACAATATAACAGTGTGTGACATGGCTAACTGTCGATATCTACAGGGGTGATTCAAAGTAATAATGAAAAATGAAGTTGGAGTGTTGGCAAAACAACTTGTAAAACATATCTGATTTATTTAATAGACGTCTTATTGGCGCCTGTCTCCTCTCCGTCGTCATCTGCTAATGTTCTAAAGGCGCGATTAAAAACGTTTTCACACTCTGTCTTCTCTACATCACATATGTTGGCCAAGGCTGTTAGCAAGAAGCTGAAGCTCGTCGACTTGCTAATGCTAGCTGTGTTTCCATACGAAGCTCAGATCATAACTCTCAGAGCAGTGAAAACAGGACCGCTCTCCTATCAGCTTACTGTCAAACAGCCGTGGTTTATCCACAATGCGCATGCGCAAACCAGAAACAAGCTGCTGGCCTCTCAGTTTGCACAGTTCAAGTGATTGTTAACGGGAGGCTGATAGAAGCTTTGTTACAACAAAGAAATAATCAAACAAAGAAAACTTTTCTTGCTTTTTGTGATAAGTTTATATGTTGATAATGATGGTACCCTAGGATCACCAACCATAAAGTAAGTATATAGCAGGGGTCGGCAACCCTGGGCAAGCGTGCCACAGTTGGCACACGAAGGGTTAACTGATGGCACGACCATAGCTGGGCTGGCCATCGGGCATACCGGGCAGTAACATTAGCAAGTGGTGGAGGCCAGCAGGTGGATGAGGGAAAGGTGAAGCAAGAGGAGAGACCCGAGGCGGCCGTCGG
Organism: Aulonocara stuartgranti; assembly: GCF_965226115.1. Classification (NCBI taxonomy): domain Eukaryota; kingdom Metazoa; phylum Chordata; class Actinopteri; order Cichliformes; family Cichlidae; genus Aulonocara; species Aulonocara stuartgranti. The sequence continues at coordinate 5,087,569 of NC_138957.1, read as the reverse complement.
TGTTGTTCCCAAAAAGTGATCGTTTGCCAAAAACTGATTTCCGGTATTTGCCAAAAACTGATTGCTCGTATTTAAACTGCTATAAGTAACTTGTTGGGCTATAATATGTGAAACATATGTCAAATGCATCCCTCATGGATCACTTAAAGTTATCTTGAGCCACAAACAGCATTCGTGTAACAAGATAGAAGCCGCAATCAGTTTTTGGCAGTGACCTTTATATAACCTTTATTTATGCAGTTAAAAAAAATCTCATTAACATTAAAAATGTCTTTTGTAAGAGTAAGTTGGCCAAGAGGACAGCAGAAATGGCAGCAAATATTACAATAGTTCTGTAAAAATATTTTAAGTGGGGATAAAGGACCGGATTGGTTATAATGTAAGTACAATAAAACAGAGTTCAATTCAATTTAATTAAATTTTATTTATATAGCGCCAAATCACAACAAAAGTCACCTCAAGGCGCTTCATAGATACAGAGAAAAACCCAACAATCATATGACCCCCTATGAGCAGCACTTTGGCGACAGTGGGAAGGAAAAACTCCCTTTTAACAGGAAGAAACCTCAGGGAGGGGCGGGGCCATCTGCTGCGACCGGTTGGGGTGAGAGAAGGAAGACAGGATAAAAGACATGCTGTGGAAGAGAGACAGAGGTTAATAACAGATATTATTACAGAGTTATAAAGATACTTGAAACACGGATAATTTTTTTAATTGTATATATAACCCCTTTGTAAACCCTGTTCACCAAAGTCTATTTACCAACATACATAAAGATATTACACATAAAAAATACACAGAAACATTGGAAATCACTTTTGGCACAACACCTGTCCGAGCATCAGGTGAACTGAACTTCAGGTAAGAAGTTACGACCTGCAGTCTATCTGGGTCAGATATAAACCAAGTTTAGGTGGAGTTTATTTTCGTTGTGCTGACTTTTTACAGTCAGTTACAATAACTCGTACTGTGTACTAGCTAGCATGACAGAGTTTCAATACAGCTGGGTGGTGCTATGATGTTACTGATAGTGAACTTTATTTTATTCATAAGGTTAGTTAGTAGAGTTGCCAACCGTCCTGTAAAAAGACAGAATCGTCCCGCATTCAGAGAAAATATTACGCGTTTCGTATTGAGCTGAAAAGGAACACAGTTTGTCCCGGACTTCAGCTAGAATGAAAAAAGACGCAAAGCTGGAGCTGCACAGCTGCCTCTTCTTCTCTCATTCTCCCCCCTCTCTCTCCTGTTTCTACTTCAATCATGAAACTGATCAATGATCAGCTGATCGTCTCTGTTGTTTGTTTATCCCCCACTTTGCGCCAGAAAGAGGAAACCAGCCGATGTCGCACTAAACAACAGCAGCACGTTTAAGCTTGATCAGCTGTTGTTAAATTTATTTAATATTAATTTCTAGTATCAGCTGATGTTTGCTGGAGCCACAGCTGTAAAGCTGCTGGTCATGATATGGTTTGGTTATCTGGTGAGAGGGAAACATGAAGATGAAACCAGGAGATGTCCTTACTGAATCATCAGAGCTGAACAGGTGATGGAGAAACAGGTTTACCTTTTAGGTGACATGGATGAGTTGAAGGGAAGTTATGAACTGTTTCTGAGAGACAATTAATCCCAGGATCCTTTTCTAAGTAGCTGACAGCTGGTAACTGTGCAGGGGCGGGTCTAGCAAAGTGTTGCCAGGGGGGCAGGTAGGGCATTAACAGGGAAAGGGGGGCACAAAGAAATACTCTCTTATTCTTCTTTTCTTTTTTTTATTAAATAATTATCTGAAGCTTACAACCAAAGTTTTTATTTAAATTAAAAAATATTAAAAAAATAAATGGTCGCGCCACCAGTGCACATCGCAAATCAGCTCGCATAGACACATTAGTTGTGCCTCTTCTTAATGACGGTATCTTAGCTAAAAACCCAACTACCAGATTCAACTTTTAATTGGCTAAAAATAACTTAGCCTACTGGTGAGAGGGACGCTGTTGGCTTTCCACATTCCGACACTTCAAAAGCTTCAGGAGCTGTCTGCTCAGCACAGCATCACGGAAATACATGGATACATCCATAGACTTGAGACACAATGCATTTTGGGACTTTCAGGTGTTTGGACCAATGTTTTATTTTCTGATCAAACCAGAAATCTTTAATGAGCAGCTCGATTTGTCTCGCATTAACTGAGTTAATGCCAGTTAATGCAACATCGAAGCAGCTGGAATCCACAGCTGTGTGTGTTCATGGAGCTGCATTTTCACCTGCTGGACGTCACTATCTGACAAGTTTAACTGTCTTCAGAACATTGCAGAGGCCTTATTGACAGTATTTGGCTCTACATATCTGTGTGAGCAGATTTTCTCTCGCATGAGTGTCCTCAGGTAGCCGTCTGAATGCTGGACACTCGGAGACCTGTGTCTCTGAGTGGGAGACCAGAGATCACATTAACATGTGTGACTCTGTATTAACAAACATGCCATATTGGCCCAGTTTATTTTTCTTATCATTGTTGTGAGGAGACCATAAATAGCATTTGCATTTTCTGTTGTACAGTTCATTTGCTGTTATGGATAAAAAGTCTTTTTTTGTTTCAAAATAACTGATAACTATTCGCTGATAGCTGCCAACATCTGCGAACAAATATAATTCTATAAAGTGGCTCTATATAGTGTGTAACTGTTAATATAGAGCATTATTAAATTTATTGCTAATGCAGTGATATGGCACACTGACCTCTGAGGAAATTTCGGATGGCACTCGTCATCAGAAAGGTTGCCTACCCCTGGTATATAGTAAATTTTATCAATTGATTAGTTTTCTAAGGGAACATACATAAATATATTTATGTCCTATGATCATTACAGTAGGATATTGAAATGAGATTAAAATTTGGTGAAAAAGGCCAAGATTTTCGTGAAATACGCTGGATGTCAAAGTAACATTTTGAGTCACTTATGTCGTCAATGCTTTGCTTAGACATGAAGAACTCAAAATCAAGCTGAACTAGAAGAGGATCGCATCTTTAGTTAAATGCACATTGCAAAAAGTGTTTATATAATCTTATTATAAGATGCTGCATTGAGGTAGCTGTGAGTATGTGCAGGAGTGTGTTTGTGATAGTGAGAGAGAGAGTTGTGTTTATGCCCGTATGAGTACATCGTGTTACTTTGGTGAGATGAATCACAGCTGTGAGTGTGACTCATCTCGTCTCCCAAGTCACACAGCAACATGAAAGACACCTAATGTTCTCTGACCGAGACAGTACACACACAGTGCACATTCATTGTTGGTCACAAGTTGTTCTCATCATCGTGTTTTTTTTGATCACATTTGGCTTTTAGTTTAGTTATTGTCTGATGTATGATTTATTTTTTATTATTTTTTTGCATTTTATTGTCGGACTGACACACTCATCATCCGACAATCTGCTCTTGATAAAATATAATATTTTGTTTTGTTTTTTTGTTTTGTTTTGTTTTGGTGGCTCTGTTATAATGGTTACACTGACCACTGCACTACATGCACTACAATACCTCTTGTATTATAAGTTATAACCATAAATGAACTTTTTTTCTTTAAAAAAAATAATAAAAGCAACTACAGGAATGCATATTGTGTGTTATGTTTGAAGAATATCTCCCTTTCTTCCTTTCTTCCTGTGGCAAAATCATTAACACATCATGCCTGCATGTAACATCCGTGCCATCACAGGGACTATTTTCTCCCCCAGTTGTCAACATGCTCCTTACACCTTGAGCTCATGTTTGAGTGGCTGATTTGAGCATGCTAGGTTTATTAGCAAGTGCATGTATGTGCATAATGGGATAGAAAAGTGTGAGCTGCGCCAGCATTTCCTGTGAAGATGGTAGGCTGATACGCTCCACTGGCGGCGGAGCTCGGAGTGTGAGTCACACTGTTGTTACAGAGAGAACCATACAACCGAGGACTGGGTTGCAGGCCCATCCATCCCAGCGCTCGTGTGTGTGCGCTGTATCTCTACTTGTGAGTCTACAGATTTGATATGATAGTGTAGCATCTCATCTGCTATGGAGTACAAAGCTGGAATTTCTTTTGAATAGGGTGTTGGCAGAGCTTGGATCAAAGCAGCTTGCTTGGCATGAGAAGTAAATTTAATAAATTCTAATTTTATATTTCATCATAATTCTCCACAAGTAATAGTAAAAAGAAATTCAGCATAAAAACAAGTAAAGTAACCATTATACAGAATAGTTCTTTTCAAAATCATAAATATTGTATTACCAGATCACAATTATCAGTTCATTAATGTGTCTCATCACTTAGATGATGCAGATGGAGATCGTTTTTGTTACATGCTGCTCGGCAGCACATCTGTAATAACACTGCACATTTTACTAATAGATTTATATTTTAAACCCAGAAAATCAGAAAGCTGTTTCTTTTACACAAATCATTTTAGATATATTTTTAAATGGGTCTAAAACATGTTCAGTGTCTTACACAGAAATAAACACCAGGCTAGTTGCTCTGCAGGCCACTTACAAGCACAGAATAATGCTATTACTCTACATGTGGCATAATAGCACGTGGATGCTATTATGATAGCATCCACGTGCTACAGTAACATATAATATTACCATGCTGATATTTTCAGGTATGGACATTTTAGCACCTTGAATTAGTGTGTTAGAATTCGCCCAGCTTTGCTAATTGTTCCGTTGATTATAGAATAAAACACGCTGAATTTTAAATGTGCTAAACAAAAACTTAAGAAATCCCTAAAGTTGTAACAGTTTGTCCTGGGGCGATGATGAGTGTGTGCATCATGTTGGGTCGGTGTCCTTTTAGAAATTAGTGAGGCACAAAAGTAAACATGGAGCTAGATTTGAAAGGTTTTCTTTAAAGGTCCAGTCAATCATATTTTGAGGATGTTTAAGAGAAAAAAGACTTAATTAGACACAGAATAGTGTGTAATTATTTCTTACAATAAACTGATGGATTCTCATGAAATTCCTATTAATGTATTAAAAATCTACACGAGCAGGCACCAGGTAGTGGAATATGTGGCTAGAGACCAGCCACATGTATAGCACACTAAAGGCAGAGGAGAAGAGAAGTGGTAGGCATTCATGTGTCATCGACAGACGTTTAAATTCGTGCTTGCACCTCCAGACTCAAGACGTGAAGCATGATACCTGTTTAATCATTAGAGAAGGGGTTCCCTGCACCAAAGAAATGAAAACGCAAAGGAAAGAGACAGCGCCACCAGCATCTTAATAAAATGTAATCCTCTACCTCCTTACCTCAAAAGCCTGATCTGCTAAACTGAAGTCGGGGTTTTAATACAAAAAACATGCATAAACATGCTCATTATTCCTGATATTGTCACAACTGGACATCAGACTTCATCAGGAAGCCAGTGGGGATTTGGCAAATGGCACTAGAGGCCAACTTCAATCCTATAGCACAAATCACCATCAAGTGTGGGATCTACCAAGGAGATGCTGTGTCCCAACTGCTGTTCTGGATCAGTCTGAACCCACTCAGTGAGATCATTGACAAGACTGTCTATGGAATGGAGCAGGTGAGCGGCTCCAGCAGATCCCAGAAGAAATAACTCTGAGAACTCTGTCCAGAAGAGCACAGTCCAAGTCGTAGAGGACACGGGGTTGAAAGACTGCCCTCGGGGGTGAGAGACCATCAGTGCAGTGAATATAGAAAAGCATGGCCTTGCCTCACTATTACCTATACAGCACTGACCTTACAGACAGACTCCAGAAAGATGTGACCAATGTGAAAAACATAGAGCTGAGGGTGGGGAATGGCATTCATGTGAATTTCAGCGGAGGGGGAAAAGACAGCAATGCAGCAGCAGATAGAGTCTCACTTCCACTTTCATTTGTCATTACATGCCCTCAGGCTGAAATTAACATTTGCTTCTAAAAGTACCAAACATGCACAGGGCTCCATTACAAATGAAGCAACAGCAGGCAATCACATTGCCAATGAACCCATCAAAATTTTCGAAATGGTTACGGTTGACCACGCTCGTGTCTCACCCATCAGGACATAAAGAGATGTTATTTCCCTTCGCAACCACAACTCAATCTAAGCATTTGCAGTGGCCACATTCTTATCTGAGCAGCGCAATATACAGCCCATCATCACCATGAAATATTCAGCTGCAGCCCACTGTGTGCTGTATTCCTGCAGGAAGCTGACAGATTGCCCAGTATTATGAAGAAAGTCATGTCAGTCAAATTTTTCTCTTCACTTCATTTCTCTATTTTAGTGAAAGGAAAGTTTTGCTTTCTGGCAATATAGTACAGTGTGTACCAGTTTAGACAGAACTAGCCCTCACATGCACTCTCTGTACTTTCGAGATGTCCTCTTCCACCCCCAATCACTCAACCTCAGCTCAGAGGCTCTGAAGATGCAACGAGGTCTGCCGGGCAGTCCAACACCCCGTTTCATCAGCCAAAAGTCTTCATTACCAGAGGCCGACCTGCGAAAGAAAATCCACAGAGAATATGAGGCAAAGGAAAGAAAACAAAGATGAGTAGAGGTATAGTCTCCAATTAGACACTTAATTTACAAGATTCTGAGTGGAAATTGCAACAATTAAATCACAGAATACTGAATCAGCTCAGAGCAAATGAACCAAAAAGCCAATGCTTAATAAGAAACCTGATAAATTCAATGAAAACAACCAAATTTAGAGAACATTAATGATCATTTGTCACATTGAGAGGTCTTAGGCTAACCCACTGTGGTTATTTCTGAAAGTGACGTTGCTATGGTGCTGAGGTAATTAAGTTTCCTTATTAGAAACGCTTCAGGTAGTATTGAAAAGAAAAGAGAATGAGACCTTCTTATATTTATAAAGTTAACTGATGAATCTGAATAATTGAAGCTCAGTCAATCATTTTCTGAAACACTTCAGTGTTTTCTCTTCAGAAAAACTAAAGAATGTTTTTCTGAACAATTTCAGCTGATCACATGTGCTATTAAAAAAAAGAAGTATTTTTAGGGTAGGCACAATTTGTATGGTTAAAGACCTAATTGTTCATTATTGCAATAATGCCAAAAACACATGAGCTTCTTATATTTTAATTACTCTCATGTTTGGCTAATGTTGCTTTATTATTAAAGATTGCTTGCAGTCTTACATCACAGCCCTCTGAACACTCTGAAACAACTTTGAGTGCTGGCAGGAGGTCAACAGGAGCTTCTACTGGAAGAGAACTAAACTTTGAACTACAAAGTTATATCAAGACTAGTTTTCAGTTGAAGCAGCGGGGATGTGAAATTCCAAACCAGTCAACCAGGAATTCTTTGCTGCTGAGTTTAGACACTTTGAAAGAGTTTGAAAACATGGCTTGAGGCTACTATTGTAACTGTTGTGCAAGTAGGCGCTAACTCAAACTTCAGTTCACACTTAGGTTTATAGTTCACACTTTAATTCTGAACAAAGTTTGCAGTCCTCAGAATGACTACACTAGAACATCCTGACCACCTGCACACAGAGCCTTTAAGCCCTGTATGGTGGAAGGTGGGGCCTCCATGGATCCATCTTTTTTGTTCAGCACATCCTACAGTTGCTCAATTGGGTTAAAAGATAGAGGGAAAAAATGAAAATAGCAAACAAATCAGTGCATTTCATTTTTTGGATCAGGATTAGTTGCCCCCTGCTGAAAGAATGTAGGCTTAATGGTCTTTAATTTGACATGAAGTCATGTTCCACTTCGATCAATACTCTGCTGGTCGAAGCCTGCCCTCAGCTCCGGCCTTGAGCAGTACTAGTATTCTATTCAGATCAGTTCAGTTTTATTTATACAGCAGCAAATCACAGCAACGGGTCCTTTAAGGTGCTTTATATTGTATTAATAAATACACAGAAAACCCAACAATCATATGACCCCCTATGAGCAAGCACTTTGGCAACAGTGGGAAGAAAAAACTTCCTTTTAAGAGGAAGAAACCTCCAACAGAACCAGGCTGGAGGACTCTAGTACACAAGTAGTACAGAAAACGACTCTGAGGACCATGTAAGGGTTAAGAGTTTGCTGTGTTTGTTCACAGATTTTCTGTAGAGCTTAAGGTTTCACGCCTGGTAATAAGAATCCCCGAAACAGACAATTTATGCAAAAGTAACAGTTTACACAGACACGAGGTGTTTACTACTTTCATTTTAACAGAACTCATAAGACCGCAGAGGCACCGGAACAGAAACAAATACGTACAAATCCAAAGCTTGTGGTCTTAAAAACACCCAAACGTCACATGAAATCTTATATTTATAATGTTGTAATATTAATACACCTGCACGCCCACTTTGATTGGAGCAACTACTCACTGCTTCCCTGGTGGCTGCTGCAAGTCCTTCATGCAAAAGCAGGAAACAACTGAGTGAAGAACGAGGACTGCAGAGCAGACAAGCTGAGGGGAGCAAAAAAAAAAAAATTAAAGCACTTCATCACAGGATAACTTCAGGAATACATTAAACATTAGATATTGGTGATATATAACTCTGTTAGGTGATTTTGGGCTGGATCTTAATTTCAGTTTTACTAACTTGCGAGAAAGAAAGAAAAAAAAGTCTATCTTTCTTGCCCAACAATTTCATTTACCGTGTTGATCCACCTTGGTTAAGTATTTATGAGGGGAGGGTGACAATAAGGTGGCTAAATTCAAAGCTGCAGGTGTGCAAAGGCGGATCTTAATAAAGAGGTAAGTAGCATGTTGAATTATTATACTAGCTTAAGAATAATATGCTGTGAAATAAGTAGGAATGTGTGGTGCACGCTGTCATAACAGCGCATCTCAATGAGAATTAAATCTGAGTTTAAATGTAAATGTGTATGTTTAAAGGAGGGGGCAGCATATGAGATTACCCGACTTAGTGAGGCAACTGTCATAGCTGATAAGAGTGATGAATGGCAAATAAGGATTTTTGTGTTTAGAAGGTATCGTGGTTGGACAGTGTTTTCTTAAAGATTATCTCTTTTTTCCCTTCCCTACAATGTCAATTTAAAGGCAATTGACAGGAGAGTCCAAACACGTCGCTCGAGCTAATCAAAAGTTTGCATTGTGAAAAAATGACCCCCCCCCCCACACACACACACACACACACACAGAGCCGCCTTTGTCTGAAACCCATCAGGAGATTTGGCACAGTCAAACACCTCTGCGTATTTGCAGTCACCACTGGTTTGTTGAGCATTAAAAATGTTAATTGGAATTTTGAAAAAAAAAAAGGAAAGAAAGAAATAAATATATCGCATTGCCATCCCACCTCCTCCAGTCACAGGCTGTCAAAATGCAATATTCCAAATTAGATTGTATTTGGATAATCTTTTGAACTGTAATAGGTTTCCAGCCTGCAGGCATATTACTATTGGCACATCATTATTAAACAAAAGTGACACCGAACCATCACTTTGCAGGCGGCGCCAGATAAACGCTCGACACCATGCAAATAATATTAGTTCTGCTTCCAGAGTCACTGGCTTATCTCTGGGATGCTATATTGGGTTCATATCCCTGTCGGCTGGCGAGGGCCTTCTGACGGAAGTGTCTAAATTTATGAGTAGCCCGTATGTGTGAGGTGCATGTATGAATAGGCTGCTGTGTGCGTGCGTGCCCGTTTGTGTAACGTGTGTATCCCACACTAAGGCTTTTATATGTAAATACTCTGTGTGTGTGTGTGTGTGTGTGTGTGTGTGTGTGTGTGTGTGTGTGTGTGTGTGTGTGTGTGTGTGTGTGTGTGTGCAGCTCCATTCATATGTAAATAGGCAGTGTATGCATGCCTGTATGTGCAGCGGCGACCCATATCATGGCGTAATGAGATCCGCCACTGTTGGTTACCCTCAGACAGTGGTAATTATGGCTGCAGTGAAAAGGAGTGATGCTGAAGGCAGGATGGTCGCTTACACACTAACAGATTGAACCACACACAGGGCCTCTGTTCACACACTGACAGCCCGGCTCCAGGCAAAATGACGACCCGTCCCGTTTGGCACCGGGATGGCAATATGACTCGGTTAACCACGTATGATAAATTAGACGTGCGTCCGCTTTCTAATCAGCTTTCCAAAACCTCCATACCTGGTCGAATATTCAATTCCAGCGAGACAGAGGACATTCGCAGACATGTCGTGTCAGTAAAGCGTGGATAAGAGGAGACAGCGTGACGCAAAGAGCTGCCAATAAAAGACAAACAAGCAATACAAAAAAGAGAAAAGGCATTTGTCTTTCATCTGAACTCGTTCAGTTTGAAAGTGCGTCCAGGAACGCCAAATTGAACATTACACCTTTCTAACGGCGAGTGAAGTGCTCTATAGGTTTGGTGAAATGGGCCAAAAAAAGCGCATTCTTTGTTGTAATGGGTGAAAACCTGGTTTGTAAAACAATGAACGGAACATTCCACAAAAAACATCATCGTTTCCATGGAGCTATTATACTCTACAATAAAATGTTAAAAATAATAACAGCAAGAGAGCGCAAACCTGCTCCGAGCAGCTCTCTGGGAACAGCATTATATTTTGAATATATTCATGTTGGTTTCTTTCACATCATGACGGACGTTTACTTTGATTACACAAACATTATGTAGAAGTACGTCGTGGACAATATGTGTAGATTTCTAAACAAATGGCCGTGAATAACTTGAGCTTATTATTTAATATCATACTGGAGGAAATTTCTGACTGACTGAGCAGCTCATTCTCTTTCCCTTGACAGTACTTTGTTAAAAGATGAAACACGTTTTGGGGTCAACTTGAAAGAAAGGCGGATTTGAAAAGTGAGGTCAGAGGTCAAATGTGACACGATATTTGCAAACTATAATGCAGCATTTAGAATCCCCATATACCAGAATCATTTCCTAAATGCTGCAGATATAAACAAAGGCAACATAAATGTAAGCATAATTTTAAAGTAAAAGACATTTTATGAAATTTGACCTTATTTGACCTTAATAATGCGATATTTAGAATCCCCTTATATCTATATGTTGTCAATACAAACAAGACAATACAAATTGATATCATTGCGTTGGTGTTGTTCTTGGATCACCAAGAATGTTGGTTCAGGTTCAACACTGCAAGTGACTAACCACAATATAGTGATGTCATAGTTTCGTGACATGGAAGCACCATCACACCCTGGTCGACTGCAATGGTGATCATGGAAAAATATTACTATGTTGATCCAAAAACAACAACAAAACAAGGATATCAGGTAGACCATCACCACATATAGTTTCATGCTTTCCATTTTAGAATTTGACTGGTTTGGGAACACTTTAGAATTAGATAGTTCAGATGGGAATTAACTTGGGTGGTGACTATCGTTTTTAAAGGCAATTTACAGGCTATATATTTCCCCTATGCTATATACTACTGCCAACAATCATCAACACACTGTTCAGATTTATGATTTGTCCAGCTTCTAAAAAAAAGAACTCCAGTAAAAACCTAATTCTTAACTAAAGGTTTATTTAATTCAGGATAGCATTAATGCAGGCAAGCTAGAAAGCCAAGCTCAGCAGCAATTCTTGCAGATCAGCTGATCTTTATACCAGATCACATCAGCTCATGCACATGGCTCAGCTGATGTCCTTTCACACATTCAATTGGTAAATGTCATATAGGGTATGCCATTTAAGCTGCTTTAGCATGCTTGCAGTTGCTGCACATCTGCAAACTGCTGACTTAAAGTCTGATCAACTGTTGTTGATGCCTGCTTTGCTCTGCTCTGTCTTGGGTGTTTTCATGGTGGGCTCCCTGCTTCTTTCCTGCATGCACATGGAAGGAGCAGGCAGTCCCACATGGAATCATGCTGCTAGATATAAACTACATCTTCTTTTGACCACAGTGGGCCTGACTGAAAGAGCTTTTTTTCCAGTTCTCACAACAGCATTATGCTGTAAAAACTTTCAGCAAAAACTCCATAACTCACTTTGTAACATAAAACTATCAATCACTGGTCTTTTCACAAAGAAAGATTTCCATCTTGCTGTTCTACAAATATAGATGCACATCCATCCAGTGTCATAAAAACCACAGGAAAGGTTTCTGTGTTGTGCTGTAACACTGCAAAGGAAATCCAAAACAAAAGATATATATATATATATATATATATATATATATTAAAAAGTTGTTAAAACTTAACTAACAAACAGCACAAAAAGGAGTTAAAAGAGCATGAACAGCTCTAACAGACATTACATACTGCAACCTCCTTTAGGTAAAGGAGTACACATGTAGTATATGGGTATATTTTACACAGCCAGCATTCTTCTCCTAACCGCACAGACGTGATAGAGCAGATGTTGAATATTGCTGATGCTCAGATCTGTTAATGACTGCAGCTGTGGCCATTCAAAATGCATATGCCCCTGGTCTTTGTGTGGGAGAGGCAGAGATGGGGGGGGTCTTTCCCTGACGCCATGGTTAAAAGTAAATTTGCCTTTCTATTATAACTGTTTATGCTGTGCAGATAAAATCCCAGTTAAAGCAAAATGATTATTTACTGGATACATTTTTAATAATGAAATCAACAATTGGAGATTAAATGTGATGGGTCATCAAAGCTTATAGGAAATAAACCTGAAAACACTTTTCAGTGCAGTCAGCAGTAATGGAAAGAACTCATGATTGATGGTAACACTATAGAGAAAAAGGCGTGCTTCTCAAACAGCCTCACTCAAAGCTCCACAATGTCCCATCTTCCATTTGTAACATTTGTCATCACTGTAAATGTCCTTGTCCTACTCTTTCTCCTCCATAGAGCCCCGGCTCCGTGCTCCGATGCTGCTGACAGGCTGTTCTACCTGATAGGTGCTACATCCTGTTTACACATTGACAATCACGCTAGGCGAGCCCTGATTTATTCTCTTGGTATTTGCCTTGAACCTTTCAGCCACAGTCTCGCTCTCGTTGCATCTCTCCATCTCGTAATGCTTGTGTTTTGTCCCCGCTTGTCTAAATGCCTAATGGGCTCCATACAGACATGCGGTGTCTTTTATGGCGAGGGTCCCTCGATCAAGTGCACGTTTCCATGGCTTATATATGCAACAAAGAGGGGGAAACATAAAGGATGTGGCAATATTCTATGGATGCAACCCATCGGCCATCAATATGTAGCACTCAGAGTAGCACAGGCACATTATCCATTTTCTACAGCTTTTTACTTCCACACTTCTTTAAATGGCAGATATATAAAAGGCTTTTTTCCCTCCAAATTGCAAAAGCTTGTCAATACAGCTAGCTTAGCGGTCTGGAATTGAAAATAGATCTAATCACTGTAATGTAATGTAAACCGAAAATGAAAAAGCAACGCAAAGTTCTTTAAAAAGCAGCACTGCCTGTGGTGCTCGCTTCTTGGCATGATGTGAATGTAACAGAATCACTGTGACTCAAACAGCAGGGTGCCTGTTCCTTTTTCTAAGAAATACATTTTATTCTTTTTTTAGCAGTTTGCTTCTGACATTTGACGTGTTAAAAACACACACACACACACTCTCACACACCTTTGGATATAACATAGAGGATGGATGTTCAAAAGTGAGAAATTTGGACCATGAAAACATGAAAAGTGACTCAGAAGAATTTGCTGCATGCATCACTACTTCAACACCTACATCACTTTGTTTTTTTGGGAGCAGCCACTGCATGAAGCCCTCACGAGGCAGAAGAGGAGAGTACGAAAGGTGGATGCCAAACAGGCCAAACGAGGAGAGGAGTGTTAAACCTCCACAGGCAGCCCACAGATATCGTGCCGCTCCTTACACCCAACCGGCGTGAGTGGATCGAACTGGCAGCCAATCAAATAAAGCTGCAATGCTGCCTACTTTTATTAAATCCACAGTGCACCATTGACAAAACAATAGATAAAGAGAAATATGACACAAGGAGCGGAGGCATCCCAGCTCTGCAGCAGGCATAAGGTGTTTACACTGGAGATGCTGATTCACTATTTTCAATCAGCAGTAACTATCGAGTGATAGTTTTATTACATTCATAGTCCCCAGAAGACACTGTGCGCTCTATATTGTACAAGTAATTGTTTGATATCTTCTATGTATTTCAACAGCTGCTGTCTGTCTCAGAAGACACTCCCAATTAGCTTGCAGTGTATGCTTTACTTAAGGGAAACCTATGCAAAGAGGTTTCTCCATATTATTAAGCACACCCACTTCTTGTGCAATAGAGAGAGAAAGATCTTCAGAAGATGAAAAGCGTGGAAAAGATCAGTGTCTCACAAGAGGCATGAAAGCTGAAGAGAAGATAACGGGGCCGTGAAAACATTTGCGAGATAAATTTGGTGAGATAAAGGCTAATTAAGGAAAATCAACAGATGATAGTCCTGTGCACAGATGTGAGTTCATTTATCATCCCGGGTGCCAAGATAAAGCAGGAATAATGCAGCTTCACGAGGTTCACTCATTACACAAATGTTGCACCATGAGACTGGTTCGCTCACAGATTTGTAACCATGTATGACTTTTAATAAATGAAAGCCACCTTGGATTTCTGTTGAACGCCTCTGTCTCTGACCTACTAAAGAAAGTTTCCATCAAGCAAATTAATCGACAGCTTTAAGAAAAGAAGAGAAAAGAAAAGCAGCAACTTGTTGTTTGAGACTGCTGGTCTCAATCTCAACAACCTCTTCATGCACAATCCTCTAAAGCCTGGTAGCCACTGCTAACCAAAGCTTACAAAGATGTTTTCAGTATTGTGATGCTGTGCTTGGTGTTCCAGGTGAATGGACTTTGACTTGGTAAGTGAGCATAGACTGTATATGTATGCAGCCAACCTCATATATGCTATTTTGACTCCTAATTTTAAAGCCTTAATGCTAATCTCACAATGTTGGCTTTTTAAAGCTGTAATTGGAAGAAGAGGGTGACGTGCTATCAGCTAATAATGCTAACAAGTTTGGTCATGCACTAGCATTCATTTACAGGCATAAACTTGCTCATTTGTGCTAATTAGCAGGTGTGATCACCAAAACTTGAGCACAGACTTCACAAACATGGGCTGTAAGTCACAATATTTGTCAGGTACATTCACAGAGATGCTCTAAAAGATACCAACGACTTATTCCTAGTGTTGAGAATCTTGAGCAGTGGGAAAGCTGAGCAGATGGTGAGGCTACTGTCACCTGTGTCATTAAACAAATAAACTTTAGTTTTTGGAACAAAGACAGAATAAAACATGGATGCAACCTCAGGGATGGAAACATGAAGCCAATCCAGAAGTACCTGGAATCTGCATTCTATGTGAAGGTCACCAGATGGCGATAGTTACAGTTAACTTCTATTAGTCCAGTAGAAGGAAGATGGCTTCCGTTTTGACCTCTTTAAACACCTTCCAGGTGAGGTTTTGTGCTCATTTTACGTCATAGTGATTAAAAAACTTGAGTCTGTTTTGTAAATCTTGGTTATGCCATATTTCAGAATAGAAGATTATCTGTGGTATGAAACCACAAGGTCTTGAATAATCAGGCCTCATCAGGGATAGCTCAGTAGGTAAAGTGGTCGCCCCATGATCGGAAGGTCGGCGGTTCGAATCCACTTAACGGCTACCCTGAGGTACCCCTGAGCAAGGTACCGTCCCTACACACTGCTCCCCGGGCGCCTGCTTAGTGGGCTGCCCACTGCTTCACTGAGTGAATGGGTCAAATGCAGAGAAAAACAAGTAATTTCCCCATGGGGATCAATAAAGTATCTATTATTATTATTATTATTATTATTAATGACCTTAAAGTACCATATCGCCCCAATACAGCATTCAGCTCTCAGACTGCAGGCTGACGTATGGCTCCAAAGGAATTTAAAAGCAGAACAAGAAGCAGAGTCTTCAGGTTTCAGGTCCCTCTTTTAGAACCAGCTTCCAGTTTGGATTCAGGAGACAGACACTACCTCTACTTTTAAGATTAGGCTCAAAACTTTTCTTTGTGATCAGGTGAGCCTGAATCTTCCCTTAGTTACGCTGCAGGTGAGGGATCCTGGGAGATTCCAATGATGGATTGAGTATTTCCTCTTCTTCACGCTCTTTTTCACTCTCTGCAGTTAATTAATTAATAATTATTATTAATCTCTGGCTCTCTTCCACAGGATGTTTTTGTCCTGTCTTCCTCCCCACTCCTCCCAACTGGTCGTGGCAGATGGACTGAGCCTGGTTCTGCTGGAGGTTTCTTCCTGTTTAAAGGGAGTTTTTCCTTCCGACTGTCGCCAAATCGTTTGGTCATAGGGGCTTGCATTATTGTTATTGGGGTTTTCTCAGTTTGCTTTTTATTATTGTAGCATCTTTACTTTACAACATAAAGCACATTGAGGCAACTACTGTCACAGTAATTGCCTCAATATGTTGCCTTTTTTTTCTGCAGTTAAGGCTTCAAAATACTCTACCAGTCAAAAGTCTGGACACACCTTTTCATTTAATGGCTTTTCTTTATTTTCATGACTATTTACATTGTAGACGCTCACTGAAGGCATCAAAACTATGAATGAACACATATGGAATTATTTTGTAAACAAAGTGTGAAATAACTCAAAACATGTTTAATATTTTAGATTCCTCAAAATAGCCCCTTCGCTTTGATTACTGCTTTGCACACTCTTGACGTTCTCTCCATGAGCTTCATGAGGGAGTCATCTGAAATGGTTTTCTTGAAGGATTTCCCAGAGATGCTGAGCACTTGTTGGCCCCTTTGCCATCACTCTGCGCTCCATCTCATTCCAAACCATCTCGACTGGGTTTAGGTCAGGTGACTGTGGAGGCCATCTGGTGCAGCACTCCATCACTCTCCTTCTTGGTTAAATAGACCTTACTCAGCCTGGAGGTGTGTTTGGGATCATTCTCCTGTTGAAAGATAAGTGGTGGTCCAACTCAGCGCAAACTGGATGGGATGGCATGGATGCTGTGGTAGCCATGCTGCTTCAGTGAGCCTTCAATTTTGAATAAATCCCACAACACTGTCAGCAGCAAAGCACCCCCACACCATCACACCTCCTCCTCCATGTTTCATGGTGGGAACCTTTCATGTAGAGACCATCCATTCACCTTTTCTGCATCGCACAAAGACACTGCAGTTGGAACCAAAGATCTCAAAGTTGGACTCATCAGACCAAAACACAGATTTCCACTGGTCTAATGTGTTTCTTGACTCAAACGCTTCTGCTTCTTTTCCTTAGTCGTGGTTTCTTAGCAGCTATTTGACCATAAAGGCCTGATTTGCACAGTGTCCTCTGAACAGTTGACATACAGACTACATCTTGAAGGCCAAGGGTTTGCAACACATATTTATATTTATTTATGAAGTTAGTTATTCATACAATAGACGTCAAGCACTCATATAAAATGAAGTGTAGGAACAGAGATATTAATAGATAAATAAAGATAAATATATAGCTAATATAAAGATATAGGTATAAATATAAACATAAATATAAAAGGAGACAACTATATGTCATGGCATATAAAAGTAACAGAGTGCAGCGAGGTGTGTTTAATCCTGTTCTGCATGTGTGGATCTGACCCAAGTGGATGAATTCCATCAGACAGTGAGGTTGAAGAAATCTGTTGCTGAATCTGCTCTTCAGATTGTCGAGTGTGTTACGGAGGGGGTGGGAATCGTGAGTCATTGCCCATGAACATTTGATAGTTGATGTCTTCAGTAAAAATAGTAGTAAAAATAAAGAAAAACCATTAAATGAGAAGGTGCATCCAAAAATTTGTGTTGTAGGTCTTCAGAAACCAGTGGGCGAGGCCCATCTTTTATACTGCCCCAAATGGTCATCAGATGAACTGCAGTTATTGACTCTTCTGCACTGGCTTCAATTTTCAGCCCTTGAGGTTTCCACTTAGTGTACCTTGCTCTACCAAGGTCAGGTGGAGAGGCAGAGTGGGGATGTGTGCAGAAATAATGGGGACCAAGATGGTCAGTCCCTTTAGGATCCTCAAGGGTCTCAAAATGACCTCTACGAGGTATGTGGAGTTCTTAACTGACCATTTCCTGAGAAATGAGCCATGTGGAAGGAAATCATTTCCATTCCGGGCAAAGCACCATCCCATGTTACACAGAAAGCCACTGACTCATAGGTTGCTATGGGAATAAAAAGAAAAAAAATGTCATGGTGTGGCTGCCACTATACTCTGACCTTAAACCTATGAGAACCCGTGGAGACTCCCTAAAACAGAAACTATGAGGGTGGGCAGCAGTAGACCTCAAAACAGCAGGTCTGGGAGGCAGTACTGACAACTGTACATGAACCAAAACTTCCCGGGATGTTAGGAGGTGAGACAGACATTCAGAAACAATTAAGAGGAACTAGTCTTGCTAAAAAAAAATATAATCCTTTCATCTCAGTTTTTAACAACTTAGATATATTTAAAAATGAGTCAACACTATAATGCTTTTTTCCCTGACAGGCCATTGTGTTTCTTTCTGTCGCTGCCAGCTAAGGCTACGGACTGAACTCTGTGCGAACAATTGAAAATGGGCAAACAATTGTGTAATTACTTGTGACATACTCTATGTTTACTTTGTATACTTACGACTTCTTTCTTGAGCAGAGGAGCCAAACTGTAAGCTGGTGACGCCTCGGCAGAAAGAAAATTTCACTGGTGATGATTTCATTTATTATTTTTGTCAGTGAACTCCGTGGGCAGATAAGCATGATGAAACCAGCACACGAAGCTGAGTGGCAGAAGCAGCTGACATGTTTGCTCAGATGTGTCACTGCCCCAAAAAACACATTTCACTTTAGCAGTGAATAGTTAAGCAGAATGAGGTCACAACTAAACCCAGCTGAAATGCAGGGTATTTAAATAATGCCAACTGAAGAGGAGCTCAACAGTGAAATCAAAGCCAACACGTAGCTACAAATGCAGCTTCGATTATGAGAGTGGGAAAGACTGACTGACAGCAACAGAGATTATGCTACTTCTACTTGGACCTTAAGACAGAGATAACTATTTTTCAATGGCCTTCAGATGTGGCACATCAGTGGTTCCAAACAATTCTGTTTGATGCACCCCCACAGCTCATCAAGTATTTATCGAGTACATTTAGCATGTACTCAATCCTTTTAGCTGCCATTTCGAGTAAGAGACTTTAGTTCAACTGGATTTGTCCAATTGTTTTTGCGCAATGAAAAAGTATTCAAGTGCCTCCTGATTCTTTTTTTTCCCTCCAAACTACATTTTCAAGGGTCTACTGTCCAAAAATCCAGAGAAAGACAGAAAATCTATGAAGTACTTTGAACCTCAGCCAACCTTTCCCTTCATTTCGATTAATTCAGTTTCATTTATATAGCTCGAAATCACAACGACCGTTGCCTCGAGGTGCTTTATATTGTAAGTAGTGCTGTCAGCGTTAATCTCGTTAAAATGACGTTAACACCACAACCGCATTAACGTGGCAAATCTCCGTTAGCGAGTTGGCACGGATCGCCCTGTGCGTGGGGCTGCACGGCGCTAGCACATTAACCAGCTAAACGTGCTAACGCGTTGACAATATCAGAGAAATCACTTGGCGACAGTGGGAAGGACAAACTCCTTTTTAACAGGAAAAAAAAAAACTCCTGCAGAACCAGGCTGATCGCACAGCACGGCTGTCCTTTATATCTGTGTAATGTTAACAAAGCTGGTGATGCTGAAAAACTCATTACTCCATGAAAGCCTGCTCTTGAGAGCACTAACAGGGAGTTTCTCCCATATTAGCTTCTCTTCACTGTCTTCTTTTGAAATCCAGAATTACATTTAAAATCTTTATATACCTTCCTCTCGTGTACAAATGCTGAGTGATTAGACTCCATCTCATCTAACAGCCACTTTAACCTGGACCAAAAAAGAACCCCTATGTTAAGAGGGCCAACTCAGTACAAAGCAGGTTTTTAGCTTGATACCAAAAAAATATACGTTTCCGCCTTCATAGGCAATGTATAGCGGGTGATTTTTTCCCTCCCCCTAATTAACTCACTCATTTGAATGTTGTTAAAGCTTAGAAATTGGGTCATGATCGCATTCAATGCCAGGTGTGCCATTTCCTAAGCTTGACATCTGCTAAACCTGTGTTTGAAATGTTGATGGCTTTTAGTATCTAAGAAATATGATGTATATTATGTGTTATTGGCTGAAAGTGCAGTAATTCATTACTCTTATTTAGCAGGTGTCCATGTCTGCACATTGGCCCTGTAAAAGCCCTAACCAAGCTTGCTAGCATTAGACCATAGCTTAGAACATAGGTGTCAAACTCTGGCCCGCGGGCCAAGTTTGGCCCGCAGCCTAATTACATTTGGCCTGCGAAGCCATACCAAATTATCATTAGAGCTGGCCTACCGGTATTATACAGCTAATATATATATTGTTTAGTATTAAGCTTTGCTTGTTCCATGTTCAGTTTTTCAGCAAAACTTGTTTGAGTCCATAAGAAGAGATTCATTCTTAAATCTGGAGGAAGATCTTTTTTTCAATAAATATTAACGTTAGCCCGCGACCTTGTTCCAGTTTTAAATTTTGGCCCACTGTGTATTTGAGTTTGACACCCCTGGCTTAGAACTACTGACAATCATCACTTCTGCCTTTAAAAAAAAGAAAAACAAACAAACAAAACAAAAAATGCTAACACTGATGTTTAAAAATTAACATGCAATTTTACATCTGTACAGGCTATGTCCTGAAGCATTTCCCAGCTTTCACATTGGCCTGGGACCTCTGATCGTGCAATGAGCAACTGTCTTTCCCCTCTTTCCCTAACCATGTATTTATACACTATTGGACGTCATTAACTTTGTGTTTCCTCTCTATAATTTGCCTTTTGCTCCATTTGTTATCTCTGTATACTTTTTTTCCTTCTTCTCTTTTCCCATTCTCCCATCCAGTGGTGGCACTGGGCTGCCCTCGTTGCACTTGGTTTGCCAAAAGGGAGATTTTCCTCCCCACCCACACAGTTTATTCTCACAGATGATTGTTGGAACAGTGGGTTTCTGTCTCTATTTTGAGATAACCATTTCTATGACTCGTATAAAATAACTGGATTTAAGAATGAATGCAGGAAGTCACAAAAATCTAACCTCTTTTCAAATATTTGCAGTCACAACTCCACTGTGTGAAAGACACTGGAGGCTAACAAACCATTAAGGGCAAAAGTTACAGTTTTACTATTTTTATGTCCTCTGAGAGGCACAGAACACACATGTAAGGTAAAAAAAAAAAAATCTGTTAAATGTAAAGAAAAAATCCAAATCCTATATATCAGGCATCGGGGTCCTGTTATATTCCACAAAAAGCAGCAGCACAATGTTGTGGGGATGCTTTCCCGCTCCAGGGTTCAGGCAATAATTGAAGGAATCCCACTCTCTAACAGAGAGGTCTGGAGAGGAAAGCATCAGTATGTCAATTGAAGCTCAAGTGCCACTGCAGCATGACAATCATTCTCAAGCATATGAGTGAGTCCACCTGTGAACGGAATGAAAAATAAAAATGGAAACTGGCAGAGAATAAAAATAAAATATTCAAAGTCTGGACCAGAACCCTGTTAAGATGCTGGGGAAGTGCCTGAGAAGAGGAGTTCACCCTCTGATGAGGCTGCAGTAAAGAACTTCTGAAAGAAGAATTGGATAAAATTTCATCACAGCGACGTCTGAACCACATCAAGATATTGGACGTGGCACTGTTTGCAGATGTTTTCAGAGGTGTGGGTAGCACAGCCAGGTTTGATTGATGATTCTCGTATTGGATAACCGCGTAGCTTCTTTAAATGCAAATACGATTTAAAATTTGTATTTTGTATTCGCTCAGGTTGCCTTTGTTTCAGATAAAATGTAAAGAGAAACTTAATTTATCTCACATTTATCCATCACTTTACGCAAGTGGATAAATCGTGGCCTGTGATTGGTTTGGTTTGAATAGAGGAGCAGATAAATGCTTGTTTATTCAGATACAGATCCCAGAATCAAAAGATATCTGGGATATAGGAGTAAACTGGGCATTTTGCATCACAAAATCAAGCAATTAAAAAAAATTAAATTAAATAAAAAAGTCAAGTTCAAGAAAATGTCAGAAATGAATCTGAATCTAAATATCTTCCTTTATCCAGGAGCCCAGTTCATCCACGGTTTGTGTGGAGGAATTTTTAACCTCTGCTCCATTAGCTGTACGTATCGCCAGAATAAGGTACAGCATCCTTCCAAAACTGCATTCATTTTTCACTTCAAAGTTCTAAACACAATATCCCACAATGACAAAGTGGAAAAACTTTGCTTGAAATTCATCAACTTTATTAAAAATAAAACAAAAACATGTACAAAAGTATTCACAGCCTTTTCCATGACACTAAAATTTAACTCGGGTATATCTTGTTTCCAGTGATCATCCGTCATCTGCTTCTACAACTTGAGTGGAGCCCATCTGTGGTAAATCAGTCTATTGGGCATGATTTGGAAAGGCCACCTGCCTACATCAGCTGTAGTTGACAGTGTATGTCAGAGCACCAAACCGTGAAGTCCAAAGAACTCTGGTCTGTAGACCTCCGAGACAGGATTGTATCGAAGCACATCATCCGTAAATGGAAGAAGTTTGGAATGTCTACCTTCTTATTGAAGCAAGTGACCAACCACCCAGTTTTCAGTCTGACAGAACTACAGTGTTGCTCTGGGGAGAGAGGAGAACCTTCCAGAAGGAAAAGCACTTCTGCAGCTCTCCAACAATCAGGGTTGCATGGTAGTGGCCAGACTGAAGCCACTCCTCAGTAAAAGGCACATGACAGCCCAGCTGGAGTTTGTCAAAAGGCACCTGAGGGACTCTCAGACCATGAGGAAAAAAAAAAAAATCACCAATCTGATTAAACAATGATTGAGCTCCTTGGCCTGAATGCAAAGTGTCACGTCTGGAGGAAACCAGGTACCGCTCATCACCTGGCCAATACTGTCCCTACAGTGAAGCATGGTGGTGGCAGCATCGTGCTGGGGGATGTTTTTGGCAGTGGGACACTAGCTGGGATCAAGGGAAAGATGAATGCAGGAATGTACAGAGACATCCTGCTCCAGAGCACTCAGACTGTACCTACAAACATGATATATTTTTGTTTTTAATTTTTAAATACATTTGCAACAATTTCAAGCAAATGTTTTTCAAATTGTCAATACTTTCAAGATGAACTGTGGACTTTTATTTTATTTATAAACCTTTGACTCTAAACATTATAGCTGGCAGTAGCGCCATCCACAACCTGAGTCAGAGGACCACGAGGATCATCCACTTTGTCTCTACGACAAAAATAAGTAAACGTTATGTGAGCTGCTTCTTTGGCCCTGCAAAGCAGAGGTACTACAAAGGATCTCCAGTGGATGCGCGGTGATGTTTCCTTAGTCACCTGGATTAAATCCAGGGTTGTGTTTACTGTAGGGGGGATTTTTGCTTGGCCAGGATGAGGGCTGGTGATGGATCCCCAAATACGGTGAACAGATTCCAGCCCTGCTATGTGGTCGGCTGCTGCTGCTGTTGTCTTTCATGGCATATTCCTTTGAGGCAGGAGTATCTGAAGGAGTCTGCAGTGAGGCGCTGCTCAATGAGCAATTTATATGTCCTCAACAAAGCTTCTTCTTTAGACCCCGAAGGCAAGTCTTAATTGTTAGACGTGATATCTCCACTCTCCCTCTCTGCTTTCTTTGACTGTTTTTTCTTCTCTCTCCTCCCACCCACCCTCCCTCCCTGCAGCTATTAGGAATTGGATTTGGAGCAGAACGATCCATTTAGTTTCTCTCCTCCGTTTCTATCCCTCTCTCCCTGCTTCCACACCTCCTCTGTAGGTTTCTCTCATCAAAGCCCAGGCTTAATCTGTCTATTTTTACCTCAAGGAATGAAAGCAAGGGATGAGGTAATGTTTTTGCTGTCCATCAGGTGGGCAGTGGTGCATGAGCTCTCTGGTGTACATAGCATACGGAGCTAGTGCCACCACGTGGACCGAGATGAGAAGAGGTCTTACGAAAGCAATAGGATGAGCATGAACAGAACTGCCTTTTCATTAACTCGCTAATAATGATCAAAAGAAAAACACAGAGAACATGACAACAGATAAAGATGGACAAAAATCCACTGATGATAGCTTTAAGGTAAGTGTGACCCACTGCATTGATTCATACAAACACTGTCAGGCAGTTTTAGAGAACTCAAAGCATCTTAAGATACAACTATAAAAGCAGAGCTCCCCCTAGTGGGTACACACAGTAAGTGACTATGACAAAACAGAAGGTTGTATTTGTAAAATAAAAAGCAGAAAACTTTGATTTCTGCTTTGAATTTTAAAACATAATGGAAACTAGGCATAAGGCATGAAATGTGACCATCACAGATCAACTTTCAAACTGCAGAAAAACAAACCAAAAAAAAAAAAGAAAAAAAAAAGAGATTGATGCGTGAAAGCGAAGACATGTTATTTATCAAGTTTTTAAAGATATGTTCATCCAAATACCGAGCAGTCGTCCTTTGCAGTGTTTTACGAACTGTTTAACGCAGAGGTGGAGAAATTGTTTTGCTCATCATATAACTGTAGGTTCATGCACAAACGAAAGTATGAAGGTAGTTGCAGGCAGCAGTCTAACATCTGGGCCCACATTCATTAAGACTCTCGGAGCAGGAAATCAGACAGCTGTCACGCTGGCACCTCTTTAGTCGTGCTTTTGAAAATCAGGAGTGAAAGCACTGAGGGAGTGTTTTAACTTCAGTCTGGGTAAATGCAGACATTTCATCCAGATTTTCACTAATAACTAAAACTCCACATGAAAAATCATCTGAAATGTCATTTAAAGCTGAGAATTGTCAGTATTTTCAATCATGCTCTAATTTGTATATAGTTTTTCTCTTATGAGGAACCTTTTGGATTCTAATCTCTAAGAGCAGTTTTTGAACCCGAGAGTACTCTGAAAACTTTTTTATTGTGGAGGAAAAAAAGAAAAACAGATAATCCTGCTATTTACTAGTAGAACGCATCCAATCCTGCTGTCAGGAGAGCAGGCAAGAGCCGATGCATTGTGGAAGTTTCCATGTTATTTCTGCTGGGGAGAGAATCACTGAAGAGGCCCCTGCAATCTAAACACAGCACAAAAACCCCAGTGGTGAGGCCCAACGAGGAGGAGGAGGAGGAGAACGATGCTGGTGCTACAGCTCAGAAACCACAGCTGTTATCTCTGACTTTGCATAAAGCAGACACCTAAATGAACAAGCTTGTTGTTGAATGTGTGGTGAGATGCAGTAACACCCTCAAAGGTCTGGACATTGTAATGCAAATGGTTATGCAAATGTACTGCAATATGCTGGTGACGCGTGAAACTTTAATGGCAGTAATCTGGGAATATAAACACATAAATATGGGCCGAGATGCAAAGTGTCAACACGACAGCAGGTATTGTGCTAGTGTCCATTAGCCTGAGATAACAACAATGCTAACCTTCCAATACATAAGGATACATAAAATCCTCCTTTTTCAATCTGTTCTTTATAAACATATATATAAATATTTGTGGAGCACACAAAATGTATCTTAATATTATAGTGGGCATTAAAAATAAAGGAAGGCAAAGAAAGAAATAAAAAAATAAAAACATTATCTGGATCAGGAATTCATACTCTTCCTAAAAGTTTTGCCCTTTCTCTACCTGCACTTGAAGGCACCGTTGTGACAGCATTGATGGGGTCTGATAGAGAAGGTAAAAAAGTGGCTTGAGTCTGTGAGTTAGTCGTCTTTGCTGCGGCTCTGGCCGTTGCAGCTCGGAGATCGGCCTGTGCAGAAATCCCGTGGATGGTCTTTAAAGTGGAGGCAGTCCAGAGCAAAGTGTGGAAACTGCTGGATGTAATGAAGAAGATCATCTGGCAGAGATGGAGTGTGAGATTAAAACAAATGTTAACTTTACATTCTTAATAATCAAAACACTAAACTTAAATATAACATGTAATATGTGGCATCTAAACAGCATATGTAATTAGCTCTTTTGTTTAGCAGCATTAGCATAATTACTCTGATCATTCTAG
This sequence comes from Aulonocara stuartgranti, assembly GCF_965226115.1. Taxonomy (NCBI): domain Eukaryota; kingdom Metazoa; phylum Chordata; class Actinopteri; order Cichliformes; family Cichlidae; genus Aulonocara; species Aulonocara stuartgranti. Next base: position 5,061,553 of record NC_138957.1, on the reverse strand, counting down.
ATCATTAGAGATCGGACTGAAAGTGGCTATTTTGTGCAGATGGGTTGTTTTATGGTAAAAATAAAAAGGTTCTTTTATTGGACAAGAAAAGAATGCTCACAGAGGCTTTGACAGTTTCTAGAAAAGGCAGATGGTGGATGTAAAATCTCGTCTAACAGATGGTATTTATTTTCTTCAGTAAAGCCGAGAAGAAATCAAATGTGACGGTGACAGCACAGACGAAGTGGGGGACACACTGACAGATGCTGTCAATCATCTCTAACGTGGGCTCATTAGTACAATGGTCCTATAAATAATTTGACATCTCTGTCAATGTGTTAAAATGCTTAAAACATGTTACAAACAGAAACAGGGTCTTACCATAAGTGATCTTTCCTGTGTCGGGTCCGAGCGTTAAGCACACACTTGAAAGTCGCACTTCCTTCACTCCTAACATGATTTCCAAGATGCCAGCTAGCTCCTCCTCCAGGATTTCCCCGCTCTCCTCGCTCTCGTACATCTGCGAACCCGGCACGAAGCGTTAGCACAATGCTAGGAAACCTACGCTGGTACACCTGTTAAACTGGTTAATGAGCACAGGTTAATCATAGCGCAACAACTCCATGCATTTAAGCCTGTAGACACAGTCAAGGGGACCGGCTGGAATCAAACCAGCATGAGAATGAGGAAGAAGGGTGGCTGCTGGCTGCTGGTCCAGTCAGGCTGATCTGAGAATTTCAGATTAGCTTCCAGTCAAACCATCTCAAACTGGTTTCTTGAACTTGACAATGAGTTCTCTGTACTCAAATGGCCTCCACAGTCATCAGATCTCAATCCAATAGAAAACATGTTGTAATGTGGTGGAACAGGAGAGTCACACTGTGGATGTTCAGCTCACAAATCTGCATCATCATGTCACTATGGCCCAAAGTGTCTGTGGAATGGTTCCAGCACCCTGTTAAATCTATGCTATAAGGCATCTCTCAGGGTGAAAGCTGATACTAGCAAGGTGTACTTGCTCAGCTGTTGGTCAGTGTATGTTAAACCGGAGTAAGCAGTATAAAAACTTACCTTAAAGGCCAGTTTGAGGGTTTCCATGGACTTTGTGGGTCGACGAACGGTCGACAGAGCGATAACGTAGCGCCTGACGTCTATCTGTCCATCTCCATGCTGGGAACAAAAACACCTCGGTGAACAAAAGGAGCAGGATAAGCCCCACACTTACAGCACAAGTATCCATTGATCTGACCATGTTATCGATTGAAATGGAGGACTGTGGTGTACATATGAAGTCTCTAGTATATTCACCTACTAAGCACTAACCCTGATTTTAACTTTGTGGCAGTGTCATAGCTCCTATATAGACAAGGTTTCAAACTAAACATAGACCACTTTTAGCCCAAGCACTTTAATTATTTAATTTATTTAAATATAACATGTTTGTTGTGAGGCCATGGTCCTCAACCGGAAAAGGGTGAAGTGCCCACTCCGGGTCGGGGATGAGTTCCTGCCCCAAGTGGAGGAGTTTAAGTATCTCGGGGTCTTGTTCACGAGTGACGGGAGAAGGGAGCAGGAGATCGACAGACGTATTGGTGCGGTGGCCGCAGTGATGCGGACGCTGCACCGGTCTGTTGTGGTGATGAGAGAGCTGAGTATAAAAGCGAAGCTCTCAATTTACCAGTCGATCTGCGTCCCTACCCTCACCTATGGTCACGAGCTGCGGGTAGTGACCGAAAGAACGATATCGCGAATACAAGCGGCGGAAATGGGCTTCCTCCGAAGGTTGGCTGGCCTCTCCCTTTGAGATAGGGTGAGAAGTTCAGCCATTCAGCCGCTGCTCCTCCCCATCGACAGGAGTCAGTTGAGGTGGTTCAGACATCTGACAAGGATGCCTCCTGGGCGCCTCCTGGGTGAGGTGTTCCGGGCACGTCCCACCACGAGGAGGCCCCGGGGCAGACCCAGGACACGCTGGAGAGATTATATCTCGCAACTGGCCTGGAAACGCTTTGATATTCCCCCGGACAAGCTGGAGGAGGTGGCTGGGGAGAGAGGGGTCTGGGCTTCTTTGTTTGGGCTGCTGCCCCTGTGACCCGGCCCCGGATAAGCAGAAGAAAATGGGTGGATGGATGGATGGACGTTTGTTGAGAGGTCAGCATAGACAGAATCTACCCAGCTAACTATCAAGCCCAACCAATTAAAGTATTTTATCAATATCAAATTATTTTTATTATTTTAAAGAGGCTATGATGGTATTTGACTGCATTTAGGACTAGATAGCCACACAAAGTTCAGTCTACATACAAAGACGCCCAATTTTTAAATTTAAAGTGGACTCATTACAATTTTCCAGCTGCATATTTTTATTCCTGAAGAATTTTACTAGAGAAGCTTTGGATGACTCATAGCTCATAATAATCCTTATTTAGCTTATACTGAGCCTGTGACATAACACTGTTTCGGTTGCCTTTCCCCTTCCTTTAAATTAGCTTCTTTATGGTTGGCTGCTTCTTACAAACAGATGAAGCTGCTGAGCTCACAACTAGCAAGAAAAACATCTATTTGTTGATGCCTGTGGACCATCACAATGCCTAATGTTCATGCCTCCATATTAACGTCAGACTGTAACTGTGTGATTGTTCACACAGTACAGAGAAAACCATCTAGTCTTAATTTAAGGATTCAGCTCATGAAATTGTTTTTTTTTTTTTTTGTGTTTGTTTTTTAAGGAGTTTCTGAAAAATTGTCGCTCCTTTGAGCACCTTGTAAAACCCTCTGTTTATTATTAGATTTATGTATCAGGATGCCACAAAGAAAAGCACTGTTCCAACTGTGGCTCACTATTAGAAATGTATCTTTTACCTTTTTAGGATACATACAGGCAGAGTTAAACCACACAAAGCTTGTGTTGTGTTACCGATAAAGTGGAATATTAAAGGCAGCAGATCTGGTTTTAAACTATGCTCATTTTAAATGGTCACAACACTAAAAACAGATTCAATGACAAAAATCTAAAACTCTACAACTAGTTTCTATCAAAAATGCAGGAGAAGAAAACTTTGCAATTTCTTCCAAAAGCCTCCAAACTTCCAAACATTCTCCTCATATCCTAAACATTCCTCTGTGGCCCGTCAGTCCTGCCCAAAATGCCTCACCGCTTCCCTTCACCCTGCAAACACATTAACTCTGAAGTAAAATTCATTGACTTTACCTTTTTTTATTCTCTGCTATGAGAACTTTATTTTATTTTATTGTGATTTTCATGAATTTGAAACAAATTTTAAGAATTTTATCGTTTTTATATTTTGCAGAAAGCAACAAAAGAACAGATTTTTATGTATTTTTCTGTAAAGCTCATTTTATAACTTTGTGTGATTATTTGAGCATTGCTGGATCTTTTTAAAAAAACATTTTTTTAATCAACTTTTCTTAACATTAAATCCACGTTTATACATTTCCCTTTGCTATATCTTGTGCTTCCTTCATGTTTACCTCATCAAAGAAGCTGTGAACTTCTTTAAGTGTGTCTGTAACAGGGAGGTTGAGGAACTGGGCAAAGTCCTCCAAACCCAGTTTGTCTCCCTGGAGCTTCCTGGCTCTCCTGGCCTGCTCTTCAAGCACCCTGTCTGTTGTTGCTGCTCTCAGTCTGTTAGGACGAAGCAAAAAAAGGAAAAACCTCAAAGAAGCCAGATTAAATAAGAGTAAGTCATACTGGAAACAACACTAAAAAAAAGACAGTACAAAGTGTGGAGTTTCCTCAGCCTTTTTTAAAACAAATCCAGGGGGAAGAAAAAAAAAAACAAAAAACAAAAAAGGAGGTCCAACATGGTTATAATTATACTCGTAAATTGAAGTTCATTGGGGTTTTTTATTTTGGCTTTTGGTTTTGGTGTGTGTTTCTGCTCAGCCACCAATAGGTGGCAGTGTTTACACACTTTTCCCAAAGTGTTGACTCAGCACCCATCAACCAAGCAGTTTAACTAGTCGTTCCAGTCTCCCACCACTTACCCTAAACGACATGTTAGCTGGTTGAACTCTAGGAGGCTGCGATAATCATATATGCCCAGAGGGCCGCGCGATAGGCTGATCTCAATGTCATCAAAGGACAGGTCTTTGAGCGGCAGGTCCAACGCCCTACGAGGACAGAGAAAAAGTTTTGAGTCAAGAACATCCAAAGCAAGCGTGCGTTGATCATCGGACACTTACTTGGCCATGAGCTTTCTGACGTTGCTGGCGAACAGTGCGGGGTTTTCTTTCTCCTCGTTCGATGGACTGTAAACAGGCAAGTACTAAAGAGAGAGTTCAACTCAGTCTTGTTGTTGTGACACTGATCATACTGCTCGGCAACATAATAATGAATTGCAATAAGTCAGTTTGCTGACTTCTGTCATACGAAACCGCTCACCTCAATCTCAATGGAGTTATGAGGCTGACACAGAGTGAGCCACAAAATGTGAAACCTGGAAGACAGAACAAACAGCTTCATCTACACCCTGATGGAAACAAACAGCTTGTAACTTTAATAACACAGAGTGGGAGACTGTGTGTGTTGTTGTTTTGTGTATATTCTATGTAACCCTGGGAATGCGCTGGAGTCGATCACACCAGACGACGATGTTTGCTTTTAACCAGCCCGTTACACATGCACCTCTCTGCTCTGGTCGGCTAAAAAAAACAAAAAAAAAAACAGCACCTGGTCCCTTTTTTGGTGTGTTTTTTTTGCATGCTGTGCTTTTTTTAATGCTCCCTGATGGAACAAAAGTGTCCTGGACACACAGCCTCGCAGACATATTCCCAGCGTATTCCCACAGTGACTGTAAAGGTGTGTGAGAGAAAGAAACACTCACGCTCCGGGACCTTTCCACGTCCATGTAATGGTATCCTGTGGAGAGAGAACCAAACACCCCATGAAGCAGTTTTATACAAATCCACAAACTCTTTATGTATCCATAATCACTGTGAGGCACACTTATTACAGTGAAACATAGCAGAGATCCTAGCCTGTATAGAAAAACCACCTGTTGGTTTGCAGAATATTGTTTTTGAAGCCTCAACTTTGCTTTGTGAAAGCAAAACACCTCACTTTCTATTTTATAAGATGGAAATAGTCTAATATATTGTTCAAGGCAAGGGTCATGGCCATCACATTTAAAAGTCAGACACAATGTAGGCTGCGATTCAAAATTGCATTAACCAATAGCGACACTCCCCTGAAGGAAGGACGACTGAAATAAAGCTGTGGACCCTCCCCTCACCCCCAACCGAGAGAAGAATAAAAAAAAACCAAAAAAAAAAAACCCACAAAACATAAAACCCCCTTAATTCCACAACACTTCCTGCGTGCTGCTATTCCACACTCAGTCTCATAACGTGAGAGCTGCCAAACATGACCTGACTTGACCTCGCATCGAAGAAGGCGGCCATCACTAAATTAACAAATGCAAAGAGACTGAATGGAAGCACATCTTGTGGTGCGCAGAGAAAAAACAAACTAAGAAGCAGTCACCCTGTCCTTTATTTTCACCTTCTCTGCCTCACTTAACCGTCTTGCGGTGCCACGGTGTCAAAGAGTGAGTACACCGAGCACCACGGGAAACGGTGACAAAGGCTTTCGAGGGAATGAAAAGAAAAATGAGGTAACAGGAGCTGCATGTTTAATGAAAGAGCGGGGAGAGGTGCTGAGAGAGAGACATGACACCTCTGTGTGCATGTGTACATGCGCACGTATGTACGATGCGTGTGTGCGTGAGAGACAAACAAAGGATGAAATATCATCCCACTACAACATGAGCTCATTCAACACAAGAGGAACACACTAATGTGAAGGAAAGAACTCACTGCATCACAGGCGTGTCAGTGTGGGTGTGTACAGTGTACGTGGAGTCACTATAGACGTGACCTACGTCTAAAGCTGCAGGTATGGGAGGAGCCACAGAATAGGATCAAAAGGAAGAGGACAAGATTTATGGTGTATACCAGTTTGTTTGGGTAGCGTAGTATCACTGGCTGCACTGGGAGTCCTGGGATGAAAGCACCTGAGGAAGACAAGAGGAGGAGGAAGGTGATGAGAACAATCTGGTATTTTTGCTAAACGTGATCGATTGTCCCCAAACCCAGCTCAAAGCTTTTATTTGAATCCTACTTCTTTATCTTGTGTCAGGCATGTCACACGTCAAATTTATTTGTTTTTATAGAGTCAAAGTAACTGAGAAATTAGCAGTATTTGATGGAAAATGATGGGGAGGGGGTTTCCAAATAGATTTTATGAGTACAGAAAAAGAATAGAGTTGGACTGCATCAACTGGTTTAGTGAGTGATAAGATCATAACCTCAAAATAACATCGGGAACAGGGACAGAGCGTTTCCATTGAATTCTATTATATCTTGCTGATGATGGGCAGGCTGATAAAAGCTACATACAATATTTATCACTGGACAAAGACCTACTCAATCTATTCAGTAACTTATGAATGGATTGCAAAGGGTTACAAATATTACACATGAGCATCAGGCTCAGTTTACCAACTTTGTGTGTCTGCTGTTTAATGCTGGCCACAGACCATACAATAGGTTTTTAGAGTTTTGATGGATAAAACATCTGCCTGATGCTGCTGTGAATGAAGCTGCTTATATCACAGCAAAACAGTGAACATGTAGCTCAAGCTGAAAGTCACCAAATCATCAAAACTGTCCTATAATCAGCTGGTGTAGATTTAAAACCAGGTTTTCTTTTTCCAAGATTCAAGAAAATGTTGCTAGAAAAAAAGAAATAGAAATGAGATATCTAATATATAACAAGTTCCTTGTACCCTGTAAATGAAACACATAAAGCTAACTACACAACAACCTGAAAAAATTACAGTAAGTAAGTAAAAGAAAACCAGACGCATGCATCATGAATCACCTAGCTCAGTGTGTATTTGAATAACAAGCCCTGGAGGCAGGGCGAGGAGGATTTTAATAGTTGTTTAATATCAGTGATGGAAAGGCTGATGGAGAGCTGGCATATTAACTAGAGTGTAAATCAACAAAGAGTCTCCGCCAACAAACACTGATGAGTGGCTGAGACCTGCATTTAAAATGAATAAAGTTATAATTAATCGGTTTTCTCGTGAGACTGTGAGAACGTGAAGAGGAGTGAAAGAGATCTGCAGCATCTGAATGATAATGACGAGACTATAGTAAGAGGACAGGCAGACAGATGAGGAAAGAAACGCTCTATTAAAAGACTGAAACGAGAAAAGGACATAACTGCAGTGTGCATTCACACACAAAGGTGGCTTAAGCACATTAACACACACACACAGTTTATCTGTTGAGCTGGGAGCCAGTGATGAGATGTAACAAGAGGAGACACATCCAGAGAGGACCGGTAACACATCGCACAATGATCTAACCAGACACTCACACAGTGAGTGAAAGCAGGACAGAGTGTGACCCACAAGGCTCACTGCGAATGGCCGAATTAAGGACTGGAAGCAAGGGGATTAGACAGAGCAGGCAGGGAACAATGGCTGACAACGTCTCACACACACACACACACACACACACACACACACACGGGATGTGAGCAGAAATATAAAGAGATGAGTGCAACAGTTCTGTGTCCTGAAGCAAGTCACCGAACCTCCAGACTCACTGTGTCAAAAGAGAAATTCATTTAACCAGACATCTACACCTCCAGTTGGCAGCTATGGAGTCAGCCTCATTCATACATAATCGTTTACAAGTCCACGCACACTACGTGAAATGTTTAACTGAACAAAGCAAACAGACCAAGTGTCTCCATTAACAGACACACCCACTACTAAGAACTATAACCAAACAGTCGTCAGGCAACAAAGGCAACAATGAACCTAATTGTCACAAATGTTTTAAAGGGATCCATGAAGTTATTCATGTATTTGTTTGATCCTTTTAGAAAAGTAAAACATAAGGTGCGGGGGCCAGAATCCAATCTAGTCCACTAGACAGCTTTAGAAAATGTGAAGGAGCACATAGGTTTTGAACTTAGCTGTATTATCACCTCCACCCCCCAGTGCCATCCGTACTACAACATGAGCAATGAACTAATAGATAAACAATTACATGTTAAAAAACAAAACAAAAAAACAACAACAACCAAACATTGGATTTTAGCAACTATTTGGGGTGTTTTGTTTTTGTTTTTTTTTATCTACTAAAGTCCATCCATCCATCCATTCGCTTCCGCTACTATCCGTTTCAGGGTCGCGGGGGGCGCTGGAGCCTATCCCAGCTGTCATAGGGCGAGAGGCGGGGTACACCCTGGACAGGTCGCCAGTCTGTCGCAGGGCCAACACACAGGGACAGACAACCATTCGCACTCACATTCACTCGCACATTCACACCTAGTGGCAATTTAGAGTTTCCAATTAACCTATCCCCACAAACTGCATGTCTTTGGACGGTGGGAGGAAGCCGGAGTACCCGGAGGTAACCCACGCAAACACGGGGAGAACATGCAAACTCCACACAGAAAGACCCCGGCCTGATGTTGGAATTGAACTCAGGACCTTCTTGCTGTGCGGCAACAGTGCTAACCGCCGTGCCACCGTGCTGCATTTTAATGTTTACTTTTAAAAAAAAAAAAAGAAAGAAAAGATATTTTTCTGTGAATTAACGACAACTTTCTATTTTGTGATTACACGATAGTCTGCGCAGTGAACTACCTGAACCTTTTCTGAAATTTTACACATTAAATCATGTAGTCTCACCGGTCGGTCCCACTTACGCTCAAAGTCGGCTGTAGGTAAAATGAGTTTACTCGACTACGCTGCTTGCAACTAGTCGGTTAGTCTGTTGTTTGGAAGTTGTGCAAAAGGGGAAGATGGTGTATGTGGCGGGGTATGGTCTGTGGTGCCATGCCCGCCATGATTCATTTAAAGTAGTGCCGAAACCCAGCAGGCGGCATGGCGGAACTGCAGCCGGCGGTGTCACGCTGCCAGCAGGAAGAACTCCCGGACCGGATCGAACGTGGGAGGCAGAGGATTAAAAATCTGGCAGCTCTGATCGGGTTCTGGCCAGCACCGCTGCCACCCCCACCGGCATTCCCCGATAGCGAGGGAGTGGAGGAGGTCCAGACTGTTCTGGCGCCCATCCTGACCACCAGGGTGAGGCCAGGCAGGATGCAGCCAGCCACCGCGCCCATACCCACTCCATGGGTGGGAGTGGCTGCTGCCAGGCAGGGGCCTACACCCGTTCCTGCTCCCCAAAGGAGGGCCTCTGAGCAACCGCCGGGCCCACCACTGACTCACGCACCTGCCCAGCCATAGGTGGAGGACGAGGTGTGTGAGAGATCGGCGCAGCCAGAGATGGAGGTTGAGGCGCCTGCCAAGCTGGAGATGGAGATCGAGGCGCGCGAGGCTCCTGCCAAACCAGAGGTCCACATGCTGTCCGGACCGGCCTCACTTCCACCAGAGGCTGGCAGCAGCCGCCCGCCAAGCTGCTGGTCCCCAGACCCACCTCGTCACCAGCCCCACTGGATACGTGGGTGGTCACCTGAATGGACACCTCCCGGTAGCTGGACCAGGGGTGCCGACGGTCAGGGCTGATTCGACCAGATGGCTCCCCGGCCTCAGTTGGGCGATGCGGGTATGTAGCGGGGCGTGGTCTGCAGTGCTGCTACAGGGAAGGCGGACACACCTGAGCGGCATTCGCAATCACGCCTCACTGGCTTAAAAGTCTGGTTGTTGTTACTGGTGTGTGTTAAGCTGGTGGCTGGAAAGCCGCAGCCTAACACTGCAGTGTTACAGCACCAACAACTGTGGAAATAAACGTAGATGCTAAAATGCAAGCAAACATGAACGGGTCTGCCGTGGTTCATTTACAGTGCAATAGTGAGCCTTTTACCATTGTCAATGGAAAATTGTATTTAGTAGTCAGTATAATCTTTTAGTGATATAAGTTTGCATATGGTAGAATACTGCATGTAGTTATTTGTATTAGAAAATATTCAACCATGTATACTTAGAGGCATATAATTAATTGCGTGTGATCTCTAACAGGCTGCAGGCTTGGGGTGCATCCCAGGAATGCACCCCCACGTCTGGGAGCATGAGAGCTCATACCTTGTTTTATTGTTTTACGGCAGAATTAACGTAGCTATGTCTGTTTTAGTTTAAGTGCTTCTTTACATATAGATGAACTGCTGGACTTCCTCACCGTGTTATCTAGGGTGGGGGAGACTACCCCCTTTCCTGACCAAGGATGTACCTTTTGTGCTCTCATGACCCTTTGATCAGCAGGACGGGGACACACACACACACACACACACACACACACACACACACACACACACACACACACACACACACACACACACACACACACACACACACACACACACACACACACACACACACACACCTACTGAAGTATAAATAAAGATTGGGGCAGTTTCTTAGTGCGAGTCTCAGTCTGGAGGCTGCCCTTGCTAGCAAGAAGTTCTGTGTGTTTCTCTTCTCTGAGTCTTTACTGAAGAAGTGTTTTAGAATATTTTCCCTAACAACCATCGAGTGAAAATTTCTGACTTGATGGTGGGTCTAGATGGAAATGAATGAGATTTTATCAAGGTAGTTTGCATGCATGACGAGTTCAGAGCAGTTTTATTGAGAACCAGTAAGAATAAACACACAAAAGACTATCTTTACAGTCAGGCCAAAGCAGGAAGTGGACTGAATACATACCAGCCTTGAATAAGATTAGACCCGACCTGTTGGTGCAGGTCCCCTCCGGGAATATCATGATCTGCAACAGACACAAATCGCTCTTCATTTCTTGTTTGAATTTGCTCTCGCTTTTAATTTATCACCTTTAAATTCCCGGGTGTCAGCTGAGATCAGATCTCTGTGCCCTTATGCGTATATGCATGTAGTTTACCTGAGGCCACTTCCCTCCAGAGCACGCTCTCCGCCTGATTTCCTCGACAGTTTTTCGTCTCGAGTCTTGGTCTGACCGAAACACGAACACTGGCCTGATGTAGCTGATCAAAGCTGGGAGAGGATGATGAAGAAGTGGATTTTGGAAGTAAGCCACAACAAGTGAATTAATGTTCAAAACACTGAATAAAAGAAAACTGATGGAGAGTTGACTTAACAGAATGCACAGTCTTTGTCACACAGAAAGAAAGAAAGAAAATCTGGAGGCATCTATAGCTCAGCTAAATCTATTTAGTTACCTGTCTGAATGCATTCTGTTACATTGTGCATATGCTGTACATTATTATAGGAATTTCAGTAAATGTGCACTTACTGCCCCAGACTGGGATGCTCCTGCTTTCCAGTTTGGTGACTATGGAGCACATGGTCATAGTGACTGGGATGGCATCAAAGTAAGAAGAATGTGGTGCCACAGTGAGGATGGGCGCTTCAGAGGGTTCTACCCGTTGTCCCTTCACTTTGATCCAGTGGAAACCTCCGCAAAACCACATGGCTCGCATGATCGCTCTTAGACACAGGTCTATAAACCTGACGAAGGACACACAGACAGCTGCAGAGGGACGTTGCTAGCTGGCAGAGTTTTCAAGCGATGTTGAAATTTACACTTCCCGACACTTCACCCAATGCATGAAACTATACATTTTTAGACATAAGTTGTAACGGCCGCCGTTTTCTTTGTGAGCATTTATTACACGACGTGCTGCGGGGAAAAGCCTGTTCTAACGTTTGACTCTAAGGTTTATGTTTTAGCACCTGGCAGCTCTTTTTTTTACTTCTCATCCGTAAATAATCTGCTCTTTCACGTGATTCACATGATCTTGAGTTTTATTGTGAAAGGTCTATGTGGAACATAAACAAGCGGACACGCGATGCTGTTACCGTCGTTGATGCTAACCACAACGCATAAAAACAGTCGCTTGTCCGTCCATAGTGTGGTTATATTAAAAAATATAAGAGAAAGAGAGAACTTTAAGAAATGAATATAGCCACTACAGTGACCATCAAAACGATGAAAAAAAAATATTGCCGTAAACAGTTTATTTTGCGACACCACGAAACAAACGATAGCGTAAAACGAAACGATAGATGTTTTTATATCCTCATCCGATATATATCGTTATATCGAACAGCCCTACACCACGGAAATACATGGATACATTCGAAGACTTTCAGGTGTTTGGACCAATGTTTTCTTTTCTGATCAAACCAGAAATCCACAGCTGTGCGTGTTCACAGAGCTTTCATTCTCACCTGCTGGACGTCACTACCTGACAAGTTTTACTGTCTTAAGAACACTGCAGAGGCCTTATTGACAGTATTTGGCTCCACACGAGTGTCCTCAGGTAGCCTCTGAATGCTGGACACTCGGAGACCTGTGTCTCTGAGTGGGAGACCAGAGATCACATTAACATGTGTGTCTCTGTATTAACAAACATGCCGTGTTGGCCCAGTTTATTTTTCTTATCAGTGTTGTGAGGAGACCATAAATAGCATTGCGTTTTCTGTTGTATAGTTCCTTTGCTGTTGGTGTTCTTGTTATTGATAAAAAGTGTTTGTTTGGGTTTTTTTTTTTCAAAATAGCTGATTTGCCAACACCTGCGAACAAATATAATTCTATAAAGTTGTTCTGTATAGTGTGTAACTGTTGATATAGAGCGTTATTAAATTTATTGCTAATGCAATGGTTGATATGACACTCATCATCAGACCCCTGCTATAGACATATTTATCTTCAGAATGTGAGTGAGTGGCTAAATCTGTTCATGTTTTTAGCAACAATTTTTATTAATCCGCAGTCTTTTTCACTAATGTTGTGTTTTCTGTGTTTTAAATACAACAATGGGCTCAATATTTTATTTTTTATAGGTTGTCAGTAACGAAGAACCTGTAAAAATGACAGAGTGCTGCACTCTAATTATTCACACAACTAACATTTGTATAAAAGCATACCAGCATGCTGATGTTATACTGAGCAGACAGTGGGCAACAGTCAGCATCTCAATTTATAATTATATATTGCAATACAATTTACAGGATGCTGAGATTTTCACACATTTCTGTCTAATCCCATAAGTCTTAGTAGCACATGGGTGCTTTCACACAAACCCACCTCCTCCACCACGACTGAGGCTCGATCGCAAACTCCGAACGTCCCAGAGAAGCCGTGAAGGCGAAGGGCCACGCCAGCAGCATGAGGAAAGAGACCAGCAGCAGCCGCACCGGAAAAACTGTAACTGACATGAGTCCTATCTGCAGGGACAAAACACACAGAGACACAAACAGTCACACTTCTGCTGCACTTCAACAACCTGCTGTTTACTGTAACATCCCTGCTGTGTTTTAGCCAACTGTCAAAAAAACAATAATTAGCATAGCATACATTCCTATACAGCTGAGAAACATGCTATTACATTTTACAGTGTCAACACTCCATCTGTGCCTTTAGCAGAACACAAAACCACATAATTAACACTAACTGTGCTTGTCTAATCGCGCTTTAAAAGGCCCAACACACATCAGCGGTTTGCACTATCAACGCCGATTACCGAAAGTAAGAATAAAGGGAGGATATAGGCTTAATTGTGTTTGCATCTAAACAACGTTTATTTCAATATATTAACAGCAAATCATCCTAAAATATACTCTTATTCACACACAGCCCTTTCTACTGCTGGTGTCGTTTGAAACCAGACTCTATGTAAAAGATCCCATTATTTGTGTGTTTTTGGGTGTGGCAAGCCCGTGACTCGCAATTTGCTACTGAATGAGTATACACGGCATCCTCAGGTTCTCAGTCAGATCCAGCGTTTGCTTATTACATCTTTGTTCCTACAAAAAACCTCAACTCCAACATCGCTAATATCAAAGCTTTAAAGAACAGCAGTCCCCAAATCAACCGATTGAACCATGCTGACTAAAGCCATCTTCTACTTGCAGTGAAGACTGAAGAATCATTCGGTATACAGGAGACTTCATGGTCGACTCAATGATGACAATGTGTCTAGATCGTGTGCTTTAAATCACCCCTCTCAGCTGGTGTGAGGTATTAGGTGTGCTGATATGCTGTGTTTGATCTAAACCAGTTGGTCTCATCTGTACAAGGACAAGGTTCCAGAAGTCTTGTGGTTTGTCCAGTTGCATCTTTACAAACCTGAGATGTGCTGACATGTTTGTTTTTTAACATGCTAACTGAGGCCTGTAGCCTGAGCACTCAACAGTCTGGTCTTTGAATGCGGTGGGATGTCCACTCCTGGAAAGGTTGTGCCGCACATCCTTTTTCTGACAAAACCCGTGAAAATTCTGTTTGTTCACCAGAGTTCATGACTACACATCAAATCTCTGGGATTACTCATGAATTACCTTAAATAAGCCTCAGATCTGACAGTTGCTACTTCTATTGCCTAATGTTATGACCATAAAGGATTCTGTTAGTGTTTCTGTTTAGTAAAGGTCACTCGTGGTGAATGGATGACTCTCATTGGGTTTAGCCAACAAAAGTTCACATGTGTTGGGTTTAGTTCGCAATAATTTTACATAAATACGAAGGTAAAAAGGATAAAACTACAGGATGATAAGGATATAAATTGAGTTGACTGACCTGTCATGACTTCTCTTACTGTGTAATGACAAAGATTTGGCAAAGTCACGGCCTCAAGGGCAAATTCAAACTGTGTAACATTTAAAAGCTCCTTCGTTTTGCTCGTATGACCTCTATTTGATCCCTTCATTCTACACATTTATTGCGCTCCCCCTCTCATTGAGCTCCAAGCCTGCCTTACAGTGATCTACAATCATGCTTCTCGCGTATCCATCCATCAGTCTCTCACTCTCTATTCCAAGTCGCTCAGCTGTACCTTCATTTATCTTGCTGTTCTTCCTTTTATAGTTTTCCTCCTACTTTGCACTGGTGTGTTTTTTGTCACCCCTCAAGGGAGTCATATGTAACCTCCCCCTCCCCTCCTGCTCCATCTTTCTCTTCTTCCCTGTGTAGTTGTCTATCTGCAGGAACCCAGGTGCACTCTTCAGGGCTGCATTAATAAATAAACAGCAATGGGGGTGATTTATAATGCTCGAACGCCTCTCTCCACCCATCCGAGCTTGTGCGTCACCATCAGAGCTTAACAAGTCCATCTGGGAGGATCTGCTGACATTTTCTCAAGAGGTGGCATAAGAAAACGCAGGGGCGGGGCAGAGGGGTGCAATTTCCAGTGTTTTAGGAGAACGCCGGCTGATCCTTGACTAAAGATTTGAAATTTGCAGTAGAAATGCACTTCAAGAGCACTGAGCTCACTTACAGCACACAGAATAAAAGTGACTACAGATCAACAGATGTAGATTTTTTTTCTTATTGTACATTGACGCACAATTTGTTCAATATTGAACGTTTTAATCCTTCACCCACTAAAAAATGTATAAACAACTCAGATTAAAGCAGTCACTGAATTTCTTTGTCATGTCATAGTAACTGATGAGGTTGCTCTGTTGTACCTAATGCTAAAGAGATTCTAGGAATCTACAGTCTTGACACGCATACGTGTACATTCAATTCAATTCAATTTTATTTATATAGCGCCAAATCACAACAAAAGTCGCCTCAAGGCGCTATGTATAGTTGCGTTAACACTTTCAGGAGACATTTAAGGAATGTAGTGACTCAGTCTCTTACTTCTCACTACTTTCACTTTCTACACATATAAAGACAAAGCAAAACATCTGGCACGTACCTTAAATGTGACAAAAAAAAACAAAAAACACACAGGGGTCTGGCCAGGCAGCAGAAAGTTAGCTCGATGTGATGGAACAGTATTCTCCCATAGGTGTTCACTTAGGTTAAGATCTGGTGAATGTGAAGGCTATAGCACATGATTCATGTCATTTCCATATTCATTGAACCAGTCAGTGACCTCTTATGCCCTGCAGTGACCTCTTATGCCCTATAGATCGGGGAAATGTCATCCCGGTAGAGACCACTGCCATCAAGATTGAACTGTTTTATTATTTCTGACCTAAAGTCCCTCGACCTCTGGCTCTATAGATGCACAGCTACAATATTTATTTCTGCTTGACATGTGGCAAAACGTGTCATTTGTAGGTGAAAACACAGAATTTGTAGTTATTGGCTCCCCTTTGTACAAAGAAATATTAAAAATTATTTTGAGACCATGTTCTACAGGTTGTGCTGCACGAATTGACATGCAGAGCTGCAGATGTGCACATTTTGTCTGCACCTCACAGCGTCACACTTTTAAAAGTTTCACTACTAGTGGTTGTTAGCAAGTATCTGCAGACTAGTGGCATCTGCAGCAATCTGATAGTCCCTAAATCAATCACAAGCAAGTTTTTGGTCTAGCACCCTCTTTGTGACCAACTTCACACAATAGCCAGAAACCCCAAGACACCACTTGAGGGGAATATGCAGTCTCAGGGCTCGGCCTCTGGGCCTGTGTGATTGAGGCCATAAGAGTGACTGATACTGGGATATCATGATGGGTGTTTCAATTTTTAGAGGTTCAACAAACCACCTATTTCAGAAAAAATAATCCTCATATAAATGGTAAACTTGATGACGATTACAACGGATCTAAATCCACTAAAATATTTTAACACTTCCGCTGACAAACCATTTTCCCAAGATACATTGCTCCCCTGTGTATTGTGGCTCACTACAGTTTTAACCCGTTAGGAAGGTAATTGCTCTTGGCTAATTGTTTTCATTGAGGCAGTGAATGCGTACCCAGGAAGCACTTAACCTGTCCTACCATTTGTCATATTTCGGCTGCCTGTGCAGCAGGAACTGAAGCCAGGCAGTAGCAGATCAAAGCCAAAAGAAACACAACTTTATACACACACGCACTGTTAAAGCCGTGTCTGGTATTAATCCCCATCCATTCGCCGGACATCGCAGCTCTGTTTAATGTCACAGGCATTTTGTTTGTGAGCTTGAGAGCTGGCAGCTGTTGGCCATTCAGTAATGCGTAACTCAGCTGGAATGAGCTTCATTTGCTGACCTGGTTGGTTTACGGTGCTGTGATCATGTTTGCTGGGAAGTTAGAAAAGACATTCCAGGAAGAGCAGCACCAATCTACTGCCTATAGCAAACAGATTCATAAGCATTAAGCAACCATGCAGCCATATCTCTAGAAACAAAAGCACTGAGGAAGTTGCGTTTTGTCGCTTTCCTCGTTTTCCTTCAGGCAAAACGTGTATTTGTTTACACGAGCGTATAAACCCTTCACAGGTTCTGCAAGTGGAAAAGCGTCCCTCTGGAAGCAGAGCAGCAGGAGGTGTGAACCAGACACAGACACACACATGGTCAAGTTTACCTTCGATGACCTGCTGCGGTCATATGGCACAGACACGCTTCCAACTTAAAGCACACGCCGACTGAAAAACTGACACACTCAGGCACTAATAAGAGGGGCCGGTGGAGTTAAAAGCTTTCAGCAAGCCAATGTCAAGTGGTTGATAATAAACACACACGGGCCTTTTTTTTTCAGTCATCTTATCTCGGTGGATTTGTTAATGGTTAGGCAGCAGTGAACCAATTTTCAGACCGTTGTATGTTTCGTTGAGCATGAAAGCAGACACCTCTGGGCCCTGGAGCTATGGGAGAGGTAACCTGAGGGGGTCGATCAGGGCTCTCTTCATATTTTCACATAAACCTTTAACTAGATAAGATGATTTTCAGTTGATCAGTAACTTGTGTTTAGGACAATGGCATGCTGTCAGCAGACCCTAAATCACTTAAGTCAGAAAATCTGCTGAACCGCTTGATTAATGAGGAATCATTTCAGCCATACTGCTCTCCTCCAGCAGCGAGCCAACTGATGCAGGAATGAAGCCACAGCTGTCCTGTCTTTTCTACATTTCCATGCTTTAGAGCACATGCCTTATTTAAACTGTACTTTTCCCATCTTTGCTTTTCTTACTGCTGTGCAGGCTTTCACCACTCCGGCAGCCTAATGAGGACTATCTGAGTACACATTAAACTTGTTTAGCTGTCAGCTTGTTTAGCCGTCGGCTAAAACTCAAGCGTAAACACAGCCCAACTGTGTGTGCACTCAGTGAAAGGAAGCAGCTGGAAATGCAGAACTGTGGCCTAACAGAAGTGAAGTGTATGTTGGGCTGATTAGCATGTGTCACTGTGCCAGCTAATCAGGTCAATATGATAGTGCACAGGGTTTCGGTCTTGCAAGGTCTTCCCATCCACAATAGGCCTGTCATTAAACAAAACATTAAATAAACAAACAATGCAAATGTCTGATATGCAAAAGACGGTCAATTAAGATTCAAGACTGGCTTTACACACCCATCCAGGAAAATGTGAGGAAAGTGGCTGACTCCACAATGAACCCACAAAGCTTCAGATAACACCAACAATGCAGGAAATGGGTCTGCATGGCAGGTGCTGCTGTGTGGGTAAGACTGAACAGGTGCTGCTGTTTATCTCTGAGAAAATAGAGTTCATTCAAACGTTTTTTTTAAAAAAAGACAAAAAAGGAGCTCTTACTCTTGCATGATTTTCCTCAACACTGAATGAATTCACAGCATGTTTTTAAATCCGCTATGACACAACTTTTGCTTTTTAAAAAGGGGCACAGAAACTAGATTTGTCACCGCACGGTTTTTGTCCTTTTAACCTGTTTGTCGTCATTTCAGCTGAGTGTCGGACCTGAACCAGGAAACAACTTTTTTCCTAGACAGCCACACAGCATTATCACACTGCTGTCGGTTATTGAAACCCTATCCGTGTTCTGTGTTTTCCTCGTCCGTTTTTATTCCAGTCAACATTAACGAATAAGAGTCATGAAAAAACAGCGTCATTAAAGCGTCGGTAAAGTTTAGGAAAGTAGGAAAGTCACTAAACAAGCAGCACATTGTGGTCGGAGGACGGAGGAATATGTCTATCTAACATCATCTTAGACAAACACAGTTTATAACTTGTTATTATCTTTACTGTCTTACCTTTATTTTTTCTGTCATGGTCAATTTGAGCTCGTGCACGAAGGGGTTTTTACCCCCTCCTGAAGGGCGACTGTTTGAAGGCTTCATGGTGAACGACCTAACCCGCAAATAATAAAAGAAAAATGGTGCCTCAGTGTGTCCTGTTACTCTTTCGCTGATTTTATTCTGCTGGAGAAGTCTTCCCCCTCAGTCTGTCACTCTGTCACGGACACCGATGATGCTGACTGGGTGGAGAGGTGTGCCGCTCACCTCATGCTTCAGATCAAGCCAGCTAGATGAAACCGGAAGAAGCGACTGTGTTTGTGTTCCCGTTGTGGGTTTCAAAATAAAACGAACGCAATTCCTCCTCATTGTAATGACGCTAAAGTGAACAAAAAAAATTCATAAAACCGAACTGAGGTGAACACCATGCTATTTACCGCACATGAAAAAAAAATCATTGCTTTTTTTTTTAGTCTTTTAAGCTGGAAGCTCACATCGAGCTTGTTATTTAAACCATCGTGTTGAAGCTTTTACTTTGAAAGCAACGACAGTGCAGGGCAATCAAATTTGACACATCTGCCTTCTTATAATCGGTCATCTATAACAGAAGACTCTGAGTTGGGCCAAAAAACCTCCGGTGATTGCAAAAATAATATATAAATATTTAAACTGTTGTAAATAGGCCTATAATCTGCCAAGCATATCTCACGTGAATGAAAACAGTATTTTTCTTTAAACCAGTCTCACATTTAAAAAAAAACGTGAGATCTCGTTAAGAGGACAGCATAAATTGCAACAAATATGACGAAATAGTTCTATAAAGATATTTAACTTAAAGGACTGAATTGATTATATCGTAGAAACAAACACAAAGAGTCATAAATATACTTGCAAAAACATGTAATTTCTTTATTTCATATATAACACTTTCATAAGGCTCCTTACCAATATAACGAGAGATATTGCACGTTACCTCTACTAAAACTAATACACCAACATGATTTTGATTAGAGGAGTATTAAGAATCAAAGCCACTGCTTCTTTGAGGCCCACCAACATGTTCGCCAGATTACAGCAATCGAGCGGCTGTTACTTCAATAAAGAACTAAGAAATGAGTAGTATGATCTAGATGAAGTGATGTGCAAGTGATTGTAGCATATTAATTTATTTGGTCAGTTATCAAAATCAAATTGATAATCATAATCACAGTAGCGAAAGAAATCCAAGATCATCCTTTTCTAAGAACCTGAACCTGCTGTGGGGACGTTTGAAACCGTCACTTGCTGATGCTCGCACACCGCACGGTCTCACTAGCTGTGGAAGGCGCCTCTGAGATGCTTCGGGTGATTTGCCTTCAATGAAGTCCAGTAGGCGTTTGAAGTCCTGTTTCCTCTGTCTCTATTTGATCCACCCATCCATTTCTGCTGTCATTTATTTTCTACATGCCAGTAAATGCCCGTGTAAACAGACTCTGTTGATCTTCAAAGCCACAGATGGCTGATTTACATTGTATCCTGTGGCTGACGCTTTGCATTAAGACTCGTTTATTGACCCACAGAAATCACTAGCTGAGTCTGCCAGGTGAACTCAGACTTACCTATTTGACAACCTTCCACAGCTCACACAGAAACAAAGGAAACATTTAATCTGTGTTTCTTTGACCAAATGCTTCAGTGGAAAGCAATTGGACGGTCCCAAACACTGGATCAAATCTTCCTGCCGTGCTTTTGCGAAATTAGAAGTGTTCAAATAATATATGTGCATGTACACACGTTTTCCGAATCCCTGATCCTCCATCAGCAAATATTAACCTTTAGTTTATTCGAGCAAAGCCAGCGTACACTCAGTGTTTGTTGCCAAACATCTTTCAACCAGTTTGGTTTCTTCGGCACTTGGGACTGAGTATTGCAGTCAGTCAGAGCGTTTCATGGCCCTTTTTCTGACCTTTAGTAAACATACAGTGGCTGAGAATTTGCCCAAAGTTTTGAATGTGACTGGTTTTAAAAGTGACAGGGAGTTTGAAAAGCGACCGTCCATGATGCACACTTTGGCTCCCTCTTGTGGAAGAATGATGGAACTCAGCCTGATGTTGTTAGAAACTTCAGTTCCACCAAAGGTGCTCTGTTGGTTGAGATCTGGTGACTGTCGAAGCTGTTTGAGTACATTGAACTCACTGTTCTAGAAACCAGTTTGACATGATTTGAGCTTTGTAACATGGTGTGTTATGCTGCTGGAAGCAACCATAAAGGTCATAAGAGGAGCGACATTGCAGTAGATTGGTCATAATCTAACAGGATTGATCAAAATGCTTGAAAAAAAGGCATGAACATTTGCATAATGACAGATTTAAAAAAAAAAACACTTTTCCATTTAAAAACAAGACAAACAGTTTTGATTGAAAATCAAAGTCTCCATCTTCTTCCTGTTATTGGCCGCCATAAAAAAAAAAAAAAGTGCCTTAAATATTGCATATTTGTCCAAACAAATACATGAAATATCTACATCTTGCTCACACACAGCGCTCCGACCTCTGGACAGCCCTCGCAGCTGAATAACCAGCATTGTTTGGCAGAGATTTTGAACACTTGCAGTTTGTCGGATGCACTGTTTTATATTTTATGTGTAAAGGCTGGGATGTGTGTAACGGATTTTAGTCCTTTGAAACATTTGTATTTGTCTTTTGGGGGGTGCTAAATGTCAGTAAGTGTAACCATAAATGGGTTTTCAATGCCCCTGTAGGTGTTAACTGGTTAATTCTATTGCATTTAAAAAATAAATGATGATTTTAAATTGTATTCATAAAAATAAACCATGTTATCAGTAAGTGTATGCTGTGCAGTGTTCATTTTGTGTTTTTGTTTTAGATATTTTTTAAAAGAAGACGGTGGTGGAAGTTTTGGTCAGTTCATTTGGGTCCTGATTTTAAAGGGCATAGAAAAACCTAGTACACAGATCTTCCCGTTTTTTTTTTCTTTTTGTTTGTATTTTTAATGATTTTTACATAATGCACTGCACTAGGTGGGTTGTGGTATTTATACTTAAGAGTCCAAGAAAACATCTCTTTACACCGTCACTGCCAGCCAGAACCAGGGTGGAGCCATAGTTTTATTTTGTTTATGTTGAATTCTGACCCCACTATCCAAATGTTGCAGAAGAAATGGAGACTAACCAGACTTGGCAACATTTCAACACAATCTTCTGTTGTCTCATTTTCATGATTCTATGTGAACTGTAGTCTCAGTTTTCTGTTCTTAGATGAGGAATGGCACTTGATGTGGGCTTCTGCTGCTGTAGCCCATCTAGCTCAAGGTCAGACTTTACTGTGTATTTAAAAATGCTCTCCTGTACGGGTGTTTTATCCTACTATTAGAGGTCTGACCCTCTCTGTTGACCTCTGGCATCAGCAAAGCATTTTCACCCTGCTGCTCACTGGATATTTTGTCTTTTTTCATTCTCTGTGAACCCTAGTAAGGGAAATTGCTAGTGGACCGCAGTTTCTGAAATACCTGCCTGGGACCAACAACCAGGTCATCTTGACAATCTCTACATCACTACTTGCCGCTATCTGATTTTCTGACCATACAGCTGAATCACTCTACCTAATAAAGTGGCCATTGAGTATGTATGTATCTATCCATAGTACTGCGCAAATGTCTTGAGCAAACCCTCATTGATTTATATTTTCTTTGGAAAAAAATGGGAAATAGGTTCAAAAATAAATGTAAATACAGTATATAAGGCAATATCATTGTTCAATTCTCACAAGCTTTAAAATCAATACTTGGCATGACCACGTTTATTCTTCAACACAGCCTGAACTCTTTTAGGTCAGCTTTCTTGTCATGCCTTTATTTAGTCATTAGGAATATTTCTCCAGGGTTCTTGAAGGACGTTTAAAGCTCTGGATGTTGGCTACGTTTCGTTCTGTTCATCCATCAGGATGATCCCACGCTGCTTCAGACCTTGTTGATGCAAAAATACTTTTCTGCTCCTGTAAAACTTTGTTATCGTTGGCATTTTTTAATAGACTCAAGATGAGTTGAGTCAAGTTGAGACATAATTACTTCTCATTTCTTTAGTTGAGTCACTTACCCTAAAGAAGTGAGAAGTAATTATGTCTTTTGAGACAGGCTGCTAGTAACAAAGTGCCTAAAGACACAGTTTACAGTTTATTTGCTAAGTTGTCTGCTATAGAAGCAACACTTGTGCATTTTTAATGGTTGAATGATTGATAGGTCGGTGTTAAGTGTTTAAACAAATAAAATAATAATTCACCTGAAAATGGTCAGGTACAAGAACTGGACTGAAAATAAGTGAAAAACAAGGCCACTGTCTAAAGAAAAACTTTTGAAAGACCTTCAGAAAGTCTGATAACGATCGCTCAAGATCACATTTTCTTTGTAAATGACAAAAAAAAAAACCCAAACAAAAAAAAACAACCCCCCCAAAAAACCCACCTGGCTTTAGAATCAAAACATGCAGAAACACAGGGCGGCTCACGAGTTTTGCTCAGTATGCGTAAAAAATTTGTCTTTTTTGTTGTTAGGAGAGGAACTGTAGAGAGGTGAGAAGACTTCAACGTATTTTTCACCCAAACAATTTATTACTTCAGCACAGTTTTCGTAAATATCCACGCCTTGGGTGCAGTCACCCCCACGCTCGTACAACACTTCAGCCCTGCCTCTGCTTGTGTCTTGGATTTGTCTTGCAGAACACAAACAAACGTCCCCTCCTTATAACAAAGAAGCAGTCCTTGCAGCGCCTCTTCAGGGCAGTTTTGGTTTTCATTCCTGCAGAGGGCTGAACGCAGGGAACATGCCAACACTGTCCCAACAGAGAGGTTTCACGACGAGCCGGGAAGCCAGAAGAAGGGCGCTGGATGGAGCTGATGCTGGCCGATGATGGGAGAAATGCACGAGAACCGCCGGTGAGCATAAAGAGAGATCTGTGAACAAAGGCTGCCGGTGAGGACAAGGTCAGACGCCAGTGGCTCATCTGGGCCACTTGCCTAGCTAAGGAGGTAGCCAGATGCTTTAGCAGAAGGGGGGCCATGGCGGAAAAGCTGCAAAGAGAATTCCAAAAAAGGATATTTTTTAGTTCCTCACGTTGTGATGCAGAGCTGAAAAGATTACTTAATTTTTTCACTAGGCACGTATTAGCCATTCCTCAAGCAAAAACTATTGAAAATGTGACAGTTACTGAAACTCCACGTTCTTAATTGGGTGGATTCACCATCTGTTTAAAATAAGTGCAACAAAATCTTTTGGTCAGGTGAAACAGGGCATCCAGAGAGGTCATCTTAGTCTGGGAAGGTGACATTTCATTGGGAATCAAACGGTCACACAAAATCACAAAACATTCATTCATTCATACGGACCTATCCTGGGGTCCTTAGTTTCTCATCTGTCTAAAACATCCTGTTTTGGCTCCCTCGCCCCTCCCTTTGAGCCCACACTCATCTAATTGGCTGCCCCTCACAAACCTAAAGTTTTAACATGAGGTGGAGCTGCGTGCCTGACATGACCACATTTGGAATACCTGTCCTAACTGACATCATACAATGTTTAGAGTAGAAAAAAAAAGTATCAAATTTGAGTTTTTTGGTCAGAGTAAATTCTTGCACATATGCCGACTTCTTTACTTGAAACCTCGGCCTTTATAACACAAGCATCACCCATTGCAACATGACACAAATGAGAGGAAATAACAAAAAGCACAATACACCGCCTTAAATAACGTTCTAATACTATTTGAGATGAACAAACTAGCCTGGGCTAACAAAGGTAATCATATTAGCATGTTTTTTAAAATACAGTCAGCAACATATTGCAGAATAAGCACTACTCATGAGGCCTAGTACGTAACACATTAACCAGCTACACACCAATTTAATAAAATCTTCCATGGGCCTTTAAAAAATGATATATTTATAGGCTACTACCTTCCTTGTACAAAAAAACTCTGTACATGTAAAAATTACCACCCGGTGTCCACACAGCAGAACTATGTAACGGCCAAGGAGACGAGCATGTCAGAGCTGACCTGCTAGCACTAGACCGAATAAGCATTCACACTGTGTGAATGCTTGCGCAGAAAACATTACAAAGTCAAACAACACAAACAAACCTTTCAGAAATCACTAGAAAGTTGAATTCATGAATTCATTTATGCCCCTGTAAGTACTTGTTAATCGCCACAACAAGAACCACACTGCTTTCTTGCTTCAAGTACATACAACAGCTTCCGGTGTATAGGAGGATAGTGAGGCCCTTATTTTTGCCTTTCAGGCAGTTTCCTCTCGCTAGTTTTGTCGGAGAACACTTCCCTTTCTCCATACTAACAGTCTCGGATTCCGTCTTTTTAAATTTGAACTATTTTACATTTTATAATATATGTCAAAATAAAGAAAGGCACCTTGCTGAGGCTTGCCGCCGGTAAAGTTTGTTTGAGCCTGAAAAGCTAAACTCGGGGCGAAATTAACCTCGGTATTAGCGTCCTTTGCGAGGCAGTCTGGGAAAGCAGATTGTTGTAAACATGGCGGCCACAGTGGGCAGAGTTCTGTCCTTCAGTAAAAATGTTAAGCTGCTCGTTTCGCCTTTGAAGCTTTCTGCAGTACCTGCTCACCGTTATAGTGTAGATGTTTCCACTACCGGCGAGCCCATCACTCACACCGGACAGGTGAGCTGAAAACTACCTCTCTGTTACTGTTATTTTACCCCATGGAGCAACGTTAGCTAACCTTAGCATAGTGTTACTGACGCCTGCAGCTCCAAATTACTCTGCTTATAAGATGTTTGATGTTTGAATGCTGGTCACTGATTATATTGCATACACAATATGCAATATAATGCAATAAATCTAAAAGTTTCATTTAGTTCCGCTCTTAAAACAGTTCTCATATTAGGACCACAATGTTAAATCACAGATAAACAAAATAACAGGATGCCTGTAAACTGCTGCGTGTAACTTGTGTTTTTCTCCTAGGTGTATGATGAGCATGATTACAGGAAAGCCAGATTTGTTGGCAAACAGAAAGAGGTAAGAAATAAGCACTTAACAATTTATTCATTTGGCTAAGCTTAGTGTAACCCCTGCTAACTGGGTTTAGGGCCTAGGTCTTTCAGATCCAAGGCCAAAACTGTGTGAATAACAAATCAAGAATTGAGAATTGTAGTCTCAAAGAAGACAAGCACTGGAATCCTGAATAGACTGTGAGGTTGCAGACCAAGAAAAACTTCAGTTTTTCAGAAGATACAACTTTAAACCAGACTGAAGTATGCTAAAGACAACCTGGAGAAAGATTAATGCTTACTGGAAGCACGTCCTTAGGTCAGATGTGGGTCATCGCTTTTGTCTTCAAACATGACAACGAGTCAGAACATATGTTGCTCCTGGTGAAGAACTGCCCCCAAAATACCAAAGTGAACGTTATTGACTGGCTTGCACAAAGCCCTGATTTGAATCCCACTGAAGACAGAGGTCAATGCCAGTTTTTGTTTTTTGCGAAATAATTGTTTCTGTGTGCAAAGTAAATTAATGTAAGCATCCAAACTAAAACTACGATGTTTGGAAAAGCTGTTTTAAGTAGCACTTGGAAAATACTTTAAAAAAAAACAACGAAAACATGCACACCAGTGCAGAGTCCCCATACCACACCTAGCGACTTCCTCGCCGAGTTTTGGAAAGTACTTACACAATTGCTTTGTATTGTTGTTTAAAGGTGAATAAGAACTTTGCCATCAACCTGGTGGCAGAGGAGCCAGTGTCTGACATCGAAGTCAGAGTGGTATCTTGCGATGGGGGCGGAGGAGCGCTGGGACACCCCAAAGTCTACATCAACTTGGTAAGACCCTGCAGACACCATTAAGATAAAACTATTTCAAGTGCTTGGTATTCATATTGCTGGGATAGGCATGAATCTCCTAAACCTAGCAGCTTTGTGCAGTGAGGGATCTCAGAAAACACAAAGGTGCTGTTGCACTGATGAAGCTGGCAGCATGATGGTTAGCACCATCGCCTCACAGCAAGAAGCTCCTAGCTCTGAATCCTCCTTTCTGTGTAGAGTTTGCCTGATGCCTCTGTGCCGCCTCTCACCCTCGGACAGCTAAGACAGCCTCCAGGCCAACCAAAACCATGAACTAGATAAGAAAAAGAAAATAGACAGATGGAACGATGAAGTTTATTTAGCACTGAGGTTGAGTGATGACTCCAAAAGACTGTCAAACCCCGTTTCCCAAAATGTTGGGACGCTGTATAAAATGTAAATGAAATTCAGTTTAATATTTGGTTTAATATTTGATTCATGATGGTATACAAACCTGGGAAAAATATGATTTTATCTGAAAATAAAATTGATCAATTTCATTTTTCATGTTCTTTCTTTCTTTCTTTCTTTCTTTCTTTCTTTCTTTTTGGAACAAAGTTGAAACAGGCCAAACAAAAGACTTGAAAGTTGCGTAAGAACCAGAAACCATTATCTCACAATGGCTTTTACCTGATTGGCCATTTCTGTAGGCACAGGACGAGGCCATAAACTAATAGTAAAGATGGCTCCGTCTCTGGAAACAAAAATAAGCTACTGATGCTATCCAGACTTGTAAGCAGGACAAAGTGTACATGTATTCTAGCAGCATGGCTTTCTGAGTCTTTCTTCCACTTACCCATTTCCTGGTTGGGGGGGCTGAATCCTATCCCAGCTGCTACAAGTAGAGCGGCGGGTACGCCCTGAACAGGTTACCAGTCTGTTGCAGGGGTCACACAAAGAGGCTGACAACCATTAGTGCTCACACACACACCTATGGCCAATTTAAAATCACCAGTTAACCTAACCCCACTAACATGCCGCATGGATTGAGCGAAAAAAACAAACAAAGTAGGGCTCTTTAGCTGAAATCTTGTTTCAAGCAAGGATTTCAAAACTAGAACAGCTGCTCTCTTCACTTCCCGAATGTGTACAGTAGTGTGTTAAATATTAAATAGGGTTTGAAAAATATGAAGATCCTTTTTTTTTTTTTTTTTTTTTTTTTTGCTTTGCAGAATATACAAATGATTTATAATGTCCCCACCTTTTACCAACAGTGTGGCATCATTGTTAAAATGGATAAACTCAGCGAATTCTATGATTTCATTAGGCAAACAGTAGGTTGGAGTAGAACAGTAGGAGAGATTATAGCCTGACTCTGCACATATAATCTGTAAAATTTTATTTAGTGTTGTTTTAATCTAAGATTATTTGATGTAATGTTCCCAAACTGTAAACGCTCTTGTTTTTTGTCTTCAGGATAAAGACACAAAAGTGGGAACGTGCGGCTACTGTGGACTGCAGTTCAAGCAGAAGCATCATCACTGAAACATTTCCTCTTTGCTTCTCTGTGTAAATCGCCATATTGCTCAATAAATTATATCTTGTCTGAGAGTTCATTCTTTGTAATTAAGCATCCTGGAATAAAGACAAAGACTGCACTACACAAAGTTTTGTAGACAGTCAAATGTGTACAGGCAGTTTCTAATTATTGCTCTTGTAGATTTGAAGGCGAAGCTCTGAATAAGTTGCTGCTCTTACTGTAGATTCCCCGATGCTGCTGTACGTTTGGTTAATAGGGTGCAGTTCCACCCTGTGACAGCCAGAGGTCAGCAGAGTCCTGCATATGTGTTTATTCTGAGGCTGGAGACAGGCTGAAGGGCTTTCTTTCAGGAAATAAGACAAGTTTTACATTTTCTTCTTTGGACACAGCAAAGTTCATTTTTTTCTAATATAATGCATTGAAAGGTGATGCAAACTTGTAATTAAAATCAATGAAAATACAAGTAGTGCACCAAAGTGTTATCTGCTTTAAAGTTATGATTATTTCTTTAGTACATGAAAGAGATGATAGATAGAGGACTTTTGTCAGTTGTTTACAATGAAGAGCGCTGAAAGGACCTTAACATTCCTCCGTCGGCTCCCGACGATCCAAGCTGGAAGGTCTTGCTCTGCCAGGATACTGTTGGGTGGGGGTGGAGGGGCAGTCTGATAGGACACAGCAGCGTGGAACAATACATGTTTGAAGAAGATCATATATATATTTCATCAGGCTTATTCTCCATAGACCTCTGCATGCCAAATTGGCCTGCGCTTGGCTCGGGCTCCAGACAGCACTACCCTGTTCTGTCCCCAGTGATGCAGGCAGTGGAACTGCATTTTCCACACCACGGAGCTCAGGTTGGGAAGAGTTGTCAGGCTGATATAATTGGCCCTGGTGACTCCTGGAAGTGAGGCTTACGCTGTAGTTAACCTCATCTGTAGTCAAGACCACAGTGGATGATTGAAGGGGAGAGAGGTGCACTGTTAAAATGAGGCAGGCGAGCCGGGTCAGTGTCAGAGAGCTGACTCGTTGGTCTTGCGGTTGGTAAGTCTGAGTGGTTCAGAGGCGGTGCTTGGATGGGTTGGAGGCATTGCCGGGGGCAAAATCTTCAGATGAAACTGAGCGTGTGAATCGCACAGTGTTTTAGTCCTGGGTTTGACTGCACTGCTTCATTATTCAGCGCCTTTAAATGTGCTGCTCCAGCATAATGTAATATTCTTCAGCATCATACATATATATATATATCAAGGAACTCCAGATTGCAAAGGTGGATTTAACCAATTTGCAGACTGGCTCATTCATGGGTGCCGTTTCCAACTGTCAAATCAGCGCGGGATTGAACGCTACATCCACTTACCTATTTTCCTTCTCCATAATATTAGATCGTAATTGGAAATAAAACCCTTAAGCATATTATGACCTACAGTGTCGGGTCAGACCATGCAGACAAAGATAAGCTCAAATGAGACTGTAATCACAGTGAAAATGTCCCCACCACCGAGCCTCACAGTAGATAATGGAGTTAAATGCCACAAAATTCCTTAGCACGGCGTCCTTCCACAACAATCACTCACTCCACACAAAACATCCTCCTCATCGCTGTAATTGCCCTATTAAAATATTTCTCCTTGAAGATGTGTCACATTACAGACCCCGCGGCTCATTAAGGAGCTCCCTGCAGCCAATTATCTGAGCCTCCATGTCTGGAAGCCAGTGTGACCAAAAGGGGCTCAGAGGCAGATCTGGGAGCAGCCTGTCCTCCTCAAATCTACACCTACTGTATGAGAGTCAAAACAGAAAACTGACCTTTGGTCATTGTCTCGGGGCGACTCCACTCAGCTCCACTTTAGAGTCAGGTGACAGAGCGTCTGACCTTTACCATGGAAATAATGACTTGTTCTTGTGCCAGGAGCTCAGAGGGTTACCGCAGGGAGCGAGACACCTCTGGCGACATGTGACAGTTTTTGGAGGAGAGAGTTTGCACTCAGCACTTTGATAGCCCCGGAAAACCAAAGTGTGTGTGACAAGACACAAGCGACTTAGAAGTGTGTGTATATCTATGGCTGCGTGTGTGTGTTTGATTGCGCACCAGAGACATAGTGTTGAAAGGAAATAGGTGTCAGACAAGAGGTGCAGAGAGGAGTAATTTAAAGTTGTCAATACTTCCTGTGCAGACATTCCACCTGAAATTTTAAAAATAAAAGTGATTGTGAAAAAAGGGTCTGATTGTGAAGGGAAGAAGAAAAGAAACAGAATCCGAACAAACAATACATGTTGATGAAATTCGGGCAAAACATTTGCAGCTTACTTTCCAAGGTCACAAAAAAAGCCCTTCGCACATGTCTCCGTGTCAACTATCCCTCGAGACACAAAGAGCCCAAAAAACTCCCGGTGCTGTGAGACAGACAGGTAAACAGAGAGTCTAACATTCCCCGACCTGTGCAGCAACACACTGAGTCTTAATCACATTATATGGCCCAGGGAGCAGGCCTGCGTGTCAGACTGGCTATTGAGTCGTTCGACTGTGTCGACAGCAGACATAGGAGAGGTGAGACAAGTGGAGGGACAGAGGGAGGGAGAAGACGGAGGAGGGAATATGGACAATGGTGGAATAAGTTGGGGAAGGAGGTAAGAGGAGACACGACATAGCTGGAGTAGTTAAAAGAGAAACGTGAAAAAAACAGGCTGTTAAAAAAGGGATACAAGAGAAATGTCACGAGGAAAAGATTCATGCTCAAAACTTTAGCTGCATTTCTAGTTTTAACATTTTTGACTGGGATTTCACTCAGTGTTAAGTTTACACACGATATCCTCCCCAAAAGCATTTATTTGAAAAAACTTTTGGTCTGATTTGATACTTTAACCATTAAAAGAAGTCTTCATCTTCAGTCATTCTTCTGACTGAAATGTCATTTCATTTTTGTAATAATTTAGGTGTTTAAATTCTTTTCATTACCATAAAATTAAAGAAGATTAAATCTAAAGCTGATTTATGTGGTTTTGCTGGTGAGAGTTGTGCCACGTGGGTTACAAAACAGGGAGCTGGTTGTACCGTTTTGCAAAAAAGTGATCCCGTTATCCCCTTCTGACTGGATCACTTACAAACTAGTCCCACTTTTCTACACAACTTCATTGGATCTCATTTCTCCAGAATATCTTCATTTAATTTTTAATCGCTGTTGCAAGTTTCAACATCTTTAAATCATAGTTTTTGGCCTTGTACCTTAGTTTTTAGTTAGTTATAAAATTGCTTTTATCAGAAAAAAAGGTTGTTGATGAAAACTGTGACTTAAAAATATTGGTCAACAAAATGAGCACTGGTTAACAGCAAACTTATTGAAGTTCATGCTGACCTAGCTGAGATTTTTAAAATGTCAACTTCGCATTCATTGATAACCTTTAGTTAGCTTTAGCTAACAACAATACAAATGTTTTGCCCAAATTTCATTGACATGTATTGTTTGTTCATATTCTATAAGTGAAGTTTTTTTCCTCTTTTTTATTTAAATGAAGCTAACATGGAAGTGTAAATAACTGCAGTTCCTTGGAAAGCCACTTGAGGCTGGCTTAAAAAATTAAATTAGTCCAATAGACAGCATAAAAGATTGATGTAGCTACCTTGCTTTCCTTTTGGAACCTCAAAAAGTGCGTTTTTTTCTTTTTTCTCTTTTTCTGACTGAAGCCCCCTCATTGACAAGTTGTTAGCCAAAGAAGTTTCAGTTTCATATCACAAATAATCCTCCATTTTTTTTAAACATAGTATGAGTAAGATGTTGTCTGATTGTTACTCGGGTGACTCGGGAGTGACATCATTCCTGAGTTAGTGTGTCAGAGCAGGCACAAAAACCTTTTTTACTTCTTAGCAAGGTAGACCAATTCAAGCATCACTAGCAAAGACAATAAAATGTTTTTGAGGGTGGGGGTTAAAAAGACTGCTGCAGCACATCCATGGATAGAGCCAAGTCAATGCTCTGCCTGTGGCACAAGTCACAGATCCACAACAGATTAAAGGTTCAACAGTTTTACTACTGTTTGCATCCGCTGCCTCCGTTTAGGAATGTAAACTTTAGGTTGGTGGGGCTGCTCCACCTTTCCAAACTGGAAATCCCATATCATTGAATGTTCCAGATGAAAATTTTTACTTGGCACGTGGAACTCAATCTGGAACACATCAACAGAGCTGTTTGTCTGCTAATCAGAAGGTCGTTGGCTGAATCCCCGAATCCTCTAGTTTGGATCCTGATGCATTTTTCGGGAGTAAATGTTAGAAAGTGCTTTGGAATATATAAAAGCACAGTATGAGTATGTTTGTCACTGTGTGAATGAGAGTTGCCCTAGAAAGCCTGACTGTTCTACTGAGTAGAAAGGTGCTATAAGTGGTGAGTGCTATATGGTGGTAAGTACCATTCCATTTACCATTTGCAGAATGTTAATTTTTAATTTTTACTATTATTAAATCTGACCAAAAAAGAGTGAGCCCATAAGCTCAGCAGGAAAGTGTTTACCGAGGTCAAGGCTGAAAGCTTTTTCCCCCATAGATTCTGTAGGACCATTGCTATAAGAGAGAATGCAGTTTAAGGTACTTCTGCATTGGCTTCGTTTTCCTAACTTGGAAGATACATCAGTGTTTTATGGTGTCTGTAGTCAGTCCTCATAGACTCCTTTTTTAAAATGTTCAGATATACCGCATTAAAACTTTTCTTACATGTACAAAAAACAGTTTGTTCTCTATAGCTAATTCTTTTTCTAATAGCTAATTTGTTCTTTCTGGCCATTGTATGGGGGATGAATTTACACAGTTCAGTCCTCTAACCCACAGGTGTCGAACTCCAGGCCTTGAGGTCCACTGTACTGCCCTTGTAGCTTCTTATTGGCAAAGCACACCTGATCTACATATTCAGCAGCTGGTAGGGCAGGGATATCTCAAAAACAAGCAGGATGTTGGCCCTTGAGAACTGGAGTATGACACCCCTGCTCTAACCTGTTTTATGCTTAAAGTTATATCTTATCAGTTGTAACTGCATCTGAGTGACAGTTGTTTTTTCTTCAGCATTTAGTCATCGTAAGACACACTAAGTTTGTTGTTCAGTCTCTCCAGTTCCTCATTCAGTTTGAAAGCTGTTTTCTGCTAGCCAAAATCAGACTGCCATCCAATATGCTAGCACTGAATTACCGTAGTACCTTGCTAACCAAGCTAATGTTAGCTAATAGCTCTCCAGAGCTACTCTATCATCCAAATGTGGGTTAAAATGTATTTAAATTAAAAGACCCCCCCCCAAACAATTAGAAAAAGAAATAATCTGGATTGTAACACCAAAATTACCAAAGGCTTAAAAAAGGCAGTCCAGAAACCAAAGTATGATGGCTTCAAGTCTTTTTTTTTTTGTACTAAGGCTATGCTAATGTAATCAATAGATTGTTCACTTTCCAAGAGCTGGACTATTTGAAATGTTTTCCAGCTCTTTGATTTTGGTTTTTAAGATTATAGCTCTAACCTACTATTTTGGTTCTACTTTGAGTAACAAAGAAAAAAAATGAGCCAATTTTAGTGAGGCAGACTTGCAACCAGCTAGCGAGTACAGTGGAGTGTTTATCAGCAAAATATGAATCATTTTCTTAGCAGTTATTTTAGACCACAATAGGAAATGAGTAATGCGCTCAGTTTCTGGTGGCCGTAAATTTCCACTGAGTGCTAATGTTGCACAGTGATTGAATGTGTAAGTAAGCAACCTTTAGCCATGTCAGTTTTAAGTGTACATGTCAGTACTGTGGTCACAGCTTCATGCTGCTGACCCTTAGTTGACAATAAATGTGTTGTTGCTTGTCTGAATTTTACAATAAGTTTGCATATTATTCATGAAATTATATAATGAAAACACAGGCACAAACACTGTATTGAAAACAATTGCCAATTAACATATAAAGGGAAGCTGGACCTTTTCCTAACCAAAGCTAAGTCACATTGACACAACTTGATAAAATGCATATTCCTCTCCCCGTACTCCCTGTTCTCTCTACCAGAGGAAAAACGTTTTTTCTCAAACGGCTAAGGGTGAGAGCAAGTATACCCTTATATCTCTTTCCCCACTTAGCACAAAGCCAACCTCTTATCTGGCTGTCATTCAGCGTCCTTCACAACACTAGTACTTCTTCTTTTGAAGTCAAATCTGCCTCAAGATTGTTTTTAAACCAGAAACAAAATTGTACCTGTTCTGGTTCATTAAATTTGGACTGAAAAATGTAAAAATTTGAGCGAAAATATGAAAGATATATCTGCAGCCTACCAAAATAAGATCCCAGTCGCCAGCAAGCAGGAGAAAGAAAACTTTCCAGAAATAAAACGTCAGATGTCATTATTTATCATCTTAGATCTTACTTATTTATGAAGCAGAAACAGAATGAAATTCTCGGTTGAATTCATCCTGAATTATTTAATTTGAAATGGTTAATTCCATACAAAGCCCAGGCAGATCCCTCCTCTGTTCTGATAAATACTTTATCACTGCTACTAAATCGAAAACAGGATGAGCAGAAATATTGTTGGGGGGGTGAAGGAAAAAGACAACAGCTCTTCACTGTTTCTTGTTGTGCTTTATTTGTGAAATTTGTGGAGGTTCCTTTAATAATTAAAGTTGATGAAAACGCATTTTTTCTTAAAAAAAAAAGTTATTTAGGCTAATGATAACTGCCTGATTTCTGTTTATTATAGCAATCTTTTCTATTTATTGCCTGCATGAAAAAGAAATCACCAGAGGGGATAAAGATGTGACACTTAGTTAAAATTACTTAAGAGCTTTTATGAAGCATTTTGCTTGTGGTGGATTTTCTTGCAGTCCCAGGTTGACAAAGTCAAAAGCCGTCTAATGAAAAGGGACGCATCGCTGATTGCAGCTATATCTGGAGCCGAGGTGGAAGTGGCATCGATTTAACAATTTAGCAGCACCCTCCTCTGTGTGTTTCCATTAGTCACGGCTGAATACCACTCACATTCCCCCTTTCTTTCCTTCAAAACACACACAAATACCCTGTCTGTGGCACACTCACACACACGCATCCAAAACTGCCGAGGTATATTCCCTTTCCCCTGAACTGGATTTATATCAGCTAACGTGATTCTACTATTGGTTCCAGACAGTGGGCAGCTAATGTAAGGGCACAGTCGGAGAACTTTGCCATGCTAAGTAACACGCCTTTTATTTCTGTGACTCAGTGCATGTGCAGGCTATCGTGCAAGTGTACAACACTGTATTTTTTCATGTGTGTGCATCATACAGCCTTGGAGCAGAGAAGTGTGCCGTGACAGTTGATCGTTGATGTAGTTTGCAACAGTCTGTAACTTGTAAGAGAGCATTGGGGATATCAAATTGCCACATTAGGATCATACACCAATAACTGACCGTTCACTAAATTCCTTCAATAAAATAAACTATTTTCCAATCATAGCTTAGCAACTGTGACTATGCAGAGCGGGTCTGCCGGGCTTTGGATTTCCTGAAGCAGTGTGCATGGGCCTTTAGTAAAAGGAATGTCTTTTTTAAACCATTCTCTGAACGAGGAAAAACAGTGCAACGGGGGATGACACTGCCTTCACTTAAGCTTGTTAGCATGGCTCAGTCTGGATTGTGAGCTGGTAAAGATACTAAGATTTTACTCTAAGCATGACATTTTTACCCACTGTCTTCAAGCCCGCAAAAACAGTTGTTGAACTAGAACTGGCGGTCCTGCCTTAAAACAAAATGGAAACTTCAACAGGCAAACAGGGAGTGGCTCTTAGTGAACGGTCAGCTGATCAAGTCACACAGTCAAAATATCGACTTTCACATTAAGTCGAGTTTAAGTCAGTCTCTCCCAACGATGGCTTATTGATGAACTACAAAGCTGAAGCAGACCGCCCAATTTCAAAGGACTGTCCAGGTGTTCTGCTCTCTATCGTAGCTTCGTTTAGGCCTTTCCATACCTCAGCCGGTTTGGGCTGTTGGAAAGGAGGGCCGTGGAAAACGCCATCCACCCATTCTCTGAGTGTGGCGACTGGAGATTCCTGTTGCCTTTCTGTCTTGGTGAGTGCCATGTTGGTCGGATACCCGGGTGACGAGGAAGTACCGGTTGATGACAGCATACATGGCGGGTACTCAGACTGCAAGCTGGCATCCAAAGACACAGCAGTGTGAGCGATGGACCAGATTTTGGGTTTGGCATCTGTGCTTCGAAGGTCTGCATTAAGATAGAAGGAGCTGCTTTGGTGCTGGACCGGTGTGAGTTTGGGGCAGTCAGGGGACAGTCTCTCTTTTCTGTGCAGTGTATCTGGGTTGTGTGCGAGATGCACGTGGGGTAGCTCTGTGTTTGGGTTCACTTCATTGTCCTCAGGTAGAAACTGTGGCTTTGGATCACAATCAGAAGCATCAGACTCCAGCAGATCGAAGTCCTCAAGATCACTCTGCAGGTCTGCGCACTGTTGCTCTGAGAAAAAAACAAACGACACCGACAGTAAAGAGTCTGTGCATAACAGTCAAAGCTCGGAAAACCATGAAACAAAGCAAACTTTGCTGGCAGACTGATTTAGGACTTGCATACCAGGAAGCTCCTTGTCACTTTTAAGTGGCTTCTCAGCTTCATCACTGTCATCTTCACAGCCTCGGTCATCTGAGCTTTTACAAGCCCGCGGTGACCACGTCACCTTGTTCTCCTTTTTCAATCTCCTGCGTGCATTTGCAAACCACGTAGACACCTGAGGGAAGGAAGGAGAAATCAGAAGCGAACTTAAAGTTAGAAAAGGAGGAGAAGGAAAGTCGAAATGTGGGAAAATGTACTATTTGTATGGAATTAGGAAAAGGTGAAAATCAGACACATTATCATGCAACAGAACCCAAAAATTTCCCGATAAACATCAAATATTTTACAAGAACCCACTTGCGTAAGCGTCATTCTGGTGATGATGGCAAGCATTATTTTCTCCCCCTTAGTGGGGTAGGGGTTCTTCTGGTGCTCCTGCAGCCAAGCCTTAAGGGTGCTGGTGGTCTCTCGGGTGGCGTTTTTACGACGCGAAGCGCCGTCTGAGCAGGAATAACTGAGCCAGATGATGAGAATCAAATAAACAGTTAGCTCATACCAAAAGTAAGTGAAAAACAGAGGGAAAGAAAACTCGATATTCGTAAGAATGTGGTATTATAAATTACAATTAAATTTGAGTAAATTACAATAAAACACTATAAATATAATAAATCTTATTATAGTATAACACTGACTCCATAAACCTGCTACAGACAGGTTTTTCCCATCATTCTGAAGTAAATGATAATGCTGACACAGATATTTTACAGTTATCATGTTAAAAATATGTTTTAATTTAAGAGCAGTGAAAACATTCTTGTTCACTTACCCATATCTGTCATAAGGATATTGTCCAAATGTGTATTCATAAGGATAATAGGCAGGAGTATGAGATGTCCCCACATGCACAGATGCAGCTCCTTCTTTGTGATCTAGTGGCCCCTGAAAATATTGAAGAAATTAATGCCTAATCAAGGTTAAACAAACTTTTATTTATTTATGTGTTTTCAGAAATGTTCCTGCACAAGAGACAATCTTTACACGTTTTTACTGTAAGGGCAAAACGAATAAGAAAAAAAATCCGGAAGTGAACACTTTGAAATCCGAGAATTAAAGAGTTAGAAGTGAAGTGTGACACTCACTCTGGAATAGAGAGCGGCGTCCGTAGCGCAGGTGTTGTAATAGCTCTGGCTCTTGGGATAAGGGCCGCTGTAGACTCCGATGCCTGCTCCTGGGGTGAGCTGGTGGCCCGGTGAGCGCAGCACCGGGTGGGACGGGGGGGTTCCCGGCTCCAAGCAACCGGCCAGGGAGCCTGAAGTCATCAGAAACTAAGGAAAAATGTATGAAACGAACTCACTGATATCCATAAAGGAAAGGGAATCTGGTGTGTATAGAAACTCTCTTACGTACACTGGCGCTTTAAATGTCTCCTAACTTTCACAAAGGAGCAAATGTTTAATCTCAGTTATTTTCTCAAAAGCAAAACAAAAGCTGGAATAAAACAGCACCGATGTGCTGATTTTGTCACATTTTCTCCATTGTGGACTTGTTGATGGACTATTTTTTGACCAGTTAAAATCTATTTATCCTCCTTATTTAGCTCAGGCCCTCATCAATAACATCAAAGACAAAACAATATACTACCCGTACCTGTGGCGTGGTGGAGTAGGAGTATCCCAGCTGAGAGTAAGCCATGGTTCAAATGTGACCAAAGAGGAAATAAGTGGAGTGCAGATGTGGAGCGACTTCCAGCAGCATCCGTACCAAACGCAGATTTTTAAAAATTATTTTAAATTATTTTGCCCTGACACTAGTTCAGAGATACTTTCCGGTCAACTTTGCAGCTTTTTTTGTTTTTAATTAGAATTTCATCTACCATCTCGTCCAAAAGTGGACACGCGGACATTTACGCAGCGCTTTCATTTTACGCACAAGCGCTGACGGACTTTCGAAGTAACTTCTCGGCTTCACCCGCAGTTTCCACCTCATCCACCAGACTGCTCCTGCTCTTTAAAGTGTCCCTGCTCTCTTACAATCCAACGCCAGTTTGTGTGTGTGATCAAACCACGCATCTCTCCGTGATGCGCTCTTTGGTTTTTAAGGCGCGTCTGTCTGACGTCAGCCTGGACTCCGCGCGAGTGTGTGTGTGTGTGTGTGTGTGTGTGTGTGTGTGTGTGTGTTCATATCAAGATGAAGAAACTCACTCCTAATTAATTCCCTCCCAGTTTCCTTTCGCCTCTTATCCAAGAGAACAGCTCTGCGCAGCGATGCTCCCGAGAGTCCCCAGGCGTAAAGAGAGTTGTGATCAATTCTCCTCTCTCTCAATAAACACAGGCGCACAGCTGCACACGTCCACGCACGCATTTACACTGGCACACATGGCCAGAGGGGGTGGGATCGGGAACGTGATGCGTTGACACCACATTGACACGCGATGATTGATGACTACAACCTGATATTAGCATAATCGTTTTGCCCTGTTGTTTAGATAACTTGTCACCACGGAGAAATCTCGCTGTCACCCATATATTCATGAGTGGGGGAATTTCAGGTCTCCTCCAAGCAAATTAATCAAAGAATAAACATTCCATGCATTCCCTTGAGTAAGCACCTTTAGTGGCTGAATGGGTTGTCATGTTTTTAATAACAAACTCTTAAGCTGCCCCGACGAAGTGGAAACGTTTTTCCCCTTCCTCTCTCTTTCTCTCAACCCACTTTAAGGTTTTCATCATAGAGGAGGAGGAAAAGGGCAGGTGTGAAAGGGCTGTGAGGATAACAGAGAGGCTTATTGTACCAAAATATTTGGGTACACATTTGTGCCACACCGGCAGAACAGAAGTTTTTGATGTACAAGAAAGAAAAGGAGGACAGATATTAGGGACTGTATGCAAATTATTAGGATAGGAGAAGGGGCAGAAAGAGTGGTGACTTTGTTTTCTGTTTTCTTCTTTTGTTTCTCTAAAAGAAAATGTTGCAAATGATCATGCAGTGATATGAGACAGGTTTACATTTGATGTTGAATCTACCTTTAATAAATGCAACCAGTATAACCATCTCTGCAACTTTAGGACTTTACAGACATCACACATATAATATCTTCTTATGTAATTGATAAATACATTTTTATTTTAAAAATTGCAGAACCTGACTAATTTATAGGCAAGCAGATATTATTGGACATTTGCCAATCGACTGGTATCTGCATTTGTGTCAGCCGATAAATTAAAATTAAAAACATAAAGAAGAGATGGAAGAAACACCCTTCAGCCGTGTTAGGAATGATGATGTTGAATATTCCAGCCACCAGATGACCTCTTCATCTTCCCTGTTAGCAACACGTATTTGGAACGCCTTAATCACAACAACCATCTGACCTGGTGAGTGAGTAAATGGATAACTACACATAACAAATATTAGGGTTTATTAGGTTTATGTTTTGTGTGTCTGAAAGAAAAGAAAAATATAATGGTGCTTATATAGGATCATCAGCAACATCATCAACAAAATATAAATATATTTGCTGACATATCGGAACACTCAATTTTAAAATCACCAAATAATAGTATCAGTACCAGCCTGAAAAAATATCACTCTACCCTCCTCACATAGTCCTATATAAGAGGATAATCTTTACACAACCTTTCCAGGGATTTGTGTCCCCTCCCATTCTTGAACCAGTGATCTCTGGTGTGTTAGACCAGTGGTCCCCAACCCCCGGGCCTCGGACCAGTACCGGTCCGTGAGTCGTTTGGTACCGGGCCGCGCGAGTTGAGGCTCAGGTGTGAAATGTATGGTTTTCAGGGTTTTCAGTGTTATTTTGTTATCGTTTTTATCGTTAACTCGGTTTTCCTGGGTCTTTTCACGTGTGTTATGAATAAATCTTCTTTTTTTCGGTACCGGTACTAGTTTTATTTTGTTGTATTTATCCGCGACACCTTAAAGGCCGGTCCGTGAAAATATTGTCGGGCATAAACCGGTCCGTGGCGCAAAAAAGGTTGGAGACCGCTGTGTTAGACAACTGTGCTAATCCATTTATCATCACATGAACGCTCAAGATTTTCACTGTAATGTACAAATTAGCATTGAACGAGTCCACAAACTGGTCAGGAAAGTGTTTGTGAAGGCTACATAACAAGATAGCTAGGTGTTGCTTTCACATAGATGAATTTTGTGGTGACAGGTGTCGCCCCCTTCTGGCCATCAGAAAGAGTACAACGTAAAAGCAACTGCATTGGTTTTCAGACACAGAACTT
The DNA here is from genome assembly GCF_965226115.1 of Aulonocara stuartgranti. Classification (NCBI taxonomy): domain Eukaryota; kingdom Metazoa; phylum Chordata; class Actinopteri; order Cichliformes; family Cichlidae; genus Aulonocara; species Aulonocara stuartgranti. Next base: position 5,020,527 of record NC_138957.1, on the reverse strand, counting down.
ATGTCCACTTTTTGAATACAGATTTTTACTTCTACCCACATTAATTGCTTTTAGCCAGACTGAAAATTTATAGCGACATTTTCAAGCTAGGAGATTGACATTCTCTAAAAAAAAAATGATTCAGAATATCACCTTGCTTAAACTGGGTCTAGAGTTCATAGCAACAATAACAGAAGTAGCTTTTCATACAAAGTTATGTCTCATTTTTACTTCCTTGTGGACGTACACATGCAGCTTTATGGTTTGCTTGGAGCTACTTTGAAGATTTGTTCTATGCATGCTGAAAATTATATCTTAGCAAATCAGGGTGAAAAATGTTGCATCATGAGGGTCACAGATTCAGATACAGATTGCAAGAAATGTCAGCCTAAATCTAAGAAGAAGAAGAAATTGGATTCCCTTTAAAACATATTTGTTGTGCATATTGGTTGTATATGAACATATTTTCTGAATGTCAAGATCTTCAGTGCCGATCTCAGGTTTTTCACCTTTTTTGTTTCTTTTCCCACAGTCTCTAACACTGGGAGAAAGGAGAGGTTTTAAAAAAACAAAAACTTTCCGTGCAAAAATCCAACTTGAAAAAATGGATGTGGAGAAGAGGAAAAGCCAGAGGAGGCAAACTTGGAGAGCTAAAGAAATCGTTAATAGTCAGGGGATCTGAAATGGAGTGAGGGGATGTGGAGGGGTAAAAGGACAAAATATTCCCAGTGCACCCAGAGTAAGGCTGGAACAACAGAGCTGCATCACCAGAAAGCATCTCAGTCCCCACAAGGGAGAAAGCATCTGTGTACCGGCTCTTGATTGACATTCCATTTGTCCCATGAAAGGTGCTCATATACTGAACACGGACTAACTGTCTCGCCCTCATCTATGCTCAAAGCTCGGAAATGAAGTTATCTCCCTGCTCTGGCGTTGCACGTCTTCACACAAAACATACGTCACTCAAGGAAAATGGCAATTTGTTTATCCGCTGACAATGAACACGGGTGTGTTTAATGTTTGTTTGGGATGGTACACGAGGAAATAACTTGTACGTTTATTTGAATGAAGAGACTCTGCAGAGCCTGAATTAAACTTTCAAAGCTCTGTACCAGAGTATTCCACAAATAATGATTATAAAGCATGAACTGCACATAGATAGATAGACACAACAGATTCTGTTATTTCAAACACCTACTTATATATTAATATATGGTCTGTTTATAAATTCATGGCATTCCTGTGGTATACATTTCTTAAGGCTCTGCGTTCGTTAGACCGTGATTATATCTTTCTGATCTCGTTCCCCTCACATCAATCATTCATTCAAGATGCTCCGCAGGAAAAAAAAAGAAAGGAAACATTCTTATTTCCTCCCTCCTGCATGCAGCTCTAGCTATTATGCAGTAGGTGGGGCATGGGGGTTAATGATAGAAGCATGTTAATGTGAGAGGAGGAGGGCTAAGTACAGCACAAAGTGTTTGCAGTGGAGGGCCAAACAACTACAATCACAACTTCTTTCAATCACAGCGCATCCCATTTGAACATTTTCCACCTTAAAGTATGAAATCTATGCAATTTTAATCGCTGTTTAACATGTAGATGCTTTTGAGCCTTCGACTTGGTTTTAACTCTCAGTGGTTGGTGCTGAAGGTCCCAGAATGAAATCAGAATCCCTCTAATCCATTTTTTTTACGCCACAGTGAAAACTAAAATAATTAGTTTGCAGGGTCATGAAAATGCATGTAAATGCCACACCAATTTTCATCATTAATTTTCTGTGTTTATCTCAAAATATTCTTTTAATATATATATTTTTTCCTCTTTGTTTATGTGAATTTCTGCATCACAAACAAATTACTGATCCCAACCGTTTTTGTGTTTCTTTTACTTCAATGAAATGACAATAACGAAGTTACATGGTGTAGACATTGCATGCAAAAATGTGCCAGTTGCCACCTGCAGCTATAATTTCATCATATCCTTTAAGTACATCCTGCAAGTACACACACACTTTTTATAATCAAGGATTTTTACCAAAAATCAAAGATGTGACAGAAATGCAGACTTTAATCATTTTAAGTATAAATCTATTGAGTTTCCATATTTTTAATACATGGATCCTTTGCAGCCAATGAATGCCTAAACGCTAGAACTCATGGTCGTCACAACAAACTGTGTTTCCTCCCATGAGATGCTCTGTCAGAGTATTTGTTGTTTGTGGAGCTCTCTGCCTTCTGTTTTGTATTTAATAACTGAAAAGCTGCTCTGTTTGGTATCAGGTGACTGACTTGCCTTCAGAAACACTCGGGTTGCTTTCGCGGTATCCGTTTGGACTGTGAAGCGCTGTTTAATCCGTTTTGCCATATTTGGCAGAATCTGAAGAGAGAATATTGCCCTGGTGTAATTACCTTTTTGTGTTATCAACAGTTAATGCACAATAATTTTAGCAACCAATCGAATTGTTTTAATCAGCTCCAAGTTACATGAAAATGCTGTATATGAGTCTTTATAGTGTACATCTACATGTCAGTCATGCTTGCATGGCCAAACAATGAGAGTAAGTGACCACATGAACAATTTGCTACGTAAACATGCTAAGTAGCTAGTTTGAAATGTACTTGTAGGTACATTTTTACCACTGGGCTGTGGACAGAGCAAGGTTAGCTGTTTCCCCATTTTATAGATTCTAGTGTTTTTGTTAGGCTAAGCTCACCAGCTTAATTGTTTTAGTTAATAGGCTAACATTTAAGGGAAAAAAACAACTCATTGAATGTTAGGCTGTTTATTTTAACGCCTTTTTCACAAGTTTGACAGAAAAATTGAATGTTTCTTTACATCAGTGACTTTTACAGAAAGGCAAGAAGAGATAATGACTTAAACATACCTTTTTAATGATTTTGAACTGCCTGTCTTTTTTTTTTTCTTCACCTTGCTGCACTACTTGGCTTATTCACAATTAACTAACAATGGCAAGTGCTAAGGAAAAAAATCATTGAGTAAAAGTAACTACAAAACACAATGAAAGAATTCACACGGGCAGTGTTTTATTATACATCATGTGATTTTTTAATGAGCTCAGAAAAAGGTGTGTGTGCATGTGTGTGTGCAATTGTGTGTGCATGTGTGTGTGTGTGTGTTAGATTTTACTGGGCAAATGCTGCTGCCTTGCTTGCCCTGACAGAAGGCCACTGCTGCTTTACATACTGTTTGTATCATATGGAATGTTTTATCTGAACCACTTTTAAAAAAGGAAAACTTGAGATACTGTAAGGTTAAGTAAAACATAATAAAAATAAAATAAATTTTCCTGTTAGACTTCTTTGTCTCGCAGTGTTAAACCAGCAAGACCAATGAAAACCAGGGTGAAACGAGGTAACGTTTCCACCTCACATTCATGCTACTGCTCTTTGAGAAAAAAGCAGGAATGTTCAGGGAGGAAGAAGAGGACAGAAGAGGATAAGCAATAAATGGATCATGAGGAAAGAAAATAGCCCTTTCTTTTCCACCACAAGACACGGTCTACAGAGGCTGCCTCTTGTTAAGCACGATGGCACCAACCAAGTACAAGTGCAAGCCAGGCTCGATCTGATCCACAAACAAGGCTGCCAACACCAAGTAACCTGTCTGACCACTGAGTAGCAGCCATGCTATCTGTGCGTGCTGCTTCTCTGCTCCTGTCTAATAAGAGGCTCATGGAAGATCTGGAGCTGCTGAACTCTGAGTGGGATACTATAAATGCCCTGGCCTTCCTCATCAATGATGTAAGACAGAGGAACAGAGACAAGCTAACCCTCTTAGCCAATGTGCAGCATGTGCGTGTGTGTGTGTGTGTGTGTGTGTGCGTGCGTGCGTGTGTGTGTGTGTGTGTGTTTGTGAGAGAGCGAGAGAGTCTAAGAGGTAGACACGGACAGACACAGGCAGAGAGCGAGACAGGTTTAGGCTACAGGAAGCTCTTAAGAGTGTGTACAGTTTGCGTTGAGTCCTGGGAGGCCAGCCGTATTCCTCCCTATCACTTCCACTTCATTACTTCGGGAGCGGACATACATTATTCAACTCCGCAAGCCTCAGTCCACAGGGACCGATAGAGCCTTTAACAAACACTTTAACCTGCCTTAACTCGCCCATTGATCCTGTATTTATTTGTCCATTATCTCTCGTGGACTGCTTTGGTTTGTCTTCATTTATATCTCCCTACTGGTCTCAAAACAATTACTCAACCTATATGTGACCGACAGTATCATCTGAAATAAGCTTTGTATTTTCTAAAGACGGGCTTTACTCTCTCATTATTATTATTTGGTATTACCACAGATCTCACAGTCTTTATCAAAATTGTGCAAAAATCAAATATTTCAGTTTAAATATTTCGGTTCTCTTTCTTTCTTTTGAAGGAAAGCCATTTCATGTGATTTTTTATCCAGCTGTGTGTTAGGTTGGTTCAAACCAAAGTGGGATAACCTTGAATAATTAAAATATTAGAAGCATTTTTGAGCTGCTACACAGAACCTGGGATATTGGTTATTATTTCAATGGTAAACAAGATAACCGAGGCTAAATTTCAGAATGAATCAGAAATCAAATCAAATCAAATCACTTTTTATTGTCACATCACATGTGCAGGCACACTGGCACAGCACATGCGAGTGAAATTCTTGTGTGCGAGCCCCACAAGCAACAGAGATGTGCAAACACAACAACACAAATGAGCAAAATACAAGAATGGCCAACCTGAAACTAATAAATATATGTACAATATATAATAGTGTATGCATTTCTGGATGTGTATACTAAATATTTTCCTACGTGTGTGTGTGTGTGTGTGTGTGTGTGTGTGTATACACATTTTTACAAATTAAATAGTAAAAAAATAAAATAATAATAATAATAATAATAATAATAAAATATATAAAATATACAGAGTTGAATATGTGCAAAACAAGTGGCATTTATATCATCACATCACAGAACATCACAGAGTAATCAGTCTGCACTGATGTGTCCACCTTAGAATCATGGATGAGGGGGAATACCATGATAATAGATTCACTATTTCACATTTTCCCTGGTGTTTCGGCTTCTGCAGTTCCACAGCTTAGACCTCAGCTGCCATCCTCTGGCAGTCTAGAGAATTACACCCTTATGACAATGCTGGTGGTGCCTGTGTGTGTGTATTTGCTTGTGTGCGGTGGTGTAAGCCTGAGGGTGCAGCAGGCTCGGTTTGCAGTTGTTATTGACCAGGGTGAGGAGGTCAGCCACAACTGTGTGAGTGACTAAAGATGACACAGTAGATCTACTTGTCTGCATGCTGTTCACTTGGGTGTGGTTGCAGATTTCATGTTACATCCATGGATGGACCTCCCAAGAAATTTGACCACCAGCAGCGTCTACCCCAGCTGAGCTCACACCATTTTTTTTATTATTATTATTTTTGTCCAATTAGCATATCATGCTACTAAAGTGCAGGAGGCCAAACAATAAATACAGTAAGGATAATATTAAAAAAATAGTCTTCTTCAGTAATGACACTATCTTAAGTTTTTATCCATATATCAAACAGAAATGTGGATTAAGGTAGACAAAAGATATTAACTAAGGCATCAATCTTCATTTCCACTGATCATCTATTTCCCAGCAAATGCTGCTAACTGTCTGATCTCTGCATTCCACATCTAGAGAGCTCAGCAGCTCCCGTGAGAGCCTTACTGTGTGCCATGACTGATCACGTGTCATCAAACGCATTTCACTAGTATAAATCCACACCAAATGCCTCAAAAAGCTATGCAATGCAGCCAACAGAGAAGTCGCATGTGATAGCAGTCGATTAAGTGCTTCTTTCTGGAGCGCTGACACTCCCCGGAGAGGAGCTGGGCAATAATTTCCTCAGATTGCCCCTATGGGAACAAGGCTGCTGGTTTTCTATGTCCACTCCAATCACATCTCTAATGGAGAGGCGGGTAAGCATCTGTGACAGTGGGAAACCAGATCTGTACTCCCCCAGTGTGTGTGTGTGTGTGTCTCTTGCAGATAAACAGTTGGCAGGTTTCCCCTTTCCCTGTGCATGTGCGTGAACACACACACACACACATCTGAGGAGGGGAAATGCAAGCTGGACAGGGTTAATACACTCCATTAAGCTCTATTACCCTAAACGACTTGGGCAAATGAATGAGGACTCACATTACTCTGCAACTGTTTGTGTGCGTTTTTGTGTGTGTGTGGTAGAATGATACAGTGTATGTACATGCACGTGCATGCATCTCAAGTGTAATTAATCTGCGAAGATATGTGACCCATGAGCCATCTATCATTATTCACAAAGTAAAGACAGCGGGGGGGAGGGGGGCTTCACCCTGTCTTAGTGTATCTTACCATATACCATGATATCATTCTATTATGAATTTAAACATATTTTTAAGCTATTTTTAAAAATATGTTGTTTAAAAATCTTTCGATACCTCCAAGATACCTCCTTTAGAGGTAATGGAAAGCTTTTCTATGTGTTTCCTTGGCAGTGCCGCAGTTTGAGGTAAAACATGCTAACATGTTCACAGTGATAATGCTAACAATGCTAACAATGCTAACGTCAATATCTTCAGTCATTTTATTTTACTTTATAACAGGTAACTTGTCTAAAAGCAGTGTGAACAAATATGACTGATATATGTGGCATTCAGTGCACCAACTACACTTGCTATGTTTCTTGTGTTATGTTTGAGGGTTAATTAGGGTTGTGGCAAGGGAGCAACCAGAATGTAGCTTTTCTTGGCTACAGCATTTGACTTGAAAGTCAAATGCTGCTAGCATTAGTCAGCTAACCTTAATTAGCCATAAAATGTGTTGATAAGCCGAGGCTGCTGTGTAGTGCTGTAGTCATTGAAATGGATGTAAGTCACAGTAGATTATATTAAATCACTGGTTTTTCATGTTTAATTCCCATGGTAATAACACCTCTAATGCTAATGTTTGCCAGGTAAATATTTTACAGATTAGCGTGTTAGTAGCTTTCATGAGTTTTTGTTTCTCTTTGATGCCAAGAGCTCCATTGGGAAAAATGAATAAGAATAATTGTATAAAAATGCTGGCCACATTAGCATTGTCTTCTACAAATGTGCCACAGTAGTATGGCAAAAGCTGCCCAAGGTTGGTTGACATGGAAAGCAAAAAATCAATGTTCACCATACTCCAGGTTTCAATTATTTCACACACAGGTGAGTGCGCCACTGCTCTTATCAGTTACATTTATCAAAATCCAGCTAAAGAGGAAATTATGGTTCAGCTGTCCTAGCAGCTCATCTGTTCATTGGTAGCTACAGAGTGCCCATTTACCTGCAGAGAGTATATTGTCAGCTAGAGGCAGGGTTAAAATATGTGGTACAACTGGTCTGTGGGGTACTCACTGCTCAACTCAACTCAAAAAATAAAAAAAAAATCCCAAAACTTCACAAAACATAACAAAAGTGATTTCAGAGACAGAAAGCATGTCTCAGTACAAACCTTTGATTCTTTTGGCCTCTGTCACTTCAGTTGTTCCATCACGTTGATGAATTTCCAAAAACACTTCTGTTTTATTCAACTTCTGTTGTGTTTTGTGTATTTTTCCAGCATTTTTCTCTTTTTGCTCATGTGCATTTGATCTGCTTGGGCCACCGAACTAATAGGTCCCTTTTAACCAAATATCTGGGTAATTAAAACTCATAAAGATGCCTTTTTTCTGTAGTTTAGTATTAGACCCATTTAAATTGATGCTGTGTCTAGAATATGATAGACATAAGTTGTTTGTATTGGAATTTTTACTTTCTTACTGTCTCTTAGTAAGTACACAAGGCTTTCATGGCTTAATAAACAAAAACTGATTAGTATAGTTTTCTAACTGTTTGCATGCTACAAAAAGTAATTTTTCACATAAAAAATGTCAAATCATGGGTTAATGGTGTTCGCGATATCCAGTCAGTGAGTCCATAGACCCTCAACAAGCATTCGCGGAGTGCATTCCCCGCAACATTTTCCCAGATATTCTGAAAACGGCACAAATTACAGAAATCCCCAAGATCTGATATTTCGGGCAGCTTCTCCGCCCCTCTCTAACACACCAGCGTGCCTCAATGGATGCTGAACAAAGACGCAGTGAGTCCTCAGCCCGCCTTTAGGACTCTCCCAGCAGTAAACTAAGCTAAGTTTCGACGCTATAACAAACCCGTGGATAAACATTGTTTCAAAATGGCTGAAAAGAGCCATCGATGCGAACACCGTACCGCAAACCTCCCCTTCGCTCCTAATCGGCTTCCTCTCTCAGATTATTGCCGTGAATGGGCAGACAACAAGAGAAAAGACTTATCACTCCCACTCTTTCATAGCATTTGTTGTGTGTATTTTCCCCCTGTATATTAAATTTGTCTGCTTTTTAAAGGCAGTGGCGACGTTTGCTGTTTGTCTGTACCGTACTCGCAGCTGCAACGCGACAATAAAGCAGGCTAAGCAGCAGCACTCTATAAACTCAGTATTGTGGAGCTTGTTGAATTACCCATGAGTTTTGATACTTTGCTTTTGTGCCTAATTCCACTAATCCCTGCGGAGGAACAGTGAATGGTCTAAATTCCCTATGATATCTTGTCTAGGCTAAACATTTGCTCACTTACGTATACACTGGGTACAGAAAATTATTCTTTTGACAACATTACAACAGATTTAACCCAGTGCCCCGCTTATCCTGCGATGACATGCATTAGCTTCATTGCATTGGGAGGTACATTTCCATTTCAAATTACAGCTCAGCAGTTAGCATCCAGACACACACACCGTTTTGTTTTGTGTTGTTTTTTTCTGTAGCTTGGTCTTGAGCTGCAGTGTTAAAGAGTTTTACGTGCAGAAAGTCCATTAAAAATTCCACAAATATTAACTACCATGTTAATTATTACTTCTCCAGGGACTTTAACCGCGTGTCAGTCCTTTTCTTCTCCAAGCCCCTTGAGGTCAAGCTCTGTAAAGCCTATTTGGCAATCAAACACTGACCCTCCCTAACTCTCATTTCTCCCCCACACACCTCTCTTGCCCTCTTTTTCTTCCCATGGCCTTTTTCTCTGCCTCATCATCCCCCCTTTCTTTCTCCTCCCCTGCTCATGTCCCTTTCTGTCCGGCTGGCCCTCTCAGCGGGGCTATAGAGTCCTAACTTGTCTACATTTACCCCCTGCGTTGGATGACCAATGGAGCCGTTGAGCAGAGAGTCCCTCCTTCTGCGCTTCGCCATTCTCCGCAAGTCAGCTCATGCTCTCTGTTTTCACGACCTCTGACCCTAGGCCATGGCAACTGTGGCAGGAATGTCAGGAGTGATTGGCAGGATAAAGAGTGCAGGCCCTCTCTCCTGCACAAGCGGATTTGAGACACTTTGAGGGGTGAACAATGGCGGATTTGGGCTCGATTGGATCACTGATGAGCTGATGACTGTCAAAAGAGCACGTCGTCTTTACATAAGCCCGATTATCTCTGCGTGGCGGAGGAGCAGAGGGGTAACCGCTGTAGGAGGAAGGGGCAACCGGTGGGGATTTCACCCCCATGCCGAGTCCCTCGAAAAGGGGATAGACCTGCACACGAGGGCCAGGCTTCGAGGCTTGGACCTCTCTCATCCACTGGGGGCCTTTAACAAATCTATTCAGGCGACCGGGAGCCCTCATACATGTGGGCATAATCGCAGGAGGATGGCAAAAGAGTGATGAGGGGGGGCTGCAAGGGGGGATGACACATGGAGGCGATCATTGTTCAATCCCTGAACATCCCATCAAGACGACAGAGGAGCAGAGAGAAAGGAAACGCGAGGATATATATAGAGAGAGTGAGACGCTGACAGAAAAGAGCAGTGGGACACGCAAATCAAAGCCAAATCCCTTCCATAATCTGCCTTATTAATGGGGATTAGAACTCACCAAAGAGCCTATATCAGAATACCAAAGCACCAATAAAGACTCTGCTCACACTGAGAGTTTGAGGAGTTGATATGACTCTAAAACTCCACACAGAGACTCTTGTGTTGTGTTGTGTTTCTTTTTATAAACTGTTGGATTCTACCAGTCGAAAAGTTTCAGGACAATTTGGACCCTAAACTCTGATGGAGTTTGCTTTGGCACAACAAAAAAAAGAGAGAAAAAAAGAAAAACCTAATCATATTTTGGATCTGCACTGCATTTTCCACTCCTTTCATAACGCAACATGTTTTGGACACGCCGTGTAACAGATATAAAAAGGCCATTTGATGTCATTTTCAGCCCCATCATGCTAAGCTCACTGATTTCCAACTCTGACAGAATAACATATTGTTCGAAAGAGTGAAGGGGTGCGAGCGAGAGGAGCGGCTGATATTCTCCTCAGCGGTGCTGATGGCAGTCTGTCAGAGCTGGCAGAGGAAATGAAAATGGCCTCAAGTGTCTGGCTCCCTTCCACGCCGCTCTCACATCAATGACAACCCTCGCTGCATCATCTCTCCCTCCCTTATTTGCCTTCTTTAGACTTAAATTTGCTCTTTTCGTCCCTCGTTTGCTGACACTCTGGGTACGTGGGTGGGAAAGCAGAGGGACAGACGAGTGCCGTGCTGACTTTTGAGAAAGCGTCACAAGTCACGACGCTCCTCTTTTTTTCCCCACACCTCATACGCACGTCAGATTTACGGCGAGGTTCCAACATCGTTATGAAACCACACTCGGCAGCCTGGTAGCTTACCTTAAAAATCAGGTTTAAAAGAATGTCCTGCCTTTGTCCAGGAGTGGCAAAATTTGCCTGCCAGCATCTCTTTGAGGGAAATAAGCACTTTATAATTTTGTCCACAGGAAAGCAAAATCAGAAAAGATGTTTTTTAAGGGAGATTTTGAGTCAGCTAACGGCTAACATATTCCTTTAAGACTGTTTATGGGGAAAATGCAAAAATTTGCTACATGTCAGTTTAAAAAATGAAAGGTTTCGTTTTTTTGTGTTTTTTATATACATATAAATTTGAGTGATTCTTATTGGAGGATTATGTGTGCTGTTTCATGTTGTTCTTTGTGGGGATGATTTGTCGGGAGCCAGCCCGAGAAAGCTTCTCGGCGGAGACAATAGAATAATTGAACTGGACTGGACCATTAATATAATGATAATTGTAAAAAAATTAATTAGAGAAAGGACTAATGTAAAATCTCAGATTTTGATCACTTGTGCCTATATTGTTTTTTAAACGTGGATCAAATTTTTAGGATAATCTAATAAAGTTAGACGAGACAAACTGTGATGTTTGAGCACAATAGATCAAATGTAGGATTTTAGAATTATAATGTGATTATAAAGTATTTTACTTGTTTTTTTTAAGACAGTCTGACTTCGAAAAACATATATATACCATGGCGATGGGCAATTTTGGGCTTTGTTCAGATTGTGGTCCTAAAGATGAAAAAACTATAGTGCTTGTGTTTTTGAACTGGAGTTCATAATAAGTAGTATTTGATGCCTGGCTTAGGGTTACTCCTCACTGCTTTAAGTCCAGTGGAGAGTCAATTAAAAAAAAGAAAAAAGTGTATCTTCATATATTTTATATCTCAGATAAAACCTTTCCAGTTTATCAAAATAAAATTAAAAAATGACCAAATTAGTTCTTTTCGCCTCCGATTGGATGGCTGTCAGGATGTCAGCTCTTTGCAAACAACAGTTCCAGGAGCTGCTCGGCTTTCAAAACCCGATCCCGCAGCAAAGGTTTGCGTATCGTACCTGAGAGGTGGTGCAGACACCACCGTGGGGGCAGCCGTGCTCTTACTTTCTCTGAGAGTCAGGTGGCAGCATTGAGCCAATCTCCAGATTCACAAATCTGGTGGTTCTGATTTTATTTTCGTCTCCTTCCAGAGCACGATTTACATTCAGATCACCATATAACTGTAGTTTTGCTCGATGCCCAATCTGGACCTCATTTAGATTAATTTCCATTCCACAAAACAGTTTAACAAAGAAATCAAAGTTAATGCACAAGCTGCTGTCCTGTTATCAACTGTTGGTGTTAAGCTACTGGATGGCAGAAAGCAGCTATCTAACATATTGCCACATATAGATTTTTCCACCTTTGAATATATGTAATTTTTTAAAACCAAATTTACTCCAAAATTTGTACTTCTATAGACTTCAGCAGTACTTCACTGCTTAAACTTCATCATACACTTTACAGGCCACATTTTAACAGCACCTTGCTAAGGCCACTTCCCTTCTTCCATCTAACTAGTAAGTGTTAATAATTTTAAATACCAGACTTTCAAAGACTTGCAGCAAAGATTTCAACAAACACGTCAATCTAAATTTTATCTGCACGTAAACCTGGAGCTGTCTGGGCCCCTTGAGAGGCCCCAAACTGTGCCGCTAAACCAAGCATCGAACCACAGCTTTGAAAGCAGTCGCCGTTAGCAGCTCTCAGACCCCCCACCATCTTCTCCCTCTCTCTCTTTTTCTCTCTATGCACCCCCCTGTCTTTGGGCCTGTGAACGTCAAGGATGCCACAAAGTGACACACAAGCCCACCACCGCCGCCCCAACCCCTTCTCTCGCCTCCCCCGTGAGCTGCTGCCCCCATACTGGCTTGCTGGCCTTTCCTCTCCGTCTGATCCATATTTCAGAGGCAGCAGTGGTGGCACAGAGGGGTATAATCCAACATTAAAGCGAGGAGGCCTGGGCTGAAAGCACAAGCGCAGGTTCACAAGGTCCTGGAAATCTTCAATTTTCAATTTCCGCAGCGTTTGCAGTGGTTTCCAAGGCACGGGCATAAGTCTTCGAGCTTTGTTGGCGAGAGTGCAGGTTTCAATAAAACTGACTTTCCTGGTAGTTTAAAAAAATAAAGGAGCTGACACTGCATGGTTCGTGTGAAACAAACTAGACACAGGGACGACGAGGTCAGCTGGAGATTAACTGCAATACTTGTATTATATGTATATTAATATAGATATATAATTACCCTTAAAATACCAAATCCACTTGAGCTCTTGAAGGAGAATTTCTCTGCATACATTAATTGCACTCTCTGTATTGTACTGGTTACTTATTGGAAATTT